>NW_020175679.1:624134-745986 GCF_003031525.2 Neophocaena asiaeorientalis asiaeorientalis | reverse complement strand
ATAAACATCAATTAAATCTATCTGGTCTCTTGTGTCATTTAAAGCTTGTGTTTCCTTATTTACTTTCTGTTTGGATGATCTGTCCATTGGTGTAAGTGGGGTATTAAAGTCTTCTACTATTATTGTGTTACTGTCGATTTCCCCTTTCATGTTTGTTGGCATTTGTCTTATGTATTAGGGTGCTCCTATGTTGGATGCATTAACATTTATAATCGTTATATCTTCTTCTTGGATTGATCCCTTGGTCATTATGTAGTGTCCGTCCTTATCTCTTGTAACAGTCTTTATTTTAAAGTCTATTTTAACAGATATGAGTATTGCTACTCCAGTTTACTTTTGAATTTCATTTGCATGGAATATCTTTTTCCATCCCTTCACTTTCAGTCTGCATGTGTCCCTAGGTCTGAAGTGGGTCTCTTGTAGACAACATATATATGGGTTTGTTTTTGTGTCCATTCAGCCAGTCTGTGCATTTTGGTTGGGGCATTTAATCCATTTACATTTAAGGCTATTATTGATATGTATATTCGCCTTACCATCTTCTTAATTGTTTTGGGTTTGTTTTTGTGGGTCTTTTTCTTCTCTTATGTTTCCCGCCTAGAGAAGTTTCCTTAGCATTTGTTGGAAAGTTGGTTTGGTGGTGCTGAACTCTCTTAGCTTTTGCTTGTCTGAAAAGCTTTTGTGCTTTTGACTTCTCATCGAACCTGAATGAGATCCTTGCTGGGTAGAGTAAACTTGGTTGTAGGTTTTTCTCTTTCATCACTTTAATTATATCCTGCTACTCCCTTCTGGCTTGCAGAATTTCTGCTGAAAAATCAGCTGATAACCTTATGGGGATTCCCTTGTATGGTAGTTTTTGTTTTTCCCTTGCTGCTTTTAATATATTTTCTTTGAATTTATTTTGTGTTAGTTTGATTAATATGTGTTTTGATGTGTTTCTCCTAGGGTTTATCCTGTATGGAACTCTCTGTGCTTCCTGGGCTTGGGTGACTATTTCCTTTCCCATGTTAGGGAAGTTTTCCACTATAATCTCTTCAAATATTTTCTTAGACCCTTTCTTTTACTTTTCTTCTTCTAGGACCCTTATAATTTGAATGTTGGTCTCTTATTGTTGTCCCAGATGTGTCTGAGATTGTCTTCAATTATTTTCATTGTTTTTTTTTTCTTTATTCTGCTCCTCAGCAGTTATTTCCACCATTTTGTTTTCCAACTCACTTATTTGTTCTTCTGCCTCAGTTATTCTGTTATTGATTCCTTCTAGTGCATTTTTCATTTCAATTATTGTGTTGTTCATCTCTGTTTGTTTGTTCTTTAGTTCTTCTAGATCTTTGTTAAACATTTCTTGTTTTTTTGATGAGTGGGATTGTGTTCCTGTCTTACTGGTTGTTTGGCCTGAGGCTTCCAACACTGGAGTTTGTAGGCTGTTAGGTAGAGCTGAGTCTTGGTGCTGATATGAGGACCCCTGGGAGACCTCACTCAAATGAATATTCCCTGGGGTCTGAGGTTCTCTGTTAGTCCAGTGGTTCAAATTCAGAGCTCCCATCACAGGAGCTACAGCCCAACCCCTGGCTTGTAAACCAAGATCCCACAAGCTGAGAGGGCTGGCAAAGAAAAGAAAAAGAGAACAATAACAAAATAAAAAATACAATAGGAAACTAACAGATATGTTAGAAAGAATATAAAAATTAAAATATAGATGAAACAACTGGAAGGTAAAACAGAACCACAATAGTAAAACAGAGGAGGAGGAAAAAAAAGGTGGAAAAGGCCTTGGCTGTGGAGGGCGGGGCCTAAGCAAGGATGGGTTTTGGTGGTGGGCAGGGCTAATGCTTAGGACCCACAGGGCTGGAAAAGGCCCTGGGGGGTTGGAGAGTGGGGCTTAGGCTCAATGTAACAGAAGAGGCCCAGGCATGCCCCCACCTCTGATCTCAGAGGGTGGGGGACCCCACCTGGGAGCCCAGCCGGCTTCTTCTCCTTCTCCTACGGTTCTGGAGGGCCCCTTCTGCCTGCCTAGTCTGCTCTCTTCCAGCCTCCGTCCTATGCCCCCAGGACCCTCACAGCCTGGAGGCAGTTTGGAGGGCAGGGTACCTCCCTGGGAGCTCAGTAAGTTTCCTGGGCTCGAGTGGGTGGGGCAAACATCCTCCACTACTTCTCCTGCTCTTCCAGTCCTGGAGAGCCCCTCCTGCCTGCCTGTTGTCCCCTAGCTTCCCTCCTATGCCCCCAGGACCAACACAGCCCAGAGGGGGCCTCTGAAGGTGTAGGACCTGGCCCGAGAGCCAGGCAGACTTCCCTGGGCAAGAGGACAGGGTATACGCTGGGCATGTCACACACTCCCCCCCGCCTCCCCGATCCAAGCCCCCAAGGGTCCGCTGCCTCAGGGATGCCAGTCCTGTCTGGCCTCCAATTCTCCTCCCTGCTCAGTCACCGCAGGTCCTACGGGGTCACTTGGGGGTTCCTCCCATCTCTTTGGGCATCGATGTCCCCCGCCAGCATACTGCAGGTGCCCTGGTTGTGGGGAGATGTAAACTCTGTATCTTCCCACACCATCATCTGCCTTATTTCTTTTCAAAGCACCAATTTTTATATCTATCAAGAGACTGTCTACTCTAAGATTTATTTATTTAAAATGTGTTGAAATTTCTATGTGCAGTAATAACTGCCCAATTTTTGTGACAGTTTCATGAATATTTTAAAAGAAAGAGTAACCTCTCATTGTTCAATTTCAATATTGAAAGGCAATTTAGACCAAGCTCGTTAAGTATGGAGTCCAACTTTTCTGCATTTTTTTTTCTGTTTAATCTGTTAGTTTCTGAAATTTAAGTTAATGCCTCTTACTATGACTGAGAATTTTCCACTTGTCTTTATTTACTTTGTGTGTTTTTAAGCCATATTCTGGGGTACAAACAAGGTTTATGACTGACATTTTCTGAGTGCATTATTTCCAACTTCATCCATTTTGTTGTGTTCACTCTGAATTCTAATTTATTCCATATCAATATTGCTCCAGTTGCTTGCTTCTTATTACCACTTGATTGGCATATCTTTATACTTCCCATTCTTTTCAACTTTCATGTTTTGATGTGTCTCTTCAATTGACTTATAATGGGATTTTTCTTACCCAATTTGTAATATTCTCTTGTTTATGATGTGAATTCAGCTCACTTACATTTATTATAAGTACTGATGTGCTTAGCTTTTCTTTTCTGCATATTTTTTGCTTGGCTTTTGTTTTCCTAGGTACCATATTTTTCCCTTTCATCCTTTCTTTGTAAACTTAATTTTGTTGAATTGATCATCTTTTCTGAGTTACCCCCCAACCTCTCTCTAATTGTGTATTGAAGCATCATTATCAGAGCATAATTTTAGATATACTCATTTAGTGGGCTGTTAAGAATAAAACTGCTATGAACATTCATGCACAAGTTTTATGTAGACTGTGTTCTCTTCTCTTGGGTAAACACCTAGGAGTGCAAGTGGTATATAGTGCAAGGGCCATATAGTAAGTGTAAGTAAGTCCAACTTTGTAAGACCCTTCCAACTGCTTTCCCAAGGGGTGTATTGTTTCCACCAGTAATGGTGAGAGTTGCAGTTGTTCTAAATCCATGCCAGCACTTCTATCTACAAGATTTTTAATCTTAAGTATTCCAATGGATTTGTGCTGATATCTTCTTATGATTTTAATTTGCATGTATTTGATAACTTAAGATGGTAAACATCTTTTCATATGCTTATTGATCATTCTCATATCTTTTGTTTAGATATGGTATGTTGAAATATTTGCCAACATTTAAAAAATTGGCTATTTGCATCCTTATTATTGAGTTACAGGAGTTCTTTATATATTTTGGATGTAAAACCTTGGTCTGACATATGTATTGTGAATATTTTCTCCAGTCTCTTTCATGCCTTTTCTTTTCTTGGAAATCTTTCAAGACAAGAAAATTTTAATTCTGTTCAAGTTCAATTTATCAGTTTTTATTTTATGTAATTTATGCTGTTACATTCTAAGAAGTCTCTGCCAGCCTCAATGTCACAAAGATTTTCTATTATATCAAGAGATTTTATACTTTTATATTTAGGCCTATGATTCATTTTTGTGTTTGGTATTTTTTTTAATTGATATGCTCACGTCCTAGTATGATTTATTAAAAAGACTATCCTTTCCCATTAACTTGCCTTACCATCTTTGTAGAAAAGCAATTGACCACTGAAGTGCACATTTATGTCTAGGTTATTTATTCTGTTCCACTGATCTACATGTCTATTTTAATGCAGATAGCACTATTACTGTGGCAAACTTTGGAATCAGACTAAGTCCACCATCTCTAACCTATTTTAAAACAGCCTTAGCTATTTCACATCCTTTGCATTTTCATATAAGTTTTAGAACCAGCCTGTTATTATCTACTGATAAGCCTGTTGGGATCTTGATTTGGATTGTAATCCATTAATTGAAGGACATTTCATAGTGTAAAAATACTGAAAATGCCAATCAATGAACATAACATATCTTGCCCTTTATTTAGGTTTCTTTAATTTTTCTCGGTAATATTCTGTAGTTTTCAGTATATAGATTTGCAAGTATTTTGATATTTTTGTTCCTACAGAATGTTTTTGATGCTATTGATAATGGATATTTTTTTTTAAAAAATCATTTTCTAACTGCCTTTTGATAGCATAGAAAATTATAATTAATTATAGTATATTTCCTTTTTATTATATGGCCTTGCTAAGTTCATTTCTTAATGCTAGAAACTTTTATAAGGATATTTTTAGGATTTACTACATACAACATTATGTTATCCACAAACAAAAACCATTTTATTACTTCTTTTGCAACTTGCATGACTTTTGGTTTTTTTTTTTTTTTTTTTTTGGTCTTATTCCACTAGACAGAACCTTTAGTACAGTGTTGACTGGAAGTGGTGGGAACAGACAGATATCCTTGCCCAGTTCCTGGTCTTGGGAGGAAACCATGCAGTCTTCCATCATTAAATGGGGTGTTAATTGTACATGAACTGTAGGCGGTCTTTATTAGCTTGAGGATGTTCCCTGCTTCCCTTAGTTCTTTGAGAGTTTTTAATCATGAATGGGTGTGGCAATAATTGCTATAAACTTCCCTCTTAGAACTGCTTTTGCTGCATCCCATAGGTTTTGTGTCATTGTGTTTGTATTGTCATTTGTTCCTAGGTATTCTTTGATTTCTTCTTTGATTTCTTCAGTGATCTCTTTTTTTTTTTTTTTTTTTTTGGTCTTATTCCACTAGACAGAACCTTTAGTACAGTGTTGACTGGAAGTGGTGGGAACAGACAGATATCCTTGCCCAGTTCCTGGTCTTGGGAGGAAACCATGCAGTCTTCCATCATTAAATGGGGTGTTAATTGTACATGAACTGTAGGCGGTCTTTATTAGCTTGAGGATGTTCCCTGCTTCCCTTAGTTCTTTGAGAGTTTTTAATCATGAATGGGTGTGGCAATAATTGCTATAAACTTCCCTCTTAGAACTGCTTTTGCTGCATCCCATAGGTTTTGTGTCATTGTGTTTGCATTGTCATTTGTTCCTAGGTATTCTTTGATTTCCTCTTTGATTTCTTCAGTGATCTCTTGGTTATTTAGTAGTGTATTGTTTAGCCTCCCTGTGTTTGTATTTTTTACAGATTTTTCCCTGTAATTGATATCTAGTCTCATATCACTGTGGTTGGAAAAGATACCTGTTACAATTTCAATTTTCTTAAATTTACCAAGGCTTGATTTGTGACCCAAGACATGATATATCCTAGAGAATGTTCCGTGAGCACTTGCGAAGAAAGTGTACTCTGTTGTTTTTGGATGGAATGTCCTATAAATATCAATTAAGTCCATCTTGTTTAATGTGTCATTTAAAGCTTGTGTTTCCTTACTTATTTTCATTTTGGATGATCTGTCCATTGGTGAAAGTGGGGTGTTAAAATCTGCTACTATTACTGTGTTACTGTCGATTTCCCCTTTTATGGCTGTTAGCATTTGCCTTATGTATTGAGGTGCTCCTATGTTGGGTGCATAAATATTTACAACTGTTATATCATCTTCTTGGATCGATCCCTTGGTCATTATGTAGTGTCCTTCTTTGTCTCTTATAATAGTCTTTATTTTAAAGTCTCTTTTGTCTGATATGAGAATTGCTACTCCAGCTTTCTTCTGATTTCCATTTGCATGGAATGTCTTTTTCCATTCCCTCACTTTCAGTCTTTATGTGTCCCTAGTTCTGAAGTGGGTCTCTTGTAGACAGCATATGTAAGGGTCTTGTCTTTGTATCCATTCAGCCAGTCTATGTCTTTTGGTTGGAGCATTTAATCCATTTACATTTAAGGTAGTTATCAATATGTATGTTCCTCTTACCATTTTCTTAATTGTTTTGGATTTGTTATTATAGGTCTTTTCCTTCTCTTGTGTTTCCTGCCTAGAGAAGTTCCTTTAGCAATTGTTGTAAAGCCGGTTTGGTGGTGCTGAATTCTCTTATCTTTTGCTTGTCTGTTAAAGTTTTAATATCTCCATCGAATCTGAATGAGATCCTTGCTGGGTAGAGTAATCTTGGTTGTAGGTTTTTCCCTTTCATCCCTTTAAATATGTCCTGCCACTCCCTTTGGGCTTGTAGAGTTTCTGATGAAAGATCAGCTGTTAACCTTATGGGGATTCCCTTGTACGTTATGTGTTACTTTTCTCTTGCTGCTTTTAATATTTTTCTTTGTATTTAATTCTTGATAGTTTGATTAATATGTGTCCTGGCGTGTTTCTCCTTGGATTTATCCAGCATGGGACCTTCTGTGCTTCCTGGACTTGATTGACTATTTCTTTTCCCAATTAGGGAAATTTTCAACTATAATCTCTTCAAATATTTTCTCAGTCCCCCCCTTTTTTTTTCTCTCTTCTTCTTCTTGGACCCCTATAATTCAAATGTTGGTGTGT
This sequence comes from Neophocaena asiaeorientalis asiaeorientalis, assembly GCF_003031525.2. Classification (NCBI taxonomy): domain Eukaryota; kingdom Metazoa; phylum Chordata; class Mammalia; order Artiodactyla; family Phocoenidae; genus Neophocaena; species Neophocaena asiaeorientalis. The sequence goes on along the minus strand of NW_020175679.1, from coordinate 739,042 downwards.
CTAATGTTGTCTCATAAGTCTCTGAGACTGTCCTCAATTCCTTTCATTCTTTTTTCCTTATTCTGCTCTGCAGTAGCTATTTCCACTCTTTTATCTTTCAGGTCATTTATCTGTTTTTCTGCTTCAGTTATTCTGCTATTGATTCCTTCTAGAGAATTTTTAATTTCATTTATTGTGTTATTCATCATTGTTTGTTCGCTCTTAGTTCTTCTAGGTGCTTGTTAATCATTTCTTTTGTTTTCTCCATTCTATTTCCAAGATTTTGGATCATCTTTACTATTATTACTCTGAATTCTTTTTCAGGTAGACTTCCTATTTCCTCTTCATTTGTTTGGTCTGATGGGTTTTTACCTTGCTCCTTCATCTGCTGTGTATTTCTCTGTCTTCTCATTTTGCTTAACTTACTGTGTTTGGGGTCTCCTTTTCACAGGCTGCAGGTTCGTAGTTCCCGTTTTTTTTCTTGTCTGCCTGCAGTGGCTAAGATTGGTTCAGTGGGTTATGTAGGCTTCCTGGTGGAGGGGACTGGTGCCTGTGTTCTGGTGGATGAGGCTGAATCGTGTCTTTCTCATGGACAGGACCATGTCTGGTGGTGTGTTTTGGGGTGTCTGTGAACTTATTATGATTTTAGGAAGCCTCTCTGCTGATGGGTGGGGTTGTGTCCCTGTCTTGCTAGTTGTTTTGCATAGGGTGTCCAGCACTATAGGTTGCTGGTCATTGAGTTTAAATATATATATATATTTAAAAAAAGGAAGAGAGCAACCAAATCAATAAACAAATCTACCAATGATAATAAGCTTTAAATATTAAACTAAGATAAACATAAAACCAGAAACAAATTAGTGCAGAAAACAAACCGCAGGTCTACAGTTGCTCCCAAATTCCAACACCTCAATTTGGGATGATTCGTTATCTCTTCATGTATTCCACAGATGCAGGTACATCAAGTTGACTGTGGAGATTTAATCCGCTGCTCCTGAGGCTGCTGGAGGAGATTTCCCTTTCTCTTCTCTGTTCGTGCAACTCCTGGGGTTCAGCTTTGGATTTGGCCCCGCCTCTGCATGTAGGTTACCTGAGAGCATCTGTTCCCACCCAGACAGGACAGGATTAAAGTAGCAGCTGATTAGGGGGCTCTGGCTCACTCAGGCTTGGGGAAGGGAGGGGTACGGAATGTGAGAGGAGCCTGAGGCAGCAGAGGCTGGGGTGAAGTTGCAGCAGCCTGAGGCACCATGTGCTCTCTCCGAGGAATTGTCCTTGGATCACGGGACCCTGGCAGTGGTGGGCTACACAGGCTCCCAGGAAGGAAGGTGTGGATAGTGACCTGTGCTTGCACCCAGGATTCTTGGTGGCTGCAGCAGCAGCGTTAGCATTTCATGTCCATCTCTGGTGTCCATGCTGATAGCCGCAGCTCACGCCCATCTCTGGATCTTGTTTAGGCGGTGCTCTGAATCTCCTCTCCTCGGGCACCTCAAAACAATGGTCTCTTGTCTCTTTGGCAGTTCCAGACTTTTTCCTGGACTCCCTCCTGGCTAGCTGTGGTGCATTAGTCCCCTTCAGGCTGTGTTCACACAGCCAACCCCAATCCTCTCCCTGGGATCTGACCTCCGAAGTCTGAGCCTCAGCTCCCAGCCCCCACCTACCACGGTGGGTGAGCAGACAAGCCTCTCGGGCTGGTGAGTGCTGGTCGGCACTGATCCTCTGTGTGGGCATCTCTCCACTTTGCCCTCTGCATCCCTGTTGCTGTGCTGTCCTCTGAGGCTCTGAAGCTTCCCCTGCGCCACCCCTGTCTCCACCAGTGAAAGGGCTTCCTAGTGTGTGGAAACTTTTCCCCCTTCACAGCTTCCTCCCAGAGGTGCAGGTCCTATCCCTATTCTTTTGTCTCTGTTTTTCCTTTTTTCTTTCACCCTACCCAGTACGTGGGGAGTTTCTTGTCTTTTGGGAAGTCTGAGGTCTTCTGTCAGCGTTCAGTAGGTGTTCTGTAGGAGTTGTTCCACGTGTAGATGTATTTTTGATGTATTTGTGGGGAGGAAGGTGATCTCTACATCTTATTCCTCTGCCATCTTGGAGGTCCACCCCACTGGTTTATTTGAACATATTTTGTTTAATTTCTAAATATTTGGGAATTTCATAAGTTTATTCTTGTTTGTGCTGATTTAATATCACGTCAGATGATATATAATTTCACCCCTCCTAAAGTTATTGAAACTTATCTCATGGTTCATTATTTGGTCTTTATGGGGGAAGATTTTAGGTTCACTCGAGAAGTTACAAATTCTGCTGTTGTAAGGTAGAGTAGGTCAGTATTAAAGTTGGTTTACTTGTCTTCTATGTCCTTAAAGATTTTCTGTCTGCTTGTTCTATCAAGTGCTGAGAAAGAAGTGTTAATATTACCAACTATATTTGTCTATTTTTCCTTCACTTTATCAGTTTTTTGTCTCATGTATTTTAACACATTTTTCGGTGCATATGAATCTAGGATTGTTATATATTCTTGATTAATTGACAGTTTTATCATTATGTAGTGTCTTTCTATATCCATAGTAACACTCCTAGTCCTAAAGGCTGCAGTGTCTGATACCAGGATAGTCACTTCAGCTTTCTTGTGATTAGTGTTTGTGCTGTGTACTATTTCCCATTCTTTTATTTTCATGTAGCTCTGTTTCTATATTTGAAGTTTATTTCTTGTAAACAGTACATAGTTGGGTCTTGTTCTTCTATCAAGTGTAACAATCTCTGCCTTTTAACTCCTGTTCTAAGATCTCTTATATTCAATGTAACTATTGTTATAACTTGGCTTAAGTCTACCATATTACTATTTGTCCCATCTGTTCCTTTCCTTTATCTTTTTAATGCTTTTTTAGATTGAAAATTTTTTTCTTTTATTTTTCTACTTTATCTATATTATGGGCTCATTAGATACACATCTTTTTGATTATATACCTCTGGTGGTTTCTTGAGTTTACAATATGCAGTGTTAATTCAATAGAATCTGCCTTTAAATATTATACCTCTAATATATAATGTAAGACCCTTATAAGATTGTGCTCCATTTCCCAATGTTATATATTTTATTCATATATATGATATAAAGCTCATAATATACTATTACATTTTGCTTTAAATACTCAATTATCCTTAAAAAATTCAAGGCTGAGAATATTTCAATATTTATCTATATATTTACCATTTCTGGAGTTCTTTATTCTTTTTCTGTCGATCCCAGTTCCCATTTGGCATCGTTTAACTTCAGCATAAAGAATTTTTTGTTTGTTTTTTTAAATTAATGTTGCTTTTAGTCCATAGATTCTTTCAGCTTTTATTTATCTGGGAAAATACTTATTTTGCTTTATTTTTGAAAGAGAATTCCCTCGACACAGAATTATAGATTTTTCCATTGTCTTCTGGCTTCATTGATTCCGAAGAGAAGTCTGTAGACATTGTTATCTTTGTACTACTGCAGCATATGCACCAAGCCCCTGATCCCTGGCTGCCTGTGCAGTTTTATTTGTATTTATCCTGATTGAACTTTGATGGGTTTCTTCCATCTGTGTGTTCAGAGTTTTCATAAATTTGGAAAAATATTGATAATTATTTATTCCAATATAATTGTAACTTCTCTTTCAGGGACTCTAGGTGTACTTAAATTGTTTGATATTTTCCTTTGCTCATTAAGATGCTAACTTTTTTTTAAGTCTCATTTCCCCCTGTCTCTGCCTCTTTTTGAATATATTACATTGCTACATGTTTAAGTTCCCTAAGCTTTCCCTCTGCTGTGTGTAGGTCTATCTCATTCTTTTTGATGATTGCATCATATTCCATGCCATAAAAGTAGGTATCAGAATTTACTTACTCATCTCCCTAATTAATGGAATCTGTATTGTTTCTAGCTGTTTGCTATTTGCAGTGATCCTGCAACAAACATCCTTGCATATATATTCTTATTTACTTTTATTTCTGCATGATAGGGTTCTAGGTCTGGGATTTCTGGGTCAAAAGTCATATGTACTTTTTGGTTTCAAAATTATTGTGAAATGTTGCTTTCCAAATATTCTGTCTCAAATACACCTATTTGATTATATACTTTTATAAGTTACACCAAATATTAATAATTAATGTGGTCATTTCATATGTCTTATTTTAGTAGTTCTTTTTTTCTTTTTCATCTTTGCTTGATGTCTCCTCCACTTTCCCTCTGCCCTCCAAATTATACTTTCCAGTAGTGTTTAACCTGCTAAATCTATTAGTGATTTTCTTGTTTCAGATTTTGACTTCTTACCTCCAGAAGTTCCATTTGGCTTTTGGGTAGATTTTTACTAGGTGTAGAGTGAGAAAGTACAACATAGAAATTTTAATACAGTATAAATCAATGACCAAAATCAAACAAACAATAAAACATGCCCATGTTTGTATATAAAATATATACATATTTGGTGTAAAATATGTACTAAATTTCTTAGGGAGAAGAAGATGTAATCCTACCAAAAATAATATGTATGTGTGTTAGAATATATATGCACAAATTTCTCTTATAGTTTAGAATTAAGTGGAAATACTAGATTATAAGACTAAGATGTGGTTTCTTCCACGCCACCAGATGTACCATCTGAGCCTGGTGTTGATGATGATGATGCTGATGATGATGATGCAGGGGATTGGTACTTGACCACTGAATCAATTTGAAAAAACATATAGGTTTATTTATATTTGCTATTCCTTCTGGCCTCAGTTTTAGAAATGGCTGTTATTCTTGTGATTTGTCTATTTCATCCAAATTTTCAAATCTGGTGAAGGAAATAGCTAAGTCTAACCTAGGCGGGAAAGGAAAGGAAAGCATAAATGGAAAAATGTTATTTATCACATAGATATTTTCCTTGCTAAATATTCAATCACTAAATACAAGTAAATAATTGTCAATAGCCAGGGTAAGTAGGCTGAAAGTTCATTAATCAATTAGACTTGGAGAGAATCATTTCTAGAAAAGAGGGACTAATAGTTATGAAATTGTATAATTTTTCTCTGTAAAATTCATAGTGTAATCCTCTCAGCAGGTCTCAGGATCCTGTCCACAGTGGAAAGAATATATCTGATATCGATGAAAATTTTCAAACATTAAATATCAGTCTCTTAGCAACCATGGAGGTTTAAAGAGTTCACTTTCTTAATACCCATTGAGAAGTGTGTTAATGATTAAATGGTTCCTCAAAGAAAGCTACTGAGTACTATTGGCTTGGGTGGGGGTGTTCCATGGAAGGCTCTTGTGATTGATGGTCTCAGCCTCATATGATGGCACTTGGTGGCGTTCCTGATGTAGGGTCCTCCTTCCAGCCATCTTGGTAAGAGTAGCTGTGCCTCAGGATCTGGGATGGCATTCAGTGGGCTTTGGCTGACTTTCTCTGAATGAGTCTCATTTGTAATCCATCTGACAATTTCCTATACAGTGTATGTGAGAACAAATGTGATTTTTCTAAGAATTGACATTTCAACTCTTCACAATCCAAATATTGATATTTGGTTCTGAACCAAGCAGATAACAAGAGTTCAGCTACTCATTTCTATGAAAGAAAAGTTATAGGCAATGAATGGAATAATTTTGCAAATATTATTCTACTCCCACCCCTTAGTACAAATAAGTGCCCAATCTGAAAGAGATTCTCCAAGTGAGAATCAAGAGGGATAATGCTTTAGGGAGGACATCACATGAGCTGACACATTATCCTTGTAATAAATGTTTCTAATATGACACATTGTTTCAGACTCTGCATGTGATTTGTCATTTGTTTCAAATTTGGATTATTTTTGGAATAATAAAGGATCCCTCTCTTATTTTCTGACATCATGCAAACCAGTGGTTACTGCATTTGCTCCACCAGCTTCTATGAGGGCTTAGCTGTGCAGCTGCAGGCAGGTAGGAGCTGAGAACACCCAGTAGGTGGAAGGAGATGGGAAACTTGCATGCTTTCTCTGCTCTATGTCAATGGGCAACATGGTTCCGGATGTTCTGTGTGCTATGTCCACCACTCTCCCTGGAATAACATTTTACCTGGGATGGTAGTAACCTCACCACTAGAGAGTCAAAACCCACGTGGAACATTCCTTAAGCTACAGCAAGGAGTAGACCCTAAGATCACATTTGCTAGGAAAAAGTAAGGGCATTTATCTAGAGTTTTTTAAAAAAAAACAACTTCATAATGTCACATAGGTGATGAATTCTGAATCCCTAAATGAGAATATGGGCGAAAATGGTATAGAACTTCTAATTAATTATAAATTTCCAATAAATCAGCCATGATGAGGGTTCCCCCCAGCCTGATCTTGTTTTAGCTCTTGTTTATAAATACCTGGTGTCTAGACTCTATACAGGAGGCTGTGAGTACCTGTCAGACATACTTGAATAGGAGCCTTAATCAGGGTACATCTTTAAAGATGAGAATAACGGGTCTGGAGTCATTTCAGCTACTGGGACAGAGGAAGTGAATGCTATTATTATAGAATAAAATATGGGCATTGCCCCATAAACTGACATAAGGTAGGATTTACTCCCAAAGAGATTTATTTGGGGGTTCCTTCAAGGGGTTATTTATTCAAGTATATAAAGAACCTCTTTGTGAAACTTTCTTATGTGTAAAGCTATCGCACTGAAGAAGCCATGGCACTGAGTTTAAAGTCTAGGTAATTGTAGGCACGATGTATAAGTTTGCTGGGGCCACCCTAACATAGTATCACAGACGGGGCATCTGAAAGCACAGAATTGTATTCTTTCATAGTTCTAGATGCTGCGGGTCCCAGATCAAGGTACCAGCAGGAGTGGCTTCCGGTGAAGCCCCTTTCCTTGGCTCACATGTGGCCTTCTTGGTATCTTTTCTTCCTATTGGGACACCTAGTGAGTTAGGCTTATGCTTCTGACCTCGCTTAACCTTCACCTGCTTATAAAGGTCCATCTCCAAATTGTGACATTCCAAGGGGCTGGGGGTTGGAGTTTCAGTATATGAAATTGGGAAAACACAATTCAGTCTGTAACGGACAATGTGAGATAGAAATGTTTTATCAGAGTGAGGACGACTATAACTATATTGCAAAGGCTTGAGTCGACCATTCCTGAAAAGTGATTGTGCTTGAGAGGTTTTGCATTTTCCGCTCTCTGGAAGGGTTTGTCCAGCCTTTTCTCCAGCACGCTTCCTGTCTAAGTCTGGCAGCCTGCCCCACAGCTGGGGTGCAGCAGCCTGATTCCTGCTCCCATGCACAGGTGGGCCCCACGTCTGAGAGTCTCATGGGGAAAGGCACACCGCTGGGGGGCCCGGGGTCACACAGCTTCCCCTGCTCCCAGGGAACAGACCTCTCGGGGACTGAGCATCACGGCTCTTCCTACGGGGCCGTTTGTGATCAGAAAAAGCTTGTCAAAACTTCAGGTAGGTGTCTTGGGAGAGAACGGGACGTGTGACAGCAATGTGACAACGTGAGAGATTCTACAGTTGGAGGGGTTGGTGCCTGAATGTCACGACTGGAAGCCATCAGGCTGCAAGAGTGAATGAACGAATGAATGAATGGCCAAATCAGTCAATCAATAACTGGGCTCACTTGTGGGAACTGTCGAAAGCTGCTGTTTGCATTTTTACTTTACAGTGCTGGTAATTTCTTCCTTTCTGGGCCCCATGGCTATGATAGGTTCTTTTCCCATAATTATAATTTCAGCAAATTTTTGCAATTGTAAGATACTGCATTTTTAAAGAAATCCAGCTGTCATTCCCCATTGAGTAGAGCTGCGTTTCCTGTTGTTCATTCAGTTGTCTTCCTCACTCTGGGCACCAAGCTCCAAGAACTCTTTACAGGGGCAGATTTATGATGGATGCCATCTGGTCTGATAGAAGGAAACAGATATTGATTTTTAATATTTTCTCCCAACTTGTTTACTCTAGGATAATACAGCAGCTGTGTGGCAGCTTGTCTCCGAGTGGGAAGGATTATTACCACTGCCTTTTGATGAGATAAATTACCTAGGATGACTTGAATGACTAAAGGGTATACTTTGATGTTATGTCGCTTCATTTACTCTTATGACTAAATGATTATTGATTTTATATTTTTAAGCTCTTGAAACGTGAAAATAAGTTGGTGGAGGAGCCCGGCTGTGTTCGTTTTATTAATTTATTTCTGCAGGGCATAATTCACTTTGGACCAGGTTGTGAAGGTTTTGGGTTCATGACCGGCTGTAGATACAGTTGCAAAGAAATGGCTTATTTATATAGTCATTGCAAGCAGTCCCAAAATCAATACAGTCTGGGATTGGATGATTAAACTCAGTCCCTTTGTGGGATTCATCCTTGTAGCTGCTGCCCCAATCATCTTGACCACAGCAGATCCAGAGCATCAAGGCTACAAATAGCAAGTTTGTTCAAGTTGAAATATTATTATTATTATTTTTGCTCATCATTTATTTTTTATCTGCTATGTTCATTCAATGACATTTTAATAGCCTGGGGGAGAAAAAGTGGTTGATTACCTACGTCAACGAAATCAGGAATCTGCGTTCAAAGAGGCGCCTCCCAGGCCTTCTAGAATGTCCGTGCGTGGATTCAGTGAAGTGTTTGATCAGAGGTCGGGGCTGCTCTGAGTGTCCTGTCCGGGGTGCTTCTGCCGGCAGTAGAAATCCGATGTATCTGCTAAGCCTTCAGCTACTCTGTTGGTTGATGACGGCTCAGTGCCTCTGTGCACTGGGCAGATGCCTACATATTTCTGTGAAGTGTTGCCTGTTTTGTCATCATCTGATGTGTAGGCACTGGTCAGCGTCTGTCTGCAGAGTGCCTGTGTCAGTCTAGTTCATGTCTATTACTCCCCGGTCAAGTGCAAAAACATCGTCTATAGAAAATCGGATTCTTTTTATTTCTCACGATTTTCCCTCTATTTATTTTCATGGACTTTAACATAATTCACCTCATCCCATCTATTCCATGTTAATAATAACATCTGGTTTGATTACTTCGCCTCATAGCATCTCTGACATTGAGTTTAACCTTTGAAATGAAGGGTTTCAATTTTTTTATGTGACCTTCTCTATTTGCCCCACACTCAGCGACAAAAGAGGCTCAGACCCTGTGGAGGGAGTGGAAGTAAGAGGGACTGATTCTCTAGGAAAATTTTGCACTTATTGACTCAGACGGCCAAAATACAGAGGGAACTGAACCCTGGGATTCATGGTGGCAATGAAGGCCCAGGCTTTATCTTAATTGAAGCAGAGTTCTCAGCCTGAGTCCCCCACCTGCCTCTTATCCCCACCCTGCTGTGGCCTTCAAGAGTTTCTGGAGACGGATCGGGAAATTAGCTACTGGGTTTTGTCCTGGGATGGTATTTTAAAAGCCAAAACTTTATATGCCAATTGTCTTTGGTAATATTACTTTTTGCCTTGGAAATTTATTTCGGATTAGGCTAGTATTTGTAGAACGTACAATCTGCCGACAGAGATGACTACTCCATCCACGCAGGAGAAGCAAACACAAGGCATTTCCTCCCCAAGACAGAACTCATTGTTGTAAGTCATGGGGGCACACTTTACAGAGTTAAAAAAAAGGTGTAAAACACTTTTTCTTACTTTAGTCATTATGTATGTATAATTAATATGTAGTAAATTCTGTGGCTCCGGTTTAAAGCTTGTTTAAATGCATAGAATTTGAAGTCGAATGAAGAAATAAAATAACTTTTGGAGCAGTGTAAGGTAATACGTTGATCAATTTTATAGGGGAGCGGTGAATATTTAATTAATCACCTTGTGACAATTATTCACACTGGTTGGAATCAAGGTCTCCATTAAAGCCGAAGAATAGCTTCATTACAAATGACCCATAAAAGTGTCAAGCGCTGGCTGTGAAGACAAGTAATTTCCTTTCCCTTTAAAACCATCAGATGGAATGATGGGGGTGGGGCAGGTGTTGAAGTACATAATCCTGTGATTACAAAGAAAAGCTTAAACAGTAAATTTGATGGCTAGGTTGGAGAGGGGGGCGGATAAGGGTTATAAAGTGATGGCTGTGTCCCTTCCAAGAGCTTTCAATTTCCTAAGAGGACGAGAATGCCAGCATTTTATTTTTGCCGGACTTTTCTCTTTATTCTACAGTATTTGCTCAAGATGTCGGCGTGCCAAGCTTTCAGCAGTGGATGTAAATAGAAGAAGTGACTTTACTCATGAGCCTCTTGATTCTCAGCAGAGGGGGCGCTGCATTGTGACTGATGTCTGGGAAGGCCGGCCTTATGGCCCAGCGTCTGCACAGCACAGAGGGACCCATGTGTCCCCAGAATTGGCGCAAGGACTTCTGGGCCTGGGTGCGAGGACCCGGAACACGCTGATCATCGTGGCTCCTCTCCTGCCCCAGGACAGTCTGGAAGGCTGATGACTGTTTACATTTCGCCGAATCTTTTTTTTTTTTTTTTTTTAATGTTTCAACATTGGCCAAGAATCCTTGACATTGATCCACTTTCAGATGCCAAGATAGGTCTCTGGGTTTCAGGAACTCTTAAAGATATTTTCCTGAGTGAAAAATATTTTCTTGCCCAAATGACTCAAGGGTGAAAATTCATTTATGAGAATGTCAGGATTCCAGGGCCTTGGACAAAATGATACAGAATGGACTTGTCTCCTCCAACCTCAATCCACCCTGCTCGGCTGAGAGAGGCACCCTGGGTGTGAAAATCAAAACTCAGCTTTAAGAGATCCAGTGAGATGCCTGAGCTTGTGTTATGAGAAGTATTTCAGACAGTTGAATTTAATTGTAATTACAAATGGCCTCTCTAGCTGTTAGAATTTGTCTAAAATTGGGCAAAACACAAAGGGCTATTCCTAGCTTTAACAGCAATAGCGTCTGAAGAGACTTAAGTTTTCAGCAAGTCCTGGCCACCCCTGAGACTTGATGCTTAAACCTCTTTGAACCTCATCTATTTTAGGGTCCTACACCTCTGGGTAGCCTGACTCCGGAGTACACACCCACTCACACAAGTTCAAGTGGCCACTTTGGAGAACTAATGGCTATTGACACTCCTTGAGATTTCTGAGATGTTATCTCGCTCGGTAAAGACTTTGCGGTATGCAGTTTACATTGTATCTGGTGATTGTATAATCATTATTGATTTCCTTGTGTGTAGTACCTATGTCAAACAACCTAATATATTTAAATGGTGATTATTTCGGTTCTGTATCTACTAGGAGATAAGATCAAAGGCAGTTAAGTCTGCCATAGATGGGCGCAGATAGCGTAACATACTTGTGCCTCTGTCTAGGCTATTATACAACTCAGCAACCGCTGAGAGTATTTAATAATTAACTTTCTAAAACAGGTTGAGATTTTGGGTCTGCAGAAGAATGAGACTGGCCGATGGAGGAGGCAGAGCATCCCAGATTTGCAGCTAAAATCTTCTCGGCTGCGTGAATGCCAGCGGAGGGATGGTTTGCTTTCAAAGATGCTGGGAAATCATTCTGTGTGCTTAATTTACTCCTTGCTTTGTACAAATACTCCTGAAGAAATGAGAATCACATTTAGACCGATGTGTAATTTTCCCCAGGCTGGAGTCACTGCTCGTCATAGGGGTGGGATGCGCTGGGAACCCCGCCAGTGAGTGGCGATGGGGTTGTCAGTTCAGTCTCAGGGGGTGGCACGGTTATTGTGCTTTATGAGTCATCCAGTGGTACCCAGCTTGGGCTGCTGTGTCGGGATGTCTGGTCAGGCACATTTGTTTGAAGGCAAAGCAAGCTGATTTTGCTGTGGCTGCAGAAATTTTTTTATAGCATTTTCGTTTTTCAAAATACATTTTGTATTACAGGTTTTGGAATTCTTTGTAATGTAATAAAGAAATACTTATCATTTTGAAAACTACTAGCACTACAGTTAAGATAATCTAAGGAAACTTTACGGCAGTTAGAAAAATAAAGCTCCACAAAAACTAAATCTTAATATGAGGCTTAACATACACATATATCAATAGACACCTTTGAAAATTATTGTTTAGACAGTCTCCCTGGACCATGACTCACGTGGATTGTAAGCCTTCTTGCGGCTCTACTTTCCTCTCTGGCGGGGTAGGTGGGATGCACCTGCCCAGCCCTGACAGATGCTTCTGTGGCTTCATTATTTATTCAGACTTCTTAAACCACAACCTATTTCCCCTTTCCATGGTGTTTATTAGAAGTTATCCTGCTTAGTTGGGGTCATTAATAGGACACTGAGGGCAACCACAGAATCAGAGCGAGGCCAAGTTTTTCCAGGAAAACACATATTCGAGTTTAATATCAGGTTCATCAGTTGGAGTGATTTGTTTCAATGGACTGGTCCACATTTGCAGGTGAAAAGTTCATAGTGCAAAACGTACTGAAACCTCATCTTTTAAGCTTTGCAGAATGCTTTTGGATCTGTCTCACGTAGAGTCTAGCAATGCCGAATGAGGAAGGGGCAACCCACAGCGAACGACCCATAATTCAGGTGGGAAAACCATCGGTACAGCCGGTGCGTGCCTGCCCCCGGGGCACTCAGGCCCCCTGAGGGTTCGTGTCCTGCCTCCTTAACCCTGGGCCGCCAGCCATGGGATGAAGGCGTGCGGCTAGGCGGTGGATGCTTGAGTTTCCCTGAGTTCCCCGAATCACTTGCTGCGGCTGCAACGTGCCAGCTGAGTTCCAGCAGGCCCTCAGCACAGTGTACCTGGACAGCAGTGGAGAAAAGTGATTCGGGTCACACCCTGGTTGAAACGCAATGATCTTACTAAGAACATTTGATTTGATTTCTATTTGGTTTGCTGATTGTAAGTGATCTCGAATTTAGTTTTGGAGTCTAATTCACTACAACATTTACCCCTTAAGCTAATTTCATACAATGACTAACGGAGTAATGTGTCTCTTCCTTTTATTTTTTATTTATTTACTTGTTTAGATAAGGTCATGGCTGGAAGAATGTAGAAAGTGTTTTAAATTTTAGGGGGCTATCGTGCATGCTGTTTTCTGTGGGTAATCTGATTTTGCAATGTGAAATTTCATGCACTTCGAGGAAGGGCATCACTGGGCCGCGGTGAGGTGGAAAGCCCAGGGGCTTCTGCCCGATAGCACGTTTGGTCCCCAGAGTTCACACCTTGAGTGGATGATGCTGAGGTCATCCACACCCCAGCGCTCATGGGATGCTCTCCGTGTGGACACTGGGAGAACAAGGCCAGATCGTCACCCCTCAGCACTCAGGGTGGAGACCAGCGCGCTCATGAACGGGAGAAGCCAGGACTTTGGAACTCTGCACACAGTCAGCAGGGCCTGTTCAGACATGGGGTGGTTCGTACAGAGGTGGGGGCCCACCCCTGCTGGGGACATTTTAGCGTCAACCGGGCCACCTCCTGGCACAGTCTCTGCAAGCATCAGGGCCACAAAGGAACACCCACGGGTCTCAGCCTGGCGTCTCCCCAAGCCGGCGCCTGGATGGAGAGGCCTGGACCAGAAAGTGCCCCCAGGACAACATGATGGGGGATGGGGGGCTGGACTTGGAAACGGAGAGGCCAAGCCGTGTGTGGGGTCCAGCAAGTGCCATGGCGGGGGGTGGGGGGCCTCTGGGAGATGCCCTGGGAGCTCTGGGACCTCCAGAGTTGTCCATGGGGTAAGGTAGAGGGGAGGGAGTGGGGACGTTGACGCCCCATCACTCCAGTCCTGGGAGGCTGTCCTCGTCAATTTGCAGGCAGAGCTGGCTCTGGGAAGCACGGGCTGCCTCTGATGGGGACTCAGGTGCAGGCCGCTGGGCATGAAGGCAAACCAGGGCTGGTGCCCGGAGACGGTGATGGGTCAGAGGAGAAGTGGCGGCCCCCAGACAGCCGCCACCCGGAGCCCCATTTCTTCGTAGCTTGGCTGCTTTTATCCTGGTTTTGGCTACAAGCATAAACTTTCCACCTAAGTTTTGAAAACACTCACTAAATGTGATTATTTAAAAGTGTGTTTAGTTCTAACTGCCGCTTGAACATTGTGGGTTCTCTTTTCAGGGTGCAGACGTTTCCAGTGATGGTGCCATTTCACTGAGAGCAGCTCCGAAGGAAGCACCGTGTGTGGCCTGCTCGACAGCTCTAGAAACATCCAGAATGCAGACGGTGTCAGGTCAAGATGGGGCCGCTGGGTGGGTCAATCCCACGTGACCGGTGTCCTTAGGAGACAGCGGCCGTAGGAGGGAGATGCCACGGGAAGGTCGAGGCGGAGAGAGGCGGGATGCCTGTACCAGCCAAGGATGATTGGATAGTTGCTGGGACCAGAAGCAGAAAGAGACACAGAAGCATCCTCCCCGAACGTTCCAGAGGGAGCACGGCCTTGCCTACGCCTTGAATTTTGGCTTTCAGCCTCCGGAACTGTGAGACAGTGCAATTCTGTCGTCTTAGGCCATACGGTCTGTGCCGCTTTGTTACAGCAGCTCAGGAATCGGATACAGACCCATCTTAATAAACTGGTTGTCAAACCCGTCACACGAGAGGGTATGACAGTGACGTCTGATATCAGGGGTGCAAACTCTCCTGGGGCCCCTGCCCCGTCTTGGAAGGAGAGGCTGCTTGCGGAGGAGAGGCCGAGGGCCGCCCTGGCTGATGTGTTTCTCACTGGCCGTGCTGTGTGGGCCGTGTCTTAGCAGAGGAGAGCGGCCTGGATGGGAGAGGGCAGGCCGCAGCTCCACCAGCCTGTGTCCCCAGTACTGGGGCCACCCTCAGGTCTGTCTGGGGCTGTCCCCTCTGCACGGACTGTTAACTGGCCCCCATGGGCTGGTTTCATGTGCTGTAAACCCAGTCGGCCAGTCTGCTTTGTGATGCTTGAAATCACTTTGAAGTCTCCGCTGCTACTCCTTTAAATCTCCTCAAATTCCAGGCGTGATCCTTACCTGCAGCCTAATAGTCTGTGTTTTCTCCAGAAATTTCCATTGCTCGTGTAGATATATTAGTTAGCTAGGGCTGCCATAACAAAGTACCAGACTTCCCATGGTGGTGGTGGTGAAGTGGGCTTAAACGATAAAGATTTACTGTCTCAGGGTTCTAGAGTCCAGAAGTCCAAGGTCCAGGTGCCACGGGACCACGCTCCCTCTGAAGGCGCAAGGGAAGGGGCTCTTCCAGGCCTCTGTCCTGGGTTCTGGGGATTCCCTGGTCTGTGACAGTGTAGCTCCAGTCTTCACCTGGTGTGCTCCTTGTGTTCACGTCTGCCCCTGCACCCACATTTTCTTCTTTTTACGAGGACACGAATCGTTCTGGAGTAGTGCCTGCCCTAATGACCTCATTTGCACTTGATTAACTCTGGAAAGACCCTGTCTCCAAACAGTCACATTCTGCGGTCCTAGGGGGGTCAGGACTCCAAGAGACCTTTCTGGAGGACACGGTTCAGCTCGTAACCGTGGGTTCTTAGGGAGTCCTAGAAATTACCTGCTGCCCGGGATCATCTTTTCTGTGGGGGCCTGGCACTCAGTCCTCCAGAGGGACGACCCCCCCGCCCCGCGCCCTGGGAGGGTACAGACCTCCAGGGTCACTGTGCTTTCACTGGCTCCTGGCTCTGAGTCTCAGGGCTGAGTGGCCCCAGTGGCTTTGCTGTTGGAACGAGACGCACCTGGCTGGACAAGAGGCAGGTAGGCAGTGTTCCTCTGGCCCACGTCCTCTTTGGTTTAGGTCAATGCAACAAAAGCTGAGATATGTTGGTGCTACCAACAGACATACCCATTGTGTTTTACCTACAGTTGGCATGAAATATCCGAAGTTGTCCTCTCCATTCATGACTCTGGGCAGTGATCTTACCCTGTGTGTAAGGCCACACCCTGACCTAATCTTCCCACCTGTGCACAGGCTGACAACTCACCTGAGGGTGGTGTGTGCACTCTGAGGGGCGAGGTGGCCAGGACGGGTGTCCAGGGATGACAGGGCAAGTCTGAGAGGGCCTCATGGATCCTTCTACAGCCACAGAGAAACAACCGACCATCCTCACTGACAGAGAAGCTGGGAGCCTCACTCAGACCACGCTTACCCCTCCCCCTCCAGAAACCTTTCCAGGTACATATGTGACTTCCCTTTGACAAGCAGAGACACTGGGTTTTTAAATTATGAACAAAACAAGTCCAGGGTCACATGGGCTGGTAGAGGCAGAGCAAGGATTTGGATCCGATGGGCCTGAAACCAAAGACCATGAAGTTTCCGTATCATGGATTTGGGTTTTTCCTGATGCATTCATTTCCCGTCAATGCTCTAACAGATCGCCACAAATGTTGCGGCTTTACAATGGCAGAAATTTCTTCTCTTGCAATTCTGGAGACCAGAAGCCTGAAAAGTGTCTTGGGCTAATTCAAGGTGTCCCAGGACTGGAAGCTCCAGGGAAGGACTCATTCCTTGCCTTTTCCAGCTCCTGGTGGCTGCCGGCAGTCTTTGGTTTGTGGCTACATCACTCCCGTCTCTGCATTTGTGGTCATATCACCTCCCCTTCTGTCAAATCTCCCTCTGCCTCCTTCTGAGAAGAACACCTGTGATGGTGTTCAGGCCACTTGGATACACCAGGACAGTCTCACGATCCTTAACTTAACCACACCTGCAAAGCCCCTTCTGCAAAGTCAGGTAACACTCTGGTTCCCAGGATGAAGACTTGATATATTTGGGGGACATTGTTCAGCCACCACACCTGCCATTTTGCACTATGACATTCCTGGGGGTGTGCTACTCAGATCTCTTCCCTGCCCCAGGGAAACAAGCTGCCAGTGACCTCTTGGATTGTGGTCAGTGGACTACTGTAGTAGCACCCAGACCCATCCACTGCTCACCTCCTCCCGGGAAGCCACAGCTGTCAGCTGGACATTTCTGCCCCGTGTGGGGCTCTTCAAGGGTGCCCACTTCTCCACAGCCCTCCTTGGGTTGGCTGCTGGCAGGGAAGTGACCCGGCTCACAGGAGGGGGCGCTGCGGTTGCCCGGCATGGGCAGGGCTTCTAACCCTGTTCTCACAAAGCTACACTTTTTCTTGTCTGTGTAAGTATCTTTACACTGCTTTAATTTTAAACTTGATTTCCGTGAAAAACTCCCAGTTGTAGGATTACTACATTACAAAAAAAGGATAGACATTTTATGTCTGTTTTTATGTTTTGTCAAAATACAATTTGAATCAACTATTAAGAAACCCAGAGAAATCTATTTTTTAAACATTTCTTAAAGTATGTTTACTGTTTCATTTCTTATTTCATTGGCCTAAATCATCAAAATCAACTTTAATAATAATGTGTTCTTATTCTTGTTCCTATTCTAATTTTAAATGTAACCCTAGTGTTTCCTCAAATTATAATTGTCTTTTGATTTAAAATTTTGTCTGCTGACGGGCTTCCCTGGTGGCGCAGTGGTTGAGAGTCCGCCTGCCGATGCAGGGGACATGAGTTCGTGCCCCCGTCCGGGAAGATCCCACATGGCTCAGAGCGGCTGGGCCCGGGAGCCATGGCCGCTGAGCCTGCGCGTCCGGAGCCTGTGCTCCGCAACGGGAGAGGCCACAACGGTGAGAGGCCCGCGTACCGCAAAAAAAAAAAAAAAAAATTTTGTCTGCTGTTGATTTAAAACTCTTATTATGTTAAGAAAATGTTTGCATTTCCGTGCTCCGTCTGAATTTTAGAAGTTTGAATTTCATCAGTTGCTGTCTCTCCCTCTGTTACGCTCACATAGTTTAAATTACTTAATTTACATTTGTGATACAATCATAGAATTTTCTTAAATTGCTAATCGTCACATAGATACATCATTATGCAGAACTGACCAAGTAATTTCAGATCAATGGCGCAAGCATGACACAGAGAATGCTTCTATTCCTGAGCAGTGTTTGGACTGTCCCTAAGTCATAGGACAGCTCAGTGAGAAAGTACACATGTTAATTGACAGGACTGAAATGGTCCCTCCAAACGCCTACCGCACACAATGGTGGCATCCTTATACACACATACGTGCACATACACACGTGCAGACACAGGTGAACACACACAAATGCATGCACACACACATGCAAACACACACAGCATACTTCACTTATAGAGCACACGCATGCACATATACTCACACTCACTGACACATACCACACACTCACACACACACACACACACACAGAGTTTTATCTCCACAATCTCTATGTACGCAAAGTCACTTCCTGCATAGCATGTGTGATCAGTCCCACTTGTCAAATCTTCTTTGTCCTTTGTCTCTGACCGTCACCAAAGCTGTGAACTCGGGGAAAGGGATGCATTTCTTTCTGATACTGTAGGAAAATTAAATTGTGACCTGAAGCGTGGACATTAATTTTCATACCAGTGAGAGGAAGTTGTATCTCAGCCCAACTTCTAAAATATCTGCTCTTAATGAGATGAATTTCACCTGGGAGACATGATTTTTAAAGAGTAACCTTTGGTAGGTCTGTGACAGTCAGACTTTCTTGAGTAAGTGTATGTTACAAGTTAGGTAATTTTAGTAATTTTTAACCTCTTCAGGTATTTAAATGACATGTTCTTTGCTTACTATTTTGATACATTTTTACCCCAATTGCCAGCCAACTTCCCAAGTGTTGTCCAGAAAAGCTAATTTGGTTGTGATGGCCAAGCCAAAGAAAGATTGCAAATTACCTCACTTTGCCGGTGGATAATCGACAGTGACACACATTTTCTCCACAGTGTGGTGACAGTGAAATGCTACCTTGGACATCAGCAGAGAATATTTAAGGGTGAAACAGCTAGTCTAAGGGATTTCCTGAGTCTCCATTTTTCCGTTTCAGATTTGCATAGTATTTTACCATTTTACTCCTTAGTCTTTATGTGCAGGAGAAAGAAAACAAAAAGATGATTGAGCCAAACTTTACTATTTGAAAACTTAACATGGACACCAGACCAAGGGTCACCATTACAGCCTGTGTCCCTGACAGCTGCTGGCGACCTCCCCAGGTCTAAGATCTTTCTGCCATGTGACACCACTGTGTTATCCTTCTGCATTAAAAAAAAAAAAATCAGTATCTCTTTTTGGAAAAGCAGTTTTAGCAATAAGAGTATTTACAGAATGTTTTAGTGACTAGGATGTTCTCTTTATTCTAAGAAAAGATGGTCACAAAAACTACACAAGCTGTCAAGGGCAAGACAGGCTGTGTGGAGTGTCCCGCACCATTTAGGGACTGCCTTTTACGTTCCAACTCACAGTACCCTTTCAGGCCACTGAAAAATTGCTTCCGTGTAAAATTACATTTCAGCAATTTGAATCATTATTCCACCTTGTTTGAGTCAGTTTTAAACAACCTGTGGAGCGAAAGGGGAAAAATAAATGTTCATTTTTACTTGTTGCCTGTGACTGCTGTTGAGTGATTCCAGCAGTGACTTTCCAACGGCAAACACTGAGCAAACCACACCTAGTCAACTATGAGTTTCAGTCAAGTTGGAATATCAGGGCCTTGAGGGATGTTTCTGTGGTTTGAAAATGTGGGCATACGCATTTTTGATTTAAAAAAATTTAATCCAAAATGATGAGTTCATCAAATACTTAATGAATTCCTATTGCTTGAAATTATGAAGCTGGATGCCTGGAAAGTTTCTGATATTTCTTTAGAGAAATCTTGCTATTCTTTCTGGGATGTCTAATGAAAGAGAAAGGAGAGTCCAGTCTATGGAGGTTCTGTGGCCTTTGCAGAAACCCTGACCCTGACATTTCAGTGCCAATTAATGCTCTCAGGGAAGCCTGAGGCTCTGTAGAGGGGACTCGACTCTGTTTTCACTTTCATATGCTGTGGAAGCTTCTCCGGTGGTCATGGGATTTATATTAGGAATTTCCTGTGCCCAGCCAAGAATTTTCTAACGCTACCATTTTGGCTTACACCAACTAACTAGTCCCTGTTATGTACATAGAACTGTGCTTCTTTTTTTTACATTAAAGCAAAACCTTTTGAATATCCCTTTGTCCTTTGCAATCCTACATTTCATTTTACTTTTCTTAAATGGGGGGAGTTCGATGGCTCTCACAATAGATAAGCTCAGAAGTTGGGATGGAATTCAGGCATGGTTTGATCAAGCTTCTGGCTCTGTTTAGCTATAATTGTCTTAGAGCTGCCCTCCTCCACGTGTAGCTGTCACCCCAGAATCACTTCTCTTATAGTGGTAAATAAGGACAGGTCATGCTTTGTGCTCTCTAGAGAATAGCTGCACCCTGAGCAGATGTTTTCTCCAGGTTCATCCACCTGAATGGAGTCACAGAGCTCTGATGAACCAGGTGCTGAGGCAGGAGATTGGGCTGTGCTCATCGACCTCCCATTGCTACATGCCTCGCTCCAGGTCCTGCCACAGTCAGCTCCCCCCAACACACAGCCTACCTGGGGAGGAAGGGGGGTGCGATTGTTCCTCTCCATGCATTTCAGTGCACGGAGAATAATACAATAGTACTCATCATGCTATTGCTAGCTTCAAGGATTGGTGGTGGGGATGGGGAAATCTCTGAAAAGAGAACCAGGAGAACATGCTCTTCCCTCAGGCCGCACCTGCCCATACCTCGTTCACAGCATGGCGGTCTGCGCTCCAGGTGGTGAGGGCGTAAAGCAGAAAGTTCCTGGACCCTGTCCTCCATCCCTTGGACCCCACCTCTCCATGATTCTGGACTCAGCCCCTCACCCTGACCCCAGTGCCAGCCTCTGGCTTGCTGTCCCGGTATTGGGAGCACAGCCCTCTCCTGCTACCTTAAGTCAAGTTGCTCGCTGGGCCCTGCAATCAAATGTGGGCTCAGGGGAACCCGCACCCTGGCCTTGTCCCTGGCTGTGGCTCCTCTTCAACAGACAGCTGCCTGGGAGGACAGGGGTGGTCTCAGGTAAATCCATCAGGCAGTGTTTCCAGGTAGAGGAGAGCTTTTAACATCACCAAGCTCGCCTGGCCCAGGGCCCTGTGCTCTGCATGAGCCGGAGGAGTTCAGGGCCACAGCAGGAGGCCATGCTCATCAGAGGCTCCTGGAAAATCCAAGAACCAGACATTCAGCAGTGGCTCAAGACAGCAGAAGGACTCAGTGCCGTGAAGAAAGATGACATTGAAAACCAGACTCCTGCCCTCGGGGGGCTGCCGATTTATTTATTTATTTTCCTGGGAGACAAGTGATTTATGCAGGTAATTACACATCAGCTCTCTTTCGTGAAAATGCATTTTTCAGCTTAAAGGATGCTGAGCCATTATCACCATTTCCACAAATTCAGTGCTACCATAGAGGTAAAAACAAAGAACCCAGGGACCCGGGAGACGTTTGCAGATGAGGAGAGCTGCCTGCCTGCAGGAAGTGGAGTGTCCATGGAGCCTGACATGCAGATATCCGTCCACTGGCTACAGGCAGAAAGGGTGCTGGGGCTGGAAAGCGCCCTGCTGGGGGACTGGGGTGGGACCAGGACACCTAGGAAGGGGTGTGAGCTTCTCTCTGTAAAACAGGAGTTGGCAGAGGTCTGTGAGGCAGAAAGGAACGTGAACCCCTTTTGACTTTTACAGGAAACTCTGGCACCGGCTAAAGAAGGCATTTTGGAGGGGCAAGGTAGGGGCAGGGGGCGCTTGGGATGGCAGTGAAGCTGGGGCGGTTCAGTGGGAGACTGTGAGGACATTGTGGCAGGAGCACAGACCGGAAGCAAGGGTGGTCCTGAGACTTCTCACCCACGAGAAGGAGAGGATGGCAACACCATTTACTGAGCCAAGGAGCACAGGTGATGATGGATGGATGGATGGATGGGTGGATGGGACTCAGGGCCATCTGGTTGACCTGAGCAGCAAGGCTTGGAGAAGGAGAGGAAGGGTTGTCTCCGAGGGAGGAGCCTGCGGATGGGAGGATCTCTCAGGTTACAACAGCCCCTGCCTGGGCACCTCCCAGGGCAGCTCCCACTCCCACTTGATCCTTCCTCTCCCACCCAGAGTCCACTCCACTGTGCTCTGGGGCCGCTGAGGGCTGAACTCTCACCGCCATCTCACCAGGCTTGGGAGCCAAGGAAGGGAGAGTTGGAACCAATAACGGGTTGACATCGATCCCCGAGGGACAGGTAGGATTTGGTGAGGTGGACGCGAGGGGCAGGGCACTCCTGAGAGGTGGAGTCACGTGTTGAGGGCAGAACCACAGACATTTCGAGCACGGTCTGGGTGCAGAAGAACTGGGTGGGGGAGAGGCAACGTGTCGGGGCCACCAAGCACCAGGTCTTCCCGTATCCTCGTAAAGGAAGATGCTCATTGAAAGATCAGAAAGTCTGCGAGCCCTGGTGGCTCCAATGCCGGGAAGAGGACCGGCAGAATACCCAAGATCACAGGTCAGGGCTGCACATGGAGGCTGAGTGTGCTCTTCTGCTTCTGCAGTTTTGCTTAATCAAAACTAGATGCGAGGGACTTCTCTGGTGGCACAGTAGTTGAGAGTCCACATGCCCACGCAGGGGACACGGGTTTGAGCCCTTGTCCGGGAGGATCCCGCGTGCTGCGAAACAACTGAGCCCGTGTGCCACAACTACTGAGACTGCGCTCTAGAGCCCGCAAGCCACAACTACTGAGCCCGCGAGCCACAACTACTGGAGCCCGCGAGCCTAGAGCCCATGCTCCGCCACGGGAGAGGCCACCGCAACGAGAAGCCCGTGCACCGCAGCAAAGCGTGGCCCCCTCTGGCTGGAACTAGAGAAAGCCCATGCAGCAATGAAGACCCAACGCAGCCAAAAATAAATAAATACATTGGGAAAAAAAAAAAACACAACTAGATTCGAATCTCCCATGTTAAACAGATCCAGGGAGCCACTCTTGGTGGGTGATGATGTTATGAAAACAGGAAGGTGACGTCGTTTCTGAAATTTTCCATGGAGAATATGAACCGAATATAGAAGCTGATGTACCTTCCATGGCCACGATGCGAGGTGGCATCTTTTACTTCGTTTTCAGCCTTTACCTGACAAATATTACCTAGGAAGTTGCTGAGGTGAAGGAGAGGACCCCAGGGCCCACTGGTCACTGCCATTTTGCAAACACACTCGATGGCCCAGCTGCCAGCAAAGGCCCAGCTCAGCCCAGACAAATCACTTCCACCTCCAGTGCAGGTAATGGCATCCCCATAATCACATGCTCGAGGCACTTAACGTCTAGATTTATTATTACTGAGAATAATAATCAAAGTGAAGATTGCTTCTGCTGTACCACAGTTCTCCACCAAAATTGATTTTCCTGGGGTCTGCATGGGTGTTTAAGTCTTCTTTTCCTTTGGTCTCCAAGGTGGATGGGTATTTCATTGCCTCTATCCCTTCAATTCCGTATGAATGATAGATATACTATTGATACCCTCACAAGAGAATGGTTTTAAAATCACAAATCTTTATCCAGTGCCTTTATGATCCAATCGATCACAGACACTGGGCAAACGCTTTGATTTTTACAAAGGAATTCCTTTTAAGTAAGGAGAACGTGCACGCACGGAAATGTCTTTGCCTTTCAGACCATCGAGTCCTGCATCTTCCAAGCAGGTTCCTCTCTGGTTAAGGAGGTTGGACACAGAGCCGGTGACAGTGGCTGCCCTGCTTTTCCCAGCAGAGGGCCTCCATCGGGGAAGTGTCGCCTGGCGTTATCCAACAATAATTGAGTCCTCCAGGCTCAGTCCTTTACGATTGCTAATCTTGGTGACTGTTTACACGCTACTATTTGTTAAATGGCAAAGATTATTGATTGGGCAAATTCAGTCCCACATTGTAGCTTTTCTCTCAGCCTGTGCTGTTACATGGTTCAGCATTTTTAAATGTCAACTGCAAAGTATTATTGATCAGTAATTAAAAGTGCGGAGAAAAATTAGCATAGTGGAAGTTGACGGTCATTAGCACAAGTACCGCTGGGCAATTATTCAGCATGTTTTAACATTTATTTTCCTTCCTGTTATTGACATAGAGTATGATGCCCAACAGTTTTTGTTTTGCTAAAAAGGGAAAGTTTCAACGTCAATAAGAATTAATGACATGCAATTCTTTTTGAAAATGTGCCTGTTGGTTTTCCTGCTGCATAAATAAGCCAATCTGAAGGGTCCTTTGTGCTCTGGCTAGAATGAGAGAGAGGGTCCGGAAATCGTGGGGCAACCGTGGGAAGATGATGGCTTCCCAGGACCAAGGGCTGGGCGTCCTGGCTGAAACGGAGCCAGGAAAGCTAGCAATGTGGGCTAGGTGGGGGAGCAGGAAACCAGGCAGCATTTCACTACGTTTATCCCAGATATTCTCAGACACGATGCAATTTTCAATATTCTACTCTTTTTAAGCATACTGCACTAACTGAGTCATAGGAACAGATTTTTATTCTGAAAATACGGTCCCCTAAACATTAGATGTTACCAATGCCCTCAAAAGCCTATATATTATCGTGTTTAAACATCTAAAGCACAAGGTCAGCAATTCACGTGTGCTACCCACGTGACTGTAGCTGAGGGTGGCCGAGGGGCAGGGGCAGGGCAGGTGTTGATGGTGGCTGCTGGCCTTACTTGGGTATTATTTTCGGCCAGTGGAGTTTCATATTCAGGAGCTCAGTGATGGGCCTGGAAAGTCAGAGAGGAAGGTCTGAGCTACAAAACCAGTTAATCAGGGCTGGGGATCAAAACCTGACCCGGAGGAAGGCCACGGAGCGGGCAGTCATTCCCGCCTAAAGTTTTTCATCCTTTAGGGGCTGAGTGCCCTGTAGGTGGGCCAGGGGACCCACTGCGGATGGCTAGACTGGCTGCTCTCCCTTAGCTTGGAGGCTACACTGCAGGGTGCAGCCCAGAAGAGGGGTCTCCCCTGGGGCTGCGTGGGCTGGCACAAATGCTGATGCTCGGGCCCTGGCCAGCTCCCTGACGCTCCAGCAGTGGGGCCTCGTTGAGGAGCCCCCAGGAGGAGGGTATCCGATGCTGAGAGGGGCCTCTTCCAGCAGGTGCGGGCGGGACGTGTGCACAGGGCCATGCTGTTCATGGTGGGGACCGTGGTGCGAGGTGTGTTCCCAGAGAGAGGGACACAGAGGTCCCCCTGGCCCAACTGGTTATCTTTAGGGAGGAGAGGACATTTCTCTGAAACCTGGTGAGGGGGGAGCAGACAAGACCAAGGTGCAGCTGTGGGCGTTCTGGAGGGATTTGACTCAGGAGAAAACTCAGCCCCATTCGGGGACAGGGCTGGGAGTGCCCACCTGCTGTGGTGGGGTTTTGGCTTTTTCTCTAGTTGCCTGAGGTCTGCAGTTATGTTCTCCAAGATGGGAATTGTCCAGAAGCTGGGTCACTGAGAATGGGGGGTACTTGGAGGCTGAGATGCTGTGCTGGATTCTGGCTCTGCTTTGGGGTCTGGGGTTTGAAAGGCCCCCCCCACCCCGCATCTCTCAGTGCCAGCCTGCACCCACGAGACAAAGAGTCCTAGGGCTCCAGCAAGGTCGAAATTAAGGATTTAAAATAAAATTAAGTGGAAAGTGATCAGTAGTAGATCACTTGAAGATGATAGCTAGGTTCTTGAAGTTTGAAAACGTCTAGGAAACCCACAAAGGAAGGTGGCTCAGAAGAGGACAGAGAGAGGGGAGAATCACAAAGGAACGCTGATCGTTAAGGGAGAAAGATTCATTTAATAATTTAGTGAGCTATTTTTTCAAAGAAATGAAATCTATTAAAAGCTCTATTTTCATTTGATTAATAAATGCTCTATAGGAACAACAAATAACCAAATAATTAAAGCAAATCCAATCTGTTAATGCAAACATCCTTTACACAGTCCTTAATTTGCTTTTAAATATAAATATTAAATAGCGCCTAACCCTTCAAAGATTCCTTTCTGCAGCTCTGTTTTCCAGGCTACTTCTGCCTGCCTCGTTTTCACTGAGTGCAAACCCTTTCATCTAGTGGCATCACGTGCCTGCCTCTCAACTCTGAAGGATGCTTTAGCCTGACTTTTCTTTGCTAGCGATTGATTTGATACAGTACATTATACATTTTGTCACTTAAGGTCACTAGTATCCTGGATGGCATTAAAGCTTTGCATGTAAGGTTGGACATAGCGCACAGTAAAACATTTTCATTTGATTTCTCCAGTTTATTTTATACATTTAACCTCCCTTTTTTTGGGAGGCACAGTGTGTTATTTGAACATATTGAACCAGGGTTAGGTACACTGGTTGTTCAGCGACATTTTACTTTACTAAGATTACCTGAAAAGAAATAAAAGGAGAGAATTACAAGTGTTTTCCTTTTATTATTATTGCTACTACTACTATTACCTTTAAATATTACACTTATTGATAATATATATATTTATATTTACGCTTCAAAAATTTGCAGGCAGCACACTCAAGGCTCTCTGTAAGACAGTTTGCTGATTCCCACCTGCCTTCTGGGAAGAGGTGACATCTGCTCATCCCACAGATGGTAAAGATGAGACAGTGAGAGCTCAGAGGTCCAGTGAGAGGGGATGAAACATCAGTACGTGGGTTTCCAGCTGTTCCCCAAGTGTTCCTCGTCATCCTTACATGTGCAAATACCCGTCAGTAAGATCACATCATGAGTGTTACCCACAATATGAACATCTTTTTTTTCACGGACAAGCATATCCAATTCCAATAAAGAAACAAAAAATATTTGCCTACAAAATATCATATAATACAAAAAGGTATTTCTCAGACATTGTTCCAAAACAGATGAAAAATATATCCAAACTTATAGCCTGGAAAAATGTCCCTGCACTTTCTTTGTTAGAAAGCATTTCCTACTTAATTTTATAACTTTGTGCCTTCTATTTTTTAAAAAAAAATATTAACAGAGAAGAACCCATAACCCTTTTAAGGTTTGGAAGTTGAATCTAACGGTGTCTCTGGAAACTTTGGAGGAAGAGGCTATATATTGGATGATTCTTTAAAACGGAAGGTCTTTCTTGAAATTCCACAGTATTTAAGATTTCCATATGATCGGTACTTTTGGAATGGGAAGGCTATTCTTATGTATGATGTGTGAGGTCATCTTAAAGTCCTAGGCTGATTCTCACGGCCAGTTAGTCATTCTACAAGTGGAATGTTGTCCTAAATATCCTCCTCTCCAACGTAAGACATCATATATATTTCCTGAAAAAAAGAGATTTGGTGCAGAAGGCATTTGTAGGACGTCAAGAATGATCGACCGTGAGCTGGGTCTCTTGTCCCAACACTTCGATGGAGTTAAAATCAATGCCTTTGAGTGGAATGGTCTTATACATCATCCCAAAACACATACTAGCACAGCCCCTGGTCAGGGGCTGCACAGGGGATATTCCTGGCATGCGGGCGCTGTGCTGGACGCAGGTGGACACCGCTGTGGAGACAGGGCCTAAAGTGACCGATGGCTCCCCCTCGGACCCCAAGCCAGTCGAGTGCTGTGCTGACACTGCAGTCAGAGCCATCAGGGCGTTGTGACGTGGGTGCTGATTTTATCCCGTCCCTGCTGCTGGGTCTTCTGACGTTACACCCCCACCAGCCACCCACCCCCGCCGTCTAGTACTCACTCCCCTCGAGCTGTCTTTTACTCTCCCTCACCTTTAATCAAGAAATTATTCTCTATACACAACTATACAGGGTTGTGTATCCACTCTGAATGTAATAGTTTGCATCTACCAAACCCAAAATCCCACTCCATCCCTTGCCATCCCCCTCCCTCTTGGCAACCACAAGTCTGTTCTCTATGTCTGTGAGTCACTTTGTTCTACAGCAGAAATTAGCACAACATTGTAAATCAACTATATTTCAATAAAAAATAGAGAGAATTGGGCTTCCCTGGTGGCGCAGTGGTTGACAGTTCGCCTGCCGATGCAGGGGACACGGTTTGTGCCCCGGTCTGGGAAGATCCCACATGCCACGGAGCAGCTGGGCCCGTGAGCCATGGCCACTGAGCCTGCGCGTCCGGAGCCTGTGCTCCGCAACGGGAGAGGCCACAACAGTGAGAGGCCCGCGTACCGCAAAAAAAAAAAAAAAAAAAAGAGAGAGAGAATTAAAAAAAAAAAACTTAATAGAGAAGTAAAAAAAAAGAAATGATTCTCCATCGCTTGCTTGCTATGGCCTTTTCTTTAGCTGTGGTTCTGAGAAAGTGGAGTTGCTCTGTAAAGACAGATTCCAGCTGAGTGCTTCTCTCAGGGAATCTGACATTGCATCATCAGAGGGAACCAGGGCCCACGGGGCAAGTGGGGAACCTGGCCTCCATCACCCAGCGATGTCCCAGTGTGCCCGGCCCTGCTCAGCACAGGAGCCTGGAAAGGAGGACACCTCCCAGGAAAATCAGCAAGGAGGGCAGCCTAGGAGTCCAGGTTAGAAACAGGAAGTCCTGAAAAATGTTCTCAGTCATGAGGATGCTGAGGTCCGCTGGGGAAGGCAGTGTGACTGCAGTCCAGATGGACTCCTGGGGATGGGAGGCCTTCCGTGGAGGTGGCCACAAGTGTGAGCTGCGGGCTTTTGACTGTGAACGCTTGAAGGCATGGTGCCTGGAGTCGTACGGGGCTTGGACATCAAGAAGGTGCCCTCTGGGGGCTTTCAGGGTGAGAGTTGCCCAGACAGGACACCCAAGAAATGGAGCACCTCTCTCGGGTTGACCAGAATTCCCCCAGGGAAGGGAGGGCCTGTTGGAGAGCAGAGCTTGGCAGGGAGTTGGTTGTGGAAAAGCAGTGGTAACAGAGATCACAGCACAGGCCTGAGAAGTTTTGTCCTGTGTGGAGGATATTAGCACAGCCCAGGGCTCACTGCCAGGGAGATGTGGGAGAATCGTCTACAGACGTGTAGTTTGGGTGATTATTTATCTTACTACTGCGGGACACACATCAGGTTTATTCTCTGACGCGTCTTGGAGAGCTCATTCTGTCCGTCATGTGGTTCTTCCCTCTTTTCGGTAGTTGGAAGGTGGTCCAGATATGCAAAAGGTCCTCTTACTGTTCCGTTCCTGATGGTCATGGAGACTCTTTCTAGCTTCCCACTGTGAGAACCAACCATCAGTGAGCATGTTTGTACACGTATGTTTTTCTGCAAGTGCATGCAGGAAAAATCTGGATATATAGGCACAGTGTGTACACGTTGATTGAATATGAGATGACGTATACTAGGGCACATTCCAGGCCGCGCATCCCATGTGTTTATACAGCAGTGTATCTCTGATGCAAACTCAAGGTTTGGACCGTCCAGCCAAGTGTCTATGAAGTATATGCCAGAAGACAGAGGAAAATGGGAAAACTTGGGAGCTCAGAAGCACAAAAATTTACAGGCCCTGCTTGACAGGGGTTATGGTAGAACATCAGAAAGAATACAAGTTAAAGATGGATAAGTTATATCCTCCTGCAGGGTGTCAGGGGCCCTGCAGAAATGTCACTCAGGCTGCAGTGTGGACTGACCTAGCTGGTGGCCATGGGAGAAACTATCAACAGAGTGTAAGTTCTAGGATGGGTAGAGGAGACCTTTCAGGGTGAGCGGTGCAGGCAGACCACCCAGTTCTGAGTGCCTGTTCACACAGAGAGCTGAGCAATGGAGCAAATGGCATGGTGTACGCCAGCCAGACACTCGGCTACTATTCAGACAGGATGAGAACTCGTTCTGTCAATTAACAGGTTTTTAATTTTGACTGTAAAACTATAAGCTATATTTCAGGTTTTGTTTTCAATATGACCGCCTTTGCAAAATCTTTTCTGATCCCCAGAGGGAAGGTGACAGCTTTCTCTTTGAATGCCCAGCACGCACTTTAGCTTTACCTTTGCTTGTTACTTCTGGGTATGGCTGTTGGTCCTCTCCATGGGCTGGCTCTGTGTCATTTTTAGCCCCAGCAGTGACTTACCAGAATGTCTCACATTTAGTGGGAACTAAGTAATGCATGCTTATTACCCTGAATTATAGAACGAACAAGGGTACTGTCGATTGTTCAGTTTTGCTGCTCATTGAATTTTCATTTTTATGCTCCGGGCTTCACCTTAAGGTTCTACCAGCTGTCAGTGATTTTTGTAAATGAGAGGGTAGAATAACACATTATTCTGAACATTAGAAAGATTGAACATATAGAAAAGTGAAAAAGAACAGGATGGCCGATGAAGAAACTCAGCAATCCTCTTTACCTATGAATGAGATAAAGAACTAACTGTGTAAATGTCACAAAAGCACTTTTTGTAACTATGTGTTTGTTACAAAAGAATCCTTGCAAGCTGCCCCGTGAAACTTATTGAAGGAAGTCCCACAGTGGGCATATTTCCTCTGCTCCCATCCCACATTCTCAGAAACCAAAGTTAGGGACTCTGGGCTTGTCTGTGGCTCCCGTGCACACAGCGGGGTGCTGGGGATCAGACCCGCTGTGTGATCTTATACATATGCCCACACCTTCAATGAAGACAGAAAGAATAAACAAAAATGCGGAAGAGACGCAAAGCAATGTAAGAATGCTGTTGTGGGCTTCCCTGGTGGCGCAGTGGTTGAGAGTCCGCCTGCCGATGCAGGGGACACAGGTTCGTGCCCCGGTCCAGGAAGATCCCACATGCCGCGGAGCGGCCGGACCCATGAGCCATGGCCGCTGAGCCTGCGTGTCCGGAGCCTGTGCTCCGCAACGGAAGAGGCCACAACAGTGAGAGGCCCGCGTACCGGTTTAAAAAAAAAAAAAAAAAAGAATGCTGTTGTAGAACCTGACATGGATCGCTTCACTGGAGAATTAGGGGAGATTCAGAGAACTTGTGATGACAAAGGTCCCTCTGCTTGGACGGTCCCTGACCTGGGTTCAGTGTCGCCCTGATGGCCTGCGTGCCCTTGGCAATGACTACGTCTCCAAACTTAGTTTCCTCATTTGAAATGGGGATAAGAGCTACCCCCCTCCCCCTTGAGCCGTGGTGGGATTTAGGTGAAGACAGCCCTGTAGAACAAGGTGTCTCCCAGAGGACAGGTGCATGGCCATGCAGACCCCCACGTGCTCTGCCTCTGCACCTGCACCAGCCAACCTCCCCAAACATCCAGCAAGTCACTGCCGTTTGTACAGAACAAATGCCACCAAAGTTACTTAAACTGACCCAAAATATTTTCTGTAACTTGAACACTGTTCTCATAGATCCTGAAAATATTTGGAAAATGTTCATTTAACAATCCAGTTTTTACCTAGAGATTATCATACTAAGCAAAGCAAGTCAGAAAGAGAAAGACAAATACCGTAAGACATCACTTATATGTGGAATCTAAAATATGACACAAATGAACTTATCTACGAAACAGAAACAGACTCACAGACATAGAGAACAGACTTGTGGTTGCCAAGGGGGAGGGGAGGTGGAGGAGGGATGGGTTGAGAGTTTGGGATGAGCAGATGCAAACTATTACATGTAGGATGGATAAACAACAGGTCCTACTGTCTAGCACAAGGAACTATACTCAATATCCTGTAATAAACCAGAATGGAAAAGAATATGAAAAATAATGTACATGTATAGCTGAGTCACTTTGCTGTACAGCAGAAATTAATACAACATTGTTAAATCAACTATACTTCAATATTTTTTTTTTAAATCAAGTTTTAAATACATAGTTTTGTTACTACAATTGGGAAACATTTAGTTCTTAGACTCAGCAAATGTAAATACTGATTGCCACGTGAGCTAAAAAAAGGTAATTTTTTTTCAGCATCTTTAAATCAAAGTATCATAATCTTTTCATTACTGTGGACATTATGAATTATTGGGTCACTTCAAAATTGACATGTGGGTATTTTTCATTTTCTAGTTAAAATTTTTTTTTTTTTTTTTTGCAGTATGCGGGCCTCTCACTGCTGTGGCCCCTCCCGTTGCGGAGCACAGGCTCCGGACGTGCAGGCTCAGCGGCCATGGCTCACGGGCCCAGCCGCTCCGCGGCATGTGGGATCCTCCCGGACCGGGGCACGAACCCATGTCCCCTGCATCGGCTGGCGGACTCTCAACCACTGCACCACCAGGGAAGCCCCTCTAGTTAAATTTACACATTTATTGCTGCGGTTTTTTGGTTTTTTTAAATCAAGCATTGTAGAGAGTCTCATTATTTTCTGTGTACTTGGTCTTGACTAGAGCAAACATTCTCACTAAAGCCAGTTCAAATTCACTCTTTGATTGCTGCCTTGGCTTCACGCACATTTCATCCAAAATTATTTCATTTTGGAAAGGATTTCTTTTGGAAGTCAATGGGGAAAGGATGTGTGCTTTTCAAAAGATTTTGAAACAAAGAAAAGAGGTGTTTCTTATTTTTTTTTTTAATAAAATGTGAATAAATCAGCTGCAGCCTGAGCCGGACAATGCAAACGTGGAACCAGGGGTGTCCTTGTGGAAGTGTCTCTTCTCTTCGGTGTGCAGGGCCACTGCGAACGAGGTCCTGGATGTACCAAGAGGCTTAAAGGAACCACAAGACAAATTCCCCATTTAGCACATGTCTCTGCACCGATCTGGCCAAACCAGCAAAGAGTTTCCACCTGCAATGAACTGACTGTACAGCATTGATATTGAAGACATTTTATTTTTGGGCAAACAATTTTATGGTTTTCATGGCAAAACGTCTCGTTGACCATTGTAATAAAAATGTAAACTCACATAAGGTAAAATATAGAGGGCTTCCCTGGTGGCGCAATGGTTGAGAGTCCGCCTGCCGATGCAGGGGACACGGGTTCGTGCCCCGGTCCGGGAAGATCCCACATGCCGCGGAGCGGCTGGGCCCGTGAGCCATTGCCGCTGAGCCTGTGCGTCCGGAGCCTGTGCTCTGCAACAGGAGAGGCCACAGCAGTGAGAGGCCCGCGTGCCGCAAAAAAAAAAAAAGAAAAACAAAAACAAACAAAAAAAATATAGAGCATTTTCTTCTTGCTTTTCTGGAACCATCGGCAACATAAACAGAATGGTCACAGTCTACCAAGTACAATTCAGTGCTGAACGTGAGGAAAGAGTATCGCTGGGTTTTTGTCCAATTTCTCTATGACTGAGTAGCATGGGAAAGGGTGTATAAGGTTTTGAAGCTTTCTAGTTCTTTTCACTCATGTGTGCTTTTTGATCAATTTCTCTGTGAATATTACTCAGTGAGGGGGAATTCTCTCTCAATTTACTTCTCAGTCCTACTCAGATGTAATTCTGTGTCAAATGTTTCTACGGAGTGAGTCCTGACATCTAAATCTTTTAACTTTGAATGCCTCTTACTATTTCAATTCTCGAGGATATAAAAAAAAAATTACAGTTATGTACATGTGTTAAGCACTTGTGTGGATCCCTTTGAACCCTCTGTCCCGTTGCTCGGGTAAAAAATGGATGTGTGTGTGTTTCTGTGTATACAGGCAAATAACCTCAGAAGCTCTCTCACTGTGATGGTAACCTTTCCATACACTTTCCAACTTGTCTCCGTTTTCTTGAAGGTCGATTGGGTTTTCAACTGTGTTATCTGCTAGGTGTTTGATGGAGTGGTCCAGATAACAGGGAGAGAGCAAAGGAAGGAGAATTTTTTGAAGATCAAAAGTGGCTGTTCATTTTGTTATCTGACCCTATCTGTTGTCATAGTAACAGGTCCCTTTTAACCTGTGTCATGGGATGATTTGTCTCTATCTGCTCTGACTTCTCCTTTGACTGTGGAACTACTCCTACTACAGCATCGAGACCGTTCCAGTCTCTCTGTGAAGCTCTGCTGAGGGGGCCAAAGGCACAGACTCCATGTCGGAAAGGATTTAAATTACATTTTCCATTTAAACCACTATCTTAATTTTGGAGGAGATAAAGCCAGCAGAGATGCTTTCCCCCTGGTTTTACAACATATAAGTAAATGCCATTTAGAAATGAAATGAATGAACATGGTGATACTCTAACACTGAGGACAGGCAGGGGGAAAGTGACCGAGCGCAAGCTGGTGTTTGAAGTGAACTTGTAATGAAAGGGACAGGCTAAACCTGGTGACTTCCCGGCGGCTCCTGGAGAAGGTGGGCAGAGGTGGGGGCTCCCTTCTTGCTGATGGCTTGTCTGTCCACTCACATCAGGGTGCTGAGGACTGACTGGACGCTGTTCCGTTTATTTTGAGACAAAGCTTTCGGAAAGCTGAGTTCCAGTTGCAAGCTTTGGTCGTCCCGAAGATAGACTGCATCTGTGACGTTCCTTTTAGGTTTCGCAGGTAAAGACATCTTAGAAATGACCATTCAGTGTCCTCCTGGGTCCCAGCCCCCCTCATCCCCCGGGCCCTCGTTTTCCCAGCACCTCGCTGTCTGTGGGTGGCTACACACAAGGGCCACACACAAACACGGGCACAGGCCGGCTCAGTAGAAATTCCAGAAGCAGCCTCTCTGGGTGCGGCAGTGCAGGTTGAGGGATGAGCCTGGCCTCTCCCCAGTCAGGGGCTGCTGCGCCCTGTCGGTCCAGCAGCAGAAGGAAGGACAGCCCCTCCTTTCTCCCAGGAGGCTCCTTGTCCAAGCCAGCCCGGCACAGGCCCAGGATTGGGGGTGGGGGCGGTGTGGGCTTGGTTAAGCCCAGTTGGTGCCCTTACGTTTTCCTCTGGTTTAAAAACCCTCCAGGCACAAAGCACTTTGTGTGAATTTCTGAGGGGTAACTCAGTAAATGAGGCACTTCGCTGAACAGGTTCCTGAGGGATTTGCATAGACCAAGGAAAGACTTCCCACTTTCCGTCTCTGGAGGAACCTCTCTTCTGCTGTGGAAGATTCCCACTAGGAATAGGGGAGGCAAGGGACCTTCCCAGGCCAAAGCCGTCCTCTGGCCGGGGGCTCCCTCAGCCGCCCCACGGAGGGCGGGGCAGAGTCAGGCCTCTCCCCTGTGAAGAGGGGCACGGCACACTCTCCTGTGGAAGCCCCAGCCTCCCCATCTGTAAAATGGCCACGATAGGACAGTGTGACTATTTGAGCCCTTTTTCTAGAGTCTCAGCAAAGAGCTGGACACGCGGCGTCCGATGGCCCCGCTGTCCGCAGCTGGGAGTGATGGGTGGTCCCTGCCTGTCTTCATCTCTCCCGGTCCTGCACCTGTGTGACGGCGTTTACCTGCAGCGTGAGTCTCGAGGGCTGCTCGAGGAAGCTTAGGGGTAACTGTAGTAACACAGACTAACAAGCAGTGGCAGCCGCTGTAAAGGCAATGACCTGCGAAGGGTCAGAAAGGGTCTCCTGCGCTGGGAGACGGTGGCCTCTCTTTGTGGAGACCTCGGTCTGCGGTCCCAGCAGCTCTGTCTGCCTGTGGTGCCTTTCTTTCTGCCTATTTTGTAAAAGTTCTGTCCAGATGAGCTGACGGCAGCCACATTTTGCCGCTGTGCCCTCCTCTCTGGCGATCTCCCGTGGCATCACCCTGGCCGGCGGGACGGGAAGTGGACGCACATAGGGAACCACGCATCCCAGACACCAGCCCAGCCCTTGCCCCTCACTCCGGGCCGGGCTCTTTTTCTGTAAGGGCCAAGTAGCTCAAGTTCGACATGTGAGTACAAAGCAGGTAGGAAGCAGCGAAGGAGCGTCTCAGGGCCAGAAACCAGGCATGGCCGAGGCCTGAGGGGCTGGCAGGCGGAAAGCCTGGTCCGTGGGTGCCGCAGGGCGCAGAAGCCGAGGGGCTGAGCATCCCAGCATAATTGCAACAATAATCGTGATGCCGAGCCAGCTGCAAACAAGCCTGAGCTGTGAGTTTTATGGGCTGGTTTCACAGTTCTAATATAATCATAGGAATACTGGAATCAACGTTTTAGGGATCTTTTATCAAAACTATTATGTGGGATTTTAAAAATGTGTTTGTGTGTGTGTTTCCTCTCCCACTGGACTCTGAAATGAGGAGCCTGAGGATAAAGAGAACCAAGGGGGTTGCTTTGGATGATTTAAATACTCGCGGAAGTAGTAAGATCACCTTGTAAGATTCTGACACAACTGTACATTCTTTCATTTCTATTCTCAACGTAAAGGCGAGAGCTTCCGGTACGGAGCTGCAATGAATTAGAAAGTATAGTACATTGAATTTTTCCCCAGAACCTTAAATATTACGCTGCAAATTTCGTAAATTTGATATATTTATTAATATAATTTTCAAAAGGAACTTTTAGGACAGAATAAATTCTGTCCTCTGGAGAGTTCTTCAAATTTATTTTTAGACCCATGGGTTTAAAAAAAAAAATACAAAACCTTTCTGGACCTTCCAAATATACCTATCAAAATATAAACTACTACCCGTTCAGATTCTTTTAAAAATGAAGGTAATTTCAATGGGTCCATTTAGCATTTTGGTTGCTAAAAACATATTTTAGCAACTTGTTTCATTGCTGCGGCACAGTTAAACTGAAAGTATACATCAGTTTCTCCTTATTTTGTGACCCCCGTGGTTCCTGTGGGTGTGTTGGGTAATGTACACTGCTTCAATCTGTTCCAGGTCAGGAGAGGCAAACAGGAAGCTTTAGGGACAGCAGAAACAGGGTGCTGTTAATATCCAAAGATTCAAGGGATGTGGTGCTTACAAAGGTGATGTCTCAGGGTCCCGGGAACAAAGTCCTTCCTGGAGTAGGTTTTTCAGAGGTGATGGAGCACAGAGACCCCTGGCACACGGTCAGCCCATCACCCACTTGGACTCGGCCATGTTGGGACACGTCTGTATGGACCATGTCGTCCAGCAGGGCACCTGCCCGTACCCTGACAGCAGAAGCTTCCTGGGTCCTTTATAACATGGCAACCCAGCCACAAATCCTCAGGTATGCTCTCTTTCTCATGAACACTGCACATTTCTTACACTTAAATGGTCTTTAGCTGCTCCTGACAGTAGAGCTACGGCAATGTGCTATCAAACCCGCAATTTTCCCAGCTACTCCATTCTTTAAAGCCACTAACACTGAAACACCAAAGTTAACAAAGAATTTAGCTGTTAAACCTGTCAACTGTGTGTCACATCAAATCACCGTGGTTTCCTCTAGACCATTAGAGAAGTCTTAATTGAATAAGATTATGTTTAATAACCTCGGGAAAATATCTTGTGTGAGTAAAGTTTTAAAATAAAATTATGAAAAACTCATAGACAGAGATGCAAGAGGGAAGAGATATGGGAGCATATGTATATGTATAACTGATTCACTTTGTTATAAAGCGGAAACTAACACACCATTGTAAAGCAATTATACCCCAATAAAGATGTTAAAAAAAAAAAAAAACTCATAGACAAACTATATAAATCTTTTCAGGAGATTACATTTTCCTTGTTTTTTTTTTTTAATGAAAATAATTTCTGAAAGCGTTGCATATACTTCAAAAGATAGATCTTTTGCAAGCAGTGGAAAAGCATTTATCAATTGCCTATAATGTATGAAACATTGTAGGCAATTGAAAATGCCTACAATATCAATGCAATTAGACAGCACATCTTATGATATTATATTATCATTATATTATTACAATTATTAACTATATTAATGTTATTCAATACCTGGCTTTAAGCACATATTTGAAAATGAGTAAAAAGTTCAAGAGAAAGTGATTAAAATTAGTGAAAAGACAGAAAAGAAAATCCAGTGATTTTCCCCCATTTAGACCATCTCTTATAAGAGATTCCTTTTAGAATCTTAAGATGGTGGAAAAGAAAGGTCTTTCAGTGCTTCTAATTAGAAGAGTCTATCACTATTTAAATCGATTAAATGCATATACACAGAAAACATAAACAATACCTAATAAATGTATCGAAAGGAGTGAGCAGATGTCGACAGAAATGAACTTCATTTCACACGAATTGCCTTCATTCCTTCGTTGTCTTTGTGTTTAAATTCTAAAAATCTATTTTAAGTAAGAGTTAGGTTTTGAACACTGTTATGTCTCTGGCTCCCTTTTCATTAAGACTTTTCCCCCCACAGAAAGCATTTTCAAGTAGTTTTCAAAAGCTCTCTCCCCAGCTTCGTCTCTGCGAAGCAGGCGGAGGAGGGCCTTGCTTCTTCAGATGTGCAGACTTGGGCTATCCCAGCAGGTCAGGCCTCGGGAGAGGACTATGTCATATGGAAATGTTTAACAGTCCAGCTCACAGCCTGTGGAGGCCGCCTTTTATCTTTGCAGGGTTTGAACATGATCCTTTCAAAGCCAGATAACCCAGGAAAGGCCTTGTCAGAGTACTGCTGCTACCTCCCAAGCCCCTGGTCGTGGGCTCCGAGGATTCAGTTATTAGAATTCAATAAGAAAGCTTTCTTTTAGTTTTCTGTTTGGGCTTCAGTCTTTATGTTCCTGAAAAATAGCACGCTCTCATCATTCTTTTGTAACCAGCAAAAGAAATTTTAAGATTAGTTTGCCATTAATGCAAGCTTTCAGACTTATTTGGATTTGTACATCTTTTAAGAATATTGAAAACCTGAACTGGCACTAAATGCTTGTAAGTTCCATTTGATAACCCCTAGTCTGTATAATCCCCAAATCTAAATACTCTTGTTTCCTGGCTAATTTTAGAAAGAAGGTGCATTCTTACTAATTTTCCACTGAGAGGGTACTTTGATAGGACAGCATTTAATACCGATACAATCAAATGCAACTTGTTATCGGCCAGCCCAAATCAGCCTAGATTTTTCCACTCATGAGAATCACACGTTTGCCTGAGAAGTTACCAGTTCCCACAGCTGAGCACCCTCTGGGTCTTTACTTCACGTCTGCAGTGGTTCTGAAGCCCTCAGCTTCTCCAAGCATTGGATAGGAGGGACCAGCATTCTCCCCTACCCCCAATCCATAGCAGACAATTTTTTTTTTTTGTAAAATACAATAACAACATAAATAATGAACAAAAATAAATAGACTTTTAAATTACTAGGTTCAACAGACATATTCCGGACACGCAGGCTCAGCGGCCATGGCTCACGGGCCCAGCTGCTCTGCGGCATGTGGGATCTTCCCGGACCGGGGCATGAACCCGCGTCCCCTGCATCGGCAGGCGGACTCTCAACCACTGCGCCACCAGGGAAGCCCTTTTATTCTTTTTTTAAAAAATAAATTTATTTATTTTATTTAGTTATTTTTGGCTGTGTAGGGTCTTTGTTGCTGTGCGCAGGCTTTCTCTAGCTGTGGTGAACGAGGGTTACTCTTTGTCGTGGTACATGGGCTTCTCATTGCAGTAGCTTCTCTGGTTGCACAGCATGGGCTCTAGGAACATGGGTTTCAGTAGTTGTGGCTCGCGGGCTCTAGAACTCAGGCTCAGTAGTTGTGGCACACGGGCTTAGTTTCTCGACGGCATATGGGATCTTCCCGGACCAGGGCTCGAACCCCTGTCCCTTGCATTGGCAGGCAGATTCTTAACCACTGTGCCACCAGAGAAGCCCCCAATTTCTATTCTTAATTGGTCATGGACAGGTGACAAGCCATTTGCAGACCATCAACTGCTAAATTGTGTCTATGGTCAACTGATTTTGGACAAGAGTGCCAAGACCACTCAATGGGGAAAGAATAGTTTTTCAACAAATAGTGCTGTGGACAATTGAATAGTCACATGCAAAAGAATAAAGTCAGACCCTTACCTCACACTACTGACAAAATCTACTCAAAATAAATCAAAGACCTAAATAGAAGAACTAAAATAGTAAAATTCTTAGAAGAAAACATAAGGGTCAACTTTCATGACCCTGGATTTGGCAATAGATTTTAGGTATGACACCAAAAGCATGTGCAGTCAAGGACAGAATAGATCAATTGGACTTCATTGAAATGAAAAACCTCAGTTCTTCAAAGAACAGCATCAAAACAGTAAAAAGACGACAGATACAATGAGAGAAAATATTTGCAAACCATCTATCTGATAAGGGGTTTGTATCCGAAATACATAAGGAACTGTTACGCTCAAAACTAAAAGGTAAGTAATCCAATTTAAAAAACGGACAAAGGATTTTCTCCAAGGAGGATATGCGGATGGGTAATAAACACATGAAAGGACGCTTCCCATCGTTGTCATCAGGGAAATGCAAATCCAAAACATGATGAGATAGTACTGCCCACCTACTAAGAAGGGTAGAAAGAAAGGTCAAATAACAGCACACTTGGCAAGGATGGGAAGAAATCAGAACGCTCCTACACTGTTGGTGGGAATGTAAAACAGCGCAGCCACTTCGGAAACAGCCTGGCAGTTCCTCCAATGATTAAACACAGACTTACAATACGACCCAGTATTTCCATTCCTGGGTATGTATCCAAGAGAAAGGAAAACCTTCTCCATTCAAAAACTTGCACACAAATGTTCATAGCAGCATTGTTCATAATAGCCCAGAGGTGGAAACAACAACTCAAATTCACATCAACCTATGAACGAATGAACAAAATGTGGTCCGTCCATACAATGAAATATTATTCAGCCACGAAAAGGAATGAAGTATGGCACGTGCTGCAAGATAGATGAAGCTTTAAAACAACACGCTGGGTGAAAAAAGCCAACACAAAATACCACATGTTGTGTGATTCTATTTGTATGTAGTGAGTTCTAGCTAAACTTTGGGTTTGGGGTCTCTTTTTGAGGTGATCAAAATATTCTCATATTGACTATGGTGATGGCTGCCACATAACTGTGAATGCACCCAAAACTATTAAATTGTACATTTTAAATAGATGCATTGTTTGGTATGTGAATTATATTTCAATAAAGCTGTACATTTAAAACAGAAGAGGTCTCATGTAAACTCCTCCCCTCACGTGTACTGGGCGTGGTCTCCCCGCCGTCAGGGAAAGCCTGTTCTCACTCCCAATCCTGGAGGGCTTCTCGAGATCTGGAACGGCACAGGTGCCTTCAGCACGGGGAAGCCCTTGTGGTCCTGGACAAATGGCATCTGTAGCGAATCTGAAGGCAGCCACACAGGTCACGGGGCCTGACTCTTTGTCCTGAGGTCAGGGCTGCCAAAGCCCCAGCCGGTGTCCAGCCCGCAGATGGAGGGATGTGAAGGAAGCCCCCTCTACCCACATGGAGCCCTACTTTGCTCCCTTCCGGCACCTTCCATACATGACCTGCTTCCAGGATGTTCAGAAGAGCCGTCTCCAGGAAGTAGCACAAAGGTGGCAGAGTACCATCTCCCAGGATTTGGGAAGAGAGTCCCCAGTGTCCCGCGGTGCCTGAGATCCTGATAGATGATGGCAGAGTGCCCTCTAGGGCATGCACCTTGAAAGACAACTTCTCTCATTGCCCTCCCTGCTCATGACCTCAGCATCTGTGCACTTACACAGGGATAGTGGATCTTCTTACTTCACAAGGCAACCAAGATTTTGGCATGCTTTCAAGCCCTAAGAAATGAAATGGGAAAAGAATCTGAAAAAGAATGGATATATGTATATGTATAACTGAATCACTTTGCTGTACGCCTGAAACTAACACAACATTGTAAATCAACTATACTTCAATATGAAATACAAATTTAAAAAAAAAAGATCTTGACTCAAAGTGATACAAACATCATCTGGTTGAATACATACTCTGGACATCCTGTAATATTATTAATTAGATACTTGAAACAATGCATAAGCCTCTGTATGTTCTATTAACAATTTGTGTCCTTAGATCTTTTACATTCATTTTTGTGTTCACGTTTGTTTATGTGACCTTTTACCACCATGCATCAAATAAAACACACCTGTCATATCTGGGAAAAAAAAGGAAGAAATGAAAGGCACCCCACCCCCCGGCACCAGCCCTGGGTCCCATAGCTCTTGCCAGGTGTTGTTCTGGGGTTTCGAGTCTATCGAACAAATGTTGTTGACCTGTCAGGCAATTAGCCAACTTCACGACCACCCCTGCAAACTATGTGACATGTTTGTCTGCCATTTATTTAAAGAGGCCAGGACCTGAGTGATATAACACATAGCAGAGCATTTCCAGCACTGGTGGGATGTATCTGTGTGCATCCCAGCTTTTCTGCAGCTTTGCTTCCTGCACAAGCATGAAATCTTTCTCGGGGGAGATTCGTTCAGGAACTCGACCAGTTTTGCTGGAAATCTGCTGTTGATTATTGCAACGATAAAGCATGTAGGATATGTAATGAAACGTATACTGACCTATTTAAATAGACCCTTTTGTGGCTCATGAAAACAAAAGCTCTCAGCCTCCCAAAGAGAAAAGAAGATTAAAAGGGTCTACACAAAAGCTCCAAAATGTTTTGAAAAGAGAACGAAACAGCAACCCAACAATAGGTTTTGGTTTTCTTTAAGCTGTGGTTTGGCCCATTTAGACACCGAAGCCTCGTCCCAGTGTCTGGTCTGTGTTCTGACACCTGTAACCCTGCAGACTGACGGCAGGAAGCTGGAAACTGTGACAGCCCAAACCGGATGGCACACGAGGTTCCCACTGCCTCCTTCATCAAGAGATGTGGACGCCGCATAGATGCAATGGTGAACATTCCCCCACAAACGAGGTTTTCTCCCCAAACTGAGATCCCGCGTTCCTCTGTGGATGGCTGCCCACCCCCCATCCTGTCTTTATCAGAACACCAGTTTGGAGTCCAGGCTGGAATACGGGATGCAGGGCAAACAGAGATGTTTTTAAAAATGAAAGATCATGAAAGTTTCTTCCTGGTTGGTGATATTTAATCCTTATAGCAGTTTTATACCAGGTCATGCTGTGTAGCATGGGGCTTCCGGTTGTACCTTAAAACATGGATCATCTGGGAAAGAAGAAAAGCAATGCAAGGTGGAAAAGGACAGGAGTGTTTACCAGCCCCTCTTCCGATCCAGGCATTTCTTACATCCCACCACCTTCAGTTTCTTATGATGACCCTTTGGGATGGATCATGTTATTATTGCTACTTTTTAAAATGAGCAACTTAAAGGTATTTAAGGAACTCATCAGAGAGCATGGAAAGGCTGGCAGGACAGGACACAGCGAGACCCAGCGATCACTGGTCTGTGTCCCCATACCAGTCCCTGGTGCTCAGAGCTAAGCAGGGGGACGTCCTTCTGCTCCGTCCAGGTGGCAGTGCCCACATGTTAGAATCCCAACTCGGTTGTCCTGCTTGTGTCTCGCGCTCTTCACGCCGCCCACTTTTCCCTCGAGGTGTGCAGTTCAAGAAGCCGGCATCTGGTTGGAAAGTCTGATCTGGAATCCAGGTCCCGGATGTGAACATTCAGTTACACGATGCTGCTGCGGCAGCTGGTATGTCAGTAGATACGAGAGCGGCTGTTTCTCAAGGTCAACTGTGGCACAGCAAATATACACCTGAGCGTCCGTCAAGCTGATTTTGCAACATGCAATGGGCATTTATATAACACAGCCCCTGCGATGCAGGCTTATTTCCTCAGATGGAGCCCAACTCCCTCCAGGGGCTTTCCAGAGGTCCCCGTCTCTATCATGTTAGACATGAAAAACCTCTGGCGTTGGCGATGGCCTGGAAAGGTACCAGGGCATCCTCAAATTCTTCAGTGCGAGTGAGCTCTTATCCATGCCTTTCTAAAGACTTTATCTTTTTTTAGAGCAGTTTTAGGTTCACAGAAAAATTGAGGAAGGTACAACTCCCAGCCCTACAGCAGCCTCCCCAGTGATGAACATCTCCATCAGATGATGTATTTGTTACAATAGATGAACCTACACTGACATGTCATTATCACCTGAAGTCCATAGCTTACATCAGGGTTCACTCTTGGCGCTGTACATCCTGTGGGTTTCGGTAAACACATAATGACACGTGTCCATCATTACAGTATCACACCGAGTGTTTTCACTGCCCTAAAAGCCCTCTGTGCTCCATGTATTTCCTACACCCCCTGGCAACCACTGGTGTTTTATTGTTTCCATAGTTTTGCCTTTTCCAGAGTGTCCCATAGTTAGAATGATACAGTGTGTAGACTTTTGATATTGGCTTCTTTCACTTAATAATATGTATTTAAAGTTCTTCCATGTCTTTTTTTTTTTTTTTTGCCACACCACAAGGCATGTGGGATCTTACTTCCCTGACCCGGGATTGAACCTGTGCCTCCTGCAGTAGAAGCCCAGAGTCTTAACCACTGGACCGCCAGGGAAGTCCCCCTCCATGTCTTTTGGTGGCATGATAGCTCATTTCTTTTTGGAGCTGGATAATATTCTATTGTCTGGATGTATCACAGTTTATTTACCTACTGAATGATACCTTTGCTGCTTCCAAGTTTTGGCAGTTCTGAATAAAGGTGCTGTAAACATCCGTGTGCAGGTTTTGTGAGGTCATAAGTTTACGTCTCCTTTGGGTAAACACCAAGGAGTATGATTGCTGGATAATATGGTAAGAGTAGGTTTAGTCTTGTAAGAAACTACGAAACTGTCTTCCAAAGTGGCTGTACAGTTTTTCATTCCAACCAGCAATGAATGAGCATATGGTGCTTTTAGCGTTCTGGAGTTTGGCCATTGAAATAAGTGTGTAGTGTATCTTACTGTTTTTATACTTCTTTTTATGAAAATTTTCCACGTCTTTAGGAGAGCTTTTCAAATACCTAATAAATCTAGGATCTAACGCCTTCTGAAATTCTTTGGGCTTGGTATTTTACTTCCTGTGATGTTGTCTGTCCACATGTGTGTGGTTGTGTGTGGTTGTGTGTGTGTGTGTGTGTGTGTGTTGCAGAGGTGTGGGGTGCATTGGTAAACTAAAGGTGCCCATAGCTGATGGGGACTCTCCAGGCATCTAACTGATGTCATCAAACACATCTGCTGTAATTAATGTGGATCCATAGAGCATCAATAATGAAACATTAGTATCTCTCCAATTGGATGATTTTATTCAGCGTGTGTTTATTGGTTAAATACTTGACATAACCATCAGTTCAATT
Organism: Neophocaena asiaeorientalis asiaeorientalis; assembly: GCF_003031525.2. NCBI lineage: Eukaryota > Metazoa > Chordata > Mammalia > Artiodactyla > Phocoenidae > Neophocaena > Neophocaena asiaeorientalis. The sequence goes on along the minus strand of NW_020175679.1, from coordinate 694,432 downwards.
TTTTTTTAACTACAGAAGGCGGCCTGATAAAGAAAATCCAAATAGAACAGTGATTGCCACACTGATCCGTCAGTGCTGTGGTGAAACACCTGACACAGATCTGTGGGGACAAAAATGCCAGAAAAGGCTTCTCTTGGGTGTTACTGTGGGTGGGAACCAAAATGCAGTAACATAAATCTCATGTGCTAAACGTCCTAAAGTTGCAAAGGAGGCAGTATGTCTCAGGCACTAGGTTTCCACATGTAAAACCTGAGTATGCAGAAGAGAGACAAGATTCGAGGCAGTGGAGATTTCTTTTTTCTTTTATTTATTTTTTAATAAAAAATAAATTATTTTAAAATTATTTTTTATTTAAAAAAAATAAAAAATACTTAAAAAATATTTTTAAATGAAAAATATTTTTATTGAAGTATAGTTGATTTACAATGTTGTGTTAATTTCTACTGTCCAGCAAAGTGACTCAGTTATACATATATGCACCTTCTTTTCCATATCCTTTTCCATTATGACAGGCTATTGAATATAGCTCCTCATGCTAGACAGTAGGACCTTGTTGTTTATCCATCCTACATATACTAGTTGCGTCTGCTAATCCCAAACTCTTAATCTATCCTTTCCCCTCCCCCTCCCCCTTGGCAAGCACCAGTCTGTTCTCTATGTCTGTGAGTCTGTTTCTGCTTCATAGATAAATTCATTTGTGCCATATTTTAGATTCCACATATAAGTGATAGCATATGGTATTTTTCTTTCTCTTTCTGACCTCACTTAGTATGATCATCTCTAGGTTCATCCATGTTGCTGCAAATGGCACTATTTCATTCTTTTTTATGGCTGAGTAATATTCCACTGTATATATACACCACACCTTCATCCATTCATCTGCTGATGGACACTTAGGTTGCTTCCATGTCTTGGCTATTGTAAATAGTGCTGCAATGAACATTGGGGTGCATGTATCTTGTTGAATCAGAGTTTTGTCTAGATATATGCCCAGGAGTGGGATTGCTGGATCATATAGTAGTTATATTTTTAGTTTTTAAAGGAACTTCCATACTGTTCTCCATAGTGGCTGTACCAGTTTACATTCCCACCAACAGTGTAGGAGGAGGGTTCCATTTTCTCCACACCAAGGGAGTGGAGATTTCTGGGCTAACTATAAATTTTTATATGTACTTTCTGTAAACTAAATTGTTTGAACTGAATGGTTCAGAAAGCAATTTGTCATATTATTGGCACCAATTTTATGCATTTGGAATATATATTTCCTCACCTTTCAATCATGAAAACTACTGGAATTCATGTTAACATAAAAATTCCATTTGATGAGGTCTAGAGAAGAGCTGGGAAGGCTCCCAGGTGCTGTCTGTCAGCCACGACTTCCTGGTGGGTTGGGTCAGCACCGGGATCCTCACGTGCTGCCTCCAACATAGAGAAGTGGGTCTGAGAGAGTCTTTGTCTCTCCCCCAGCACCCCTGCCTCCAGGATCTCGGGGGAACACATTATTACTGTCTGGTAAAGACCCGACACTGAGTATATAACCAACGTCCCCACTGTTTTTACAGAGCTTCATTCTGGAAGTTCTAGGCATTAATATAAAACAAGTTAAAATATTGAAAAGCAAGAGTCATATCATTTTTAGAAAATAACTTTACCTGTAAAACTCAAAAGACGCAATGAAAACTTTTCCCTCTATGAGAAGTTTAGCAAAACACACAGCACAGAAGGCTGGGGCAGAGGACTCACTGCGATGGCACAGAAACCCACGTTTGCCTTCAAGAGCCCCACAGAGAGTTTGATGGAAAAGGACTTCATTCCCTATAACAACAAAATCTAAACAATACTAAAAAACAAAAATGATGGAAACATTCAAGAGTTGAGGAAGGAAACTACCTAATCGGAAAGACACTCTTAACAACTGCAGAGGAAAATACCAGATTCCTGGACAAGACTCACACTGTCAGATGCAAATCCCCCCTCCGTTCATTTATAAATATTATATGATTCCAATAAAGTGCTGAGGTTCACCTAAAATCACACGTGGATGTTATAGTCCAGATACTTTAAAAGACTAAGAGAGACTGTAAACTTGCCAGATATGAGACACTATAAGGTTACAATAAATACAGAGAACCAGTGAGAGAGAGAGAGGGGGATAAAGCAGTGCAGAAATACCAGAAACTCTAAATTATAAAGAAATGGTGAATAGATCACAAGTGAAGCATTTCTAATGATCCAGGGAACGATCATAAGTTAAATGGTCGGTCCTGAGGGAAAATGAGATCAAATCTTTGCTTCACCCCTCACGCAGAAGCAAACCCCTATGTGGTTGGAGTTAAATGTAAGAAAAGAACCCAGAATATTCACATGAGGGCATAGCACGGTCTGTCTCCTAAGAATAACATCAGAGATAAAAAAAACATAAAAGACTGATAAAGTTGATTAAATAAAAACAAAATTAAGAATCGTTCATTTTGCAAAATAATCAACAGCATCAATCACATTAAAAGTTCAAACAAAAATTTGGAAAAAGTTGTGAGACTCCTGGCCAAAAAAGGACTTTTATTCTGCCAGTGGGATAAGGAGAAAACCTATTCTAAGAGAAAAAAATCACAGGAAAACTTGGAAATGATTTTTCGTTGAGACGTGGGAATGAAGGAGGGGAGGAAGATGATGTTGCTAGCTTTTTGCAAAAGATATAGAAACGAATAAAACAATTTTAAATAAAAAATTGAATTAACAAGAGAATATAAAAAAAGAATGTCGATATGTGTAGAACAGAGTCACTTTGCTGTACAGCGGAAATTAACACAACATTGTAAATCAACTGTACTTCAATAAAAAAAAATTAAGAAACAAGTAAGCTTTTAAAGATATTCAGATTCCTTAGAAATAAGGAAAAGAAAATTTAAAATCTTGAGATTAATTTTTATCTGCCAAACGGGGTCTGATTTAAAAGAACACCAGTGTACTCAGTGCTGGCGATGCTGTAGAGAGGGGGGAGGGCAGGGTGAGCCTGAAATTGCCTAGAACCCATGGATTAGCATCACTTTTCTGAAGGAGGCAGCAATCGTTTTAACAAAGTGTTTCCTCATGTACGTGTATATTAAAACTCATCTTGTTAAGTATATAAATGTAATACATGTACATAGGTATGAAAATGCATTTTGTTAAATACATAAATATATAACGAATGCATGCACAGCTTTTTGGAAGGTATGCATGTGTAGTTATAATAGTCACATAAAAGAAAAAGAATGTCTGCAATGTTATGGTAGTAAAATTACAGGTTAGTGTAAAATAAATTTTCTGAGCCCCCATGATTTTTGCACTGAGCATACTTGTAATATGAGAGATACTCTTTGAAAAGATGGAACTAGAACGCTTTAGGTGGGGAAAGAGTAATTCAAAAGTCATGTCGTAAATACATAATTTAGAGTAGTATGCAAATAATTAAAGCGTGTATTCTTTAAAAGAGCCTTATACTTCTGAAAAGAGAAAAGCTTAATCAAATTATGGTATTAAGTACAAGAATACATCTCAGCATGTAGAGAAAATAGGTAAAGCTGTGTGTTTTTCTGTCTGCTTGTCCACCGCAGGATGCAAACAGCTGAACAATCCCTTTGTTTGGGAACGCCAGCTCACTTCTGAGGACTTCGGAGGCCCACGACTAATCCCTCCAAATCATAGCGATTCCTGTAGGCACAGTTCTCTGTAAGAGAACCCAGCACAACTGCATACTCTTTGTAAGTCAGCTGCGCAGACCACAGCTGCTGGATCTGAGGTGTGGATGCGTGAAACCATTGGCAGGACCGTGGTTTTGGTGGGGATCTGAATGCAAATGCAGGGCAACCGTGAGTTCTACGGGGAAGTGAGCGTAGAGGTCAGTCCATCACCCCTCGGAAAATGCAAACCAACTGAAGCAAAGGTAGGATGCCACACTTAACACACAAAAAGGCGTCTCTTAGATCAGGGGCAGATCTTTGCCTGCCAGCCTTCCAATGAGCTGTACAATGAAACAAGTTCACAATTATTTTGAATGATTATAGTTTTTTTTTAAAAAAAACCTTACTAAAATATTTTCTGATTTTAGAGTATTTGATAAAGTCAGGGAGTCTTTTGATGTGTTTTCTTTTAACGTGAATGGATTCTGTTTTGGTAACTTTGATATTTCATTTGAAGGGAGTATAATAAACTGTTTGCTTTGTATTGATTAAAGAAATATAGTGCTTATTTTTTTGCTTGGTTTTCGAGTAGTTATTCAATAGGTTAAAGGGCAATGCCATCTGTTTCCTAACAGGACATTTTGTGTAAGATTTGCAAGTCCTACAGGCACCTTTAAGCATGGGTAAATATGCACTCTTGGTTTCAGATGGGTAGTTTTTTACTACGAAAGGATGATTATGTTGTGTGCCTTGAGACATTGGCTATAATATATTTCCTGTCCCTTTATTGCATTTTGGAATCATAAACAATGACTGTTTGGCTCAAAGCCATTTATTCAGCCCAAAAAGACATTATTTGCACAACAAAAATCAATAAAAATGTTACTAGGTCTGGCTGGATACTTTGCTTAACTGTGATATTTGTCTATCACTGATGGCATGCCATCTCTCGCAGGAGACTGGGGCCAAAACACAGCTATTGATCCAGTCAGAGATGATGGATACTGGCATTTGGAAAGGGCTGCTGTAGAGAATCTCGATTAAAAAAATATTTCTAGGTTTTGCCTGGAGCACAGTCAAGATAACCCGAGTGAGGAGATTTTTCTCTGTTCTGCTGGGTTTCTCCCTCTTGTGGTGGAGAAACACTCGGACCAAAGTCATTATTGAAAGAATTAAGTCAATCTATGTTTAGCCAAAGGCTTTGGCATCACATCAAGCTGAGCTGATGTAGAAAGGATCTCCTGTCCTTTTCATCACCTTAAAGGGTTGGAAAAGCATTTTGTATACACGAAGGATAGAGAGAGATGTGCTACGATGGTGCCCTGCCTGCCTTTTTTTCTCTTTTTACGTTACCTCTTTACATATAGGAAAGCAGGACAGACTGCTTCCCCCTCCTCACACACACAAGTGATTAGCTATGCAGGGTCACCTTGAAACGAACAATTTAGTTAAGACTAAAAGAGTTAACTAAAATGGAGCCAACCTGAGTGATACAGAAAATACGGCAAATAGGTTACGGACAATTTATGGCACCGAGCTTGAGGAAAAAAGTGATATACTATTCTCCAGTCTCATAAATTGAAACTATGAGATTGTCTTTCATTCTTCATTTGCTATCTGCCCACCTCCAGCATAAATCTGACCCACAGAGCCACAGCAGAAGGTGATGGGAGGTGAAAATGCTCTCATTCTATTTCACTCCATTTCATTTTATTTTATTTATTTATGTGTTTGTGCCACACTTTTTCCAAAAGGACTTCCTGGGAAGTGGAGCCATTGGAGCAGAGGCCCTGCCCTCATGACTGCCTAGGGCAGGCTCCAGGGGCTGCAGTCGGCGAGGCAGTCTACATTCCCCGCCCCGTGGATCTGTGGTGGGCTCACAGCCAACAGCTGGACTCTGCAGCCAGTGCTGTTTGCTGGATCCCAAGTTCCCACCACAAAAGTAGCCCCTTTGGTTCTGCGATTGGCCTGAAGGACGGCTGTTACTTTAAACCATTCAGACACCTGTGTGCAAGGCTAGCGGAGTGCCGTCACTCTGCCCCGTCCTTGCTTTACGGTAGATGTTAAGCTGTTCTTTTGTTCTGAAACCAAAACATGGATCATAGAGGCCATACATGTCACCGTTATTACTGATTATTCTTTTTAATCTCCAAAGTGTTCTGTTTGGGCGGCAAATGATTCGAATCCACAATTTAAAGTTAACCGAAGTTGCAGTGTTGGCTATTTTGGGTGACAGGTTGGGCCTGCTTGTTTCAATCTACCTGGAAGTGTCTCACAGTTACTGAGTCATTCTGCAGCTAAGATCCTGCCTAATATATGGAAGTTTTACACTAATGGTAAGTGAATTAGTTAGTGTTTCACATCATGTGTCACTTTCTCAACTTGTATTATGGCTACGTTTGTAAGTAGACGAATATCATATCACAATAATTAAAAGCATATTTGAAAGAGGTTAAATGACTAATAAACACTTAAAAGTATTGTAACTGCATTTTCTATTTGCAAAAAGTATATATATCATACATATGTTACATATATATACACATATGTTTTCCATCATGCTAGATTCGTGAACTCCCAAGGTGAACATACCTCTCCAAGTCACACTTACGATTGCTGGGCTATCATCCCACATACAGTAGAAAAGCTCTCTCGCTGAGCTCTTGGTGGATTCACTGGTGACTCCCTTTCACATTCCTTTCCTAAACCTGTATGTTCACCAGTGATGAAAACTCACTGCCCTTTCAAGTCGCAATAGAGAAAAATCAGGGAAGGCTCCGAGTCTGAAGCAGCGGCCCTTTAAACACTGAGACAAACACAGACCACGCTCATCCCCCCTGAAACAGCCCGTTCCAATTTAATAGCAGAATAAATACTAGGAAGCTCCTTGTAAATGACAGTGAACAATTCAGCTGGGCCCTAACTAGATTTTGTCTTACCCTGCTGGTTCTCCTAAAATTTAAATGGTCTCTAAAAACGTCTATTTTGCAAGTTGAAGAATAGACAGGCTGATGATTTTTCTTACCATCACTGCTTTGACGCTAAGACTTCATTCTTAAAATTCATTCCGGTTTTGGTTTAGTCCGTTGCTTTTAGATCCTTGTAGGAGTTGGTTTCATATTAAAGACTTCAGTGTGAGATCCTCATGTCTGTTCCTGGTAGGACGGGTCGTGGCCTCCTCCTTAGGGAGCAGAACCCTGGCTCCTGTTTGGGAAAGTTCCAGGAACAATGGATCGTTGATGCTGCTTTTTTTTTTTTTTTTTTTGCAGTGCGCGGGCCTCCCACCGCTGTGGCCTCTCCCGTTGCGGAGCACAGGCTCCGGACGCGCAGGCTCAGCGGCCATGGCTCACGGGCCCAGCCGCTCCGTGGCATGTAGGATCCTCCCGGACCGGGGCACGAACCCATGTCCCCTTCATCGGCAGGCGGACTCCCAACCACTGCGCCGCCAGGGAAGCCCGACGCTGCTCTTTTTAATCAACAGAGAAACTGGCCTAATTGGAGGACTTTAACACTTATTTGTTGAATGAATGTGAAAGTGTATTTACTTTAATACTAAACCTAGTTAAGTCCAAGGCAGCTCACTGTCTTTTCAATGACTCATCCAGCAGAGTGTGAATGGCAAATTCTCTTCATTTGAACATCAAAAGACCACCAGCCAGGAATTATTTTTGGAGAAGTACAGGCCACGGCTGTGGTCTGTTTTGCAAGTAAACCCAACTCTACAACTGAGATGACTTCTTGGTTTTCTAACAACATCATCCATCCCTGCCCTGACAGTAGGACTGCACGTTATTCTTAGGAAAAAACAGTTTTTACGTATCAAAACCATGGGTGGGGGAGGGATGAGAAATTCATTTAGCGTGTAATTCATTAGCAAATGTAGACCCCGCGAGAGTCTGCAGAGTGATGCTCGGGAATCCCGAGCAGGGCGGGCAGCAGGCAGAGATGGAGTAAATACTTTTCTTCTCCGGGATCGATTCTATTGATTGTCATTAAAGAAGCGAGCTCAGAACAATGAAGTGGTTTCTAATTTCCAGGCTCCAAGTGGAGCCTGTTCGGCTTCTTCCTCTTTCCAGTTAAGAGCGTCATTAAATGTAAGAGCAAACAACACAGTTAGAGGCCGAGTGTTTCATTAATTCATCATCAGAATTATCTCCATGCGTTAATATTAATAGCCTCAAATTGGATTTCATTTAAGAGGTGAAATAAATATACAGAAAGTAAAAGCTCACACAGCCCAGAGAGTTGGGACAGGCATCCCCCAGAGCTGAGTCTCTGGGAGGGCTGTGGCTGGGCCTCAGTTCCTGGACCAGAGCTGCCTGGAGGGAGAACGTCACTCAGAAACCAGGTGGTGTGCCCCTCCCTTCTCATGCACGGCGTCTCATATGCAGAGCATATATTTGATCCTCTTCCCATGCAGCACGTGAGGAAAACAACATGTGAACGAAGGATGTGAGCTTTCGCTGATATTCCAGGTGTGTGGAAGAGCCATGTGAAACACGAGGGGAATCATTTCTGTACAAAGAAAGCTTCCCTGAAATTATGTTTCGTTCTCAAACGGAGATGGGAAGATGAGAAATTAGGTCATATTGAGTCACAGAAAGGCAAGAGCTTCCAGGATGGACATACACATTATTAGAATCTTATTCAGACAAGTCTTTGATAGAATGAAAGTTAAGTAGAACTTTCTTTGGTTATTTTCAAGTTACATGTAATTTTCTACCCAGGTGCACTACTTTTCTAGGGCTGCCATTACAAAAAACCACAAACCCATGGCTTAAACAATAGAGATTTATTTTCTCTCAGTTCTGGAGGCCACAAGTCTAAAACCAAGGTGTCGGCAGGGCGGCGCTCCCTCTGAGACTCTGGACAGAATCCTTCCTGGCCCCTTCCAGCTTCTGGTGGTTGAGTTCCTGGGCCGGCAGCTGCATCCCTCCTGTCTCTTCGTTGGTGGTCATGCGGCTCCTCCCCATGTGTCTCTGTCTTCTTAAAAAGACTCCAGTCACACTGGGTCAGGCTCACCCTGATGACCTCCTCTGAACTTGACTACACCTGCCAAGACCGACTTTCCAAACAAAGTCACAGTCACAGGTACTGGGGGTTAGGACTTCAACATCTCTTCTGTGGGGAGAAACATAATTCTACTGATGACACCAGGATAATCTTTAAAATGAAAAAAACGTGTTTTTAAATCAGCGGACCTCAAGGTGAAGGAAGTTGCCCTCAACACCTGGAGGAAGGGACGGGCCCTGCAAAGAGTAAGAGGAAGACGGGTCACTAAGGGTGGCCTTGCAGGTGGTGACCAGCATAAGGACCGGCCCTCTGACATGTCAGAGGAAGGTTGAATCACAGGGTACACGGTGAAAAGCACAAAACCTACTTGTCTGTGCTCACCGACCCGGCATCACCGAGGCCCCGGGGGTCTTCGAGGTAAAGGCATTTGGTCAGAGTTTCCTCAGACTTGAACTCCATCGTGCTGGGGAGGGGATGAAGAGCGTCCAGCCCCATACATGCTGGGGGGTGGCTCTGGGTGGAGGGGTGCTCCCGGCAGGACAGCTGGGGTGTCTGGAGGGCTCTGGTGTCAGGGGACCAAGCGAAGAAGGAAACCATGGCTGTGGAGACCTCTGGGTGTTGTGGCATCTTTCCCACAATTTTGCACAGTTTGTCCCGTTGCTCGATGTAATCCACACTCTGTAAAATCCTGCACCTCTTTGGGCAGATTTAGTCCCTGCTCAGGTGCTGTAGCACTTTTTGAGGACACCTGCCCCAAGTGTAGGAGGCCTTTATATGCAGTAGTCGAGATGTACAGGGTGGGAGTTGATGCCTTTGCAAACCCTCTGGCCTCTCAGGTAAATGTACCTTCCAGCCCTAAGAACACCTGTTCTGTCTCAGCATCATCTCACTGAAGGACCAGTTGCTGCCCAGGGTGACCTGTTACCAGCTTGAGCCACGCAGCGCAAATGCATTTTCAACTTCCCTCTTGCTGTGTAACTCCAGATTACTGGGATAAATTTCTGTCCTTTAAATGTCTTATTTTTTTAAAAAAGCAAATTCTTATTTACCTGCCTCAGGACACTGGGATACTAGCATTTCAACATGAATTTATTATATTATAATGTATCCTCCTGTTAGAACATTTTAGAATGGACACATCATCCAATTATTATGGTAGATAATTTCTATTTCTTAAATTGTATTTCAAATGTGCAGTTAATGATTTCTGAGACTAGAAACTTAAACAGAAAGGAAATGGACAGAATCCTATAATTAATTTAACCATACACAAAAATGGGTTTTTCTGGAGGATAAACTCAATGAAAAGGTAAATATATATTTTATATATTATTTCTTTCCTAAGTCATGAAAAACAGTCTTGTATTAGGGGGAGAAGTTTTTAAGGTAAACTGTCCCTGATCGAAGTTCTTATACACATACTTTTTCATCCTGGATGATACTAATATTTTGCTCAAGAATTCCAGTCTCTAGTAGGGATACCTCTTCCAGTCTACATGGTATTTTAGTTACTCTTGGTTGAAGGACCAAGGCTTGGTTACTATGACTTCTTGAAATAAAGCAGAGTATTTCCTATAAGTTGTACTCATGCTAGGTGGGCAACTAATGTGCTGGAAAAGCAAGAACTGCCTGAGATCCCACGGCCATGGGACATGCCCAGGGCCCATGGCAGAGTTTCAGGAGGACCTGAGGGACTTGGGGGCACAGGTGACCACTTACCCCAGGATGGGCGCCCTGAGGCCAGGCACAGACCTGGACTTCTGTCTGGGCCCCGGGTCTCCCTGGCAGGAGCAGTGGCACTGGTTACTTGAGAAAGAAGGGACAGAATTGGTTTGTAGCTCTGTCCTTTTTGCATCAATAATTTGGGGCCATGACTTAACCCTTGGTCATTTTTTGTCACTGTCATTCTTGATATATTCTTGTAGCAGAATCTGTCTTAGAGGCAAACCAAATTTTTCTATTGGAATTTTAGTTAGTTTTAAGTGTACAGGAAAAAAATCAGTATATTTTAATTATAACAAAGTTTAAGGTACACAAGTAGGTGCATGAAATGGAGATAGCTATAAACACATCCTTTTACCCCTTCCAAGGTCCCAGAGAAAAGAAAGAACAAATAAAATAAAATAACAGTGTTGGGAAAAGAGAAAGAGAGCCATAGAGCTTCAAAGAACATTTGATGAAATGAATGTAAAATCATTGATTTAATTTTTCTCTTTTTAATTTTACCCATTTTCGGGGATCTTTTGAAATATTTTATACATTGCTACATTAATTTGGAAGCAAACATCTCAAGAGAAACTTCACTCCTCCTCCCTAAATAAGCCCTCTGTAAGTTGATTTTTCCTGATAATACTCTCTGTCTTTGCATAACTATAGGCACCTAGACACACTGAGAGTGGCTTTTTATAAAAAAAGAAAGTAGATTACACTTACTATCCTTTGTTTTTCTGATTTAACATTGTATCTTAGAAACATTTCATGTCAGTACCTAAAGGATTACATTGTGTTAAACTAGGCTTGCATAGTACCCCATAGCTTAAATGTCCCGTACCTTTTTAGGGTTGGGGGTGGGGGGAGAAGGGAGGCGCTTCCCATGATGAACCGTTAGGTATTTTCCATTTTTTCTACTGTACATAATGCCACAATGAATAACTTTCCACATAGATTATTTTGCCCAAATGAAAAAATATTTTTTTATATATTACCAGTGGTGAATTTACAGAATTGCAAAGAATTACTTCCTCAAAATTGTACCAATTAACACTCTCATCAAGTACCAAAAAACTGGTCTTTTTTCCCCAACCTGTTGGGCCCAAATGGTTTCTCATTTCCACTTCCATTCTCTCTATTGCTTGTGCATATTTCTAGTTTATAAAATTGACGATTTCTCTTGAGTATTTTAAATCAGGTTGCTTTTTTTCTTATTAATTTGTAGGTCATCTTTGTGTACCATGGATATTATACAGATTGTAAATATGTTTCCCCAGTTTGCCAAGTGTTTTTAAATTTATTCATCATATTGTTTGTTGCATAGATTTTCACTTCAGTGTATTCAACACCGCCAATCCTGTGTGCCTGTGTGTATATGGGAGGGCACTGAATTTTGCACACACACACACAAATCTTTTTATGTAGACATACATATATATATATATATAATATATATAATATAATAATAAATAGTTATCGTTATCTATGAGAGGAGCCACATCTAAAGGAGAAGAGAGTCTCCAAAATCTTTGAGGTTTCAAGAAAGATTCCGTAAATATATTATAAATATATATATATATTCTATATTCTCTCTGTCTTCACACATACTCACATCCCCTACAAGCTTCTGTGTTGACAGTCCCATATGTGTCCTGGTATCTGTGCGTGCACAAAGAGAGAGGGGGCTTTCCCCTTGCCTTCTTTCTTGCAGGGGTGGTGCTGTTTCTAGACTTTGCTGAGCATTTGCCTTGCTCACTCAGCGAGGCCCTAGTGCATTCTCTGAACAGCCTGGTCTTTCTCCAGGGTCTGTTCTCCCGTTCCATCCCCGGACAGTCACTTAATTTTTAATGCTTTGCTACTTGAAACAAGACAGTTATATACCTCCTTCAAATACTCTCATAGATATTGATGATTTTAATTATTTGCAATAGATCCCCAGGAATCTGTTTGTTGAGTTAAAGAGTATATTAATTTAATTTTAGGAGAAGTTTCCAGACTGCTTGTCAAAAGTCCAACACTTCACAAACCCACGAGAAATGTATGGGAGACTCTTCTTTCCTAGCATTCCTACACTGGATGAATACTTTAAAAATTTTTTTTCTTTCCTTTTTAAGCTATGAGTTATTTAAGAGATTGCTTTCAAATTTCCAGGTTCTGAGATTTCCTTTTAATGCTCATTGGTTTTCCATTTATTGTTCTCAGAGAATTTGGCTTTTGAGGTTTCTTTGGGGAGTAGCATTTATTGACATTTTCTGAATTCATATCAATTTTTGTGATTATTTCATGTTTGAAAAAATATCTACACATACATTCACAATTGTGCCAGGCTTGCTATTCAGATCAAAAGTTTATCTTTACTTGATTGGAGGATACTTTATCTGAGCAAAGAATGTTCAAATACTTGTCCTGTATTTCTATAAATTTTGCTTTATCTATTTTAAAGTTTTTATTGTTAGATTAAAAAAAAAATTTACTTGTAACTCCTTGCTAGATTTTTGCTCTTATACACACAACACACAGCATATTGATAAAATCCACTTGTTCTTTTTAATCACCTTTTGCCTGAAGTCTGCTTTCTTTGATAGCCTGCTAACGGTCATGTTCATGCCAGACTGTTTCTTATTTTCATCACACTTGCATGTCACGTGTTTACAAATTAGCCCCACCTCCTGTCATCTGAGTCCTTGAGTGTGAACACCTGGTGACTTGCTTCTAGGAACAGAATCTGCCAGAAGTGATGGATTGCCGCTTCCAAGATCAGGCTGTGAAGAGTCCATAGCATCTGTCTTGGTCATCCTCCCTGCCTCTTCTCACTTGCTCCCTCCGATGAAATACATTGCCCTGTTTTGAGCTGTCTCAAGGAAGAGAAGCCCACGGAGCAGAAAATGAATGGGGCTTCTGGGAACTGTGAGCCTCAGTCCAACAACACGTGAGGAACTACATCCTATGAGCTTGGACCCCACCCCAGTCTAGCCTTGAGATGAAACCACAGCCTCGGCCTTGACTGCAGCAGTGGGAGATCTTAAACCAGAGGGCTCAGCTATGCCACACCCAGACTCCTGACTCAGAGGGTCTGTGAGAGAGTAACTGTCTGTCGTTTAGGCCTCTAAGTTTTGGGGTGATTTATTACACAGCAATATATAAATAACATATTCATAAATCAAATTTAGACAGATGCTCTCTCTAATCTTAGACCCTTGAAATTGCTGAGTTTAACCAATTCCATTTGACCATGGTCATTGCTCTTGGGTATCTTCAGACTTATTTTTGTTGGCTTAATTTATGTTGGCAGTTCTCTTAAAATTTTAACATATTAAATTTAGGTATACACATTTTAAGTTGTGTTTAGCATACTTTACTATGAATATCTGAATTCAATACACTTCCTCTTCCTTCATGAGATAAAATCTTTATATGTTCTCGCTCTTCCACACTAAGCTTTCATGTTAAACCCATCGTAAACGTTATTTGTGTTTCTATTAGTCATTGTCTTATCATGACTCAAAGATTCATTATATTTAAAGATCAGTTTTACTGATTTCTGAATTCATCATCATCATTTCCTATCCTACATACTGCTTTCTGAGGATTTATTTGTCTATTTTGTTTTCCTTGAGTACCTTCTTAAGTAACTTTTTTCCAGTGGCAATCCTCCTGAGTTTGCTATTCAACGTGTTTGACGGCGTCTTCAAACATTAAAGCATCATTTTGTCTTCAAACTTAAAGGTTTTTCTTTGGCAAATGGTTCTAGGTTTAAAATATTTTCATTTTGAACTCTGAAGCTGCAATGATTGTCTTTCTAGTATACCAAGATATCTGAAGCCAAATTAACTAATTCTTGTGCATTTTTCGGAAATGTAGGATTTGGGGGGAAAATTTTACTGTTTTCTTTGCATGCTTGCAGTTCTAAAGCTTCATCAAGTTATATGGTGGGATAAGTAAACCTCTGGTATTTATCATACTTAACCTTGTATATTTGTGTATGTGGTAGTCGGTGAGGGGGGCAGGTATTTTAAACTGAGAAATTTCTGAGAAAGTTTCTTCTTATTCTCCTCCTCCTTCTTCCTATTGGTATGTAAGATGAACTCCTCTTCTCTGTTCCTCCCGGAGCTTTTCTAAACAGATATGATAACTTCTGGACCTACACTCTACACTCTAGGTCTCTTAACTTCTCTGAACTTTGTTCAATCAGAATCAGTCCCATCATCTTTCAGCTCCCTAAATTTGATGTTCGGACATATATACTCTTCTAGTCAGCCTGTTTGATTTATTAAGAACTCATTAGTTTTTCTTAGGAGCTTATCTTATTCATATATGTGATTGCCGTTTGAATATTAGGGTATCCTTTTTAAGAATTTATTTTAAAGTCTATTTTTCTGTTCGTTTTATTCTATTTTCTCTGATGTTGGTTCTTCTGTCATTGAGATTCCGATTTCTCTTTCACGATGTTTGTTTTTCTAAGTGCTTGGAAATTTGGGGTTGTTTGCTTCTGTTTGTATGTGCAACAGTTTTTCCATGAAACAACTGATTTCCCAGACAGACAGACAGACAGACAGTTCTCTCTTATTTTCACCCTCAGTTTGGAGTATCTCTGGCATCACTGTCATCGCCGTAGGAATTCTGCCTTGCATTTTGGACTCTGACTTCTCACTCTTGTTTTCTCCAAGTTGACTGGTCTTTGCAGAATTTCTCAATATATTTCAGTGAGGTGGGGCATTCTGTCGGCCTTCTTGTACTCTTCTTTTGTCTAATAACCTCCAGGATTTCTTCCTATGTAATACATCTTACTTGTTATTTTTATGAAATTTGATATGGAAAGGAAACATGTACTCGGTATTCCATCTAAATCTCTCCATAAAAGCAATATCATTGCTATGATGCTAGGTGTTAATTGTTGTCAGTAATATTGCCAATAGCTATTTCTTTTATTCAAAGCTTCTCTGAAGGTTTGAAATAAAAATTTATTTGGCTATACTCTACCAGTTACTCTCTCCAGGAAATCATTTCACTTTGGTCAAGTCTAATCACAACAAATTTCATTTTCTTGTTATCAAGAATTCTAATATTATTAACAGTTTCACTTAATCATATATATTATAGCAATTACCATTATCTTGTATTTAGTATTTATACTTAATTAAAAAATGTCTTTATCTATCTATTAGCAGTTCTAGATAGAAAAATGAGTCTCATTTGTGGTGAGAATGGACAGCATTTTATCCGGCATTTGACACTACCTCTTCCCCAAATCCAATCACTGTGGGAGTTCAGATTCCCCGGGAATGTAAATGAGCCAAAACCACCAGGGCCTCCTTTGGAAGGGGACCTTAATGGGACCAACAGCAGCCTCAGCTGGTCCAAAGACAAGTGAGAAGGACAACCCTGCTGGACCAGGTTTCTCTCCCTTCAGTCTCCCACCAAACCAGCCACAAGCAGTGCCACAGGGACAGGCCACCGTGAGTGAGTGGACGCCTGTCCATGTCCCCCCATCCTCAGGGAAACACAGGTAAAGGTCAGGTTCCACTGGGAAGGAGGCCACAGCCCCAGCCTCTCTGACATAAATCATTAGCCTGGGTGGGTCCCCCGCCACCACAAGGCTACTCCTTGCTGGACCTCAGAGAGGCACCTCCGTGGTCGGCTTCCCACCCTCTGTGGGTCTAGAGCAGGACAACCACGGCTGCCCATCAGCATTCTCCATGGAGGAGTTGGTGTGAATGTGGCATGGATTCTCTAGGACAAGCCCCAGGGGCATTTCTGCTCCAGAAAATTGAATCTGCATTTCCCGTGTTGACATTGGTAACTGGCTTGGACAAGAATAGGATGTGAAATGATAAAAGCCTTGAACAATTCCCAATTCCAGTTCTCCAGATAAGCTCCAGACACATTCCGTAAAACACATATTATGTGAGTCAGTAGAACAGAGAAGGCTCCACAGAGAATCCAGGCCAGCCAGAAGACATGCTTGAAACCCCCAAGACTTCCAAACACCATCATAAGAAAAGGCTAATGAAGAAATTATGAAAATAGAAATTAGAATTTATTATGTAGAAAATATGGAATCCAGTGGAACACTTATTTTGGAAAAAAAATTAAAATTGATCCCAAAATTAAAAATTAAAGAACAGAAGCTATTTATAGCTACTAAAAAAGCAGAAAAATATCTCAATTTCTACTTAAAAGAAGAAAATAAAAATAATTAGATAATTTCCCATAAATGCTCTACATGCTTACAGAAGTGGCTATTTCCAAGAAGTTTAAATGTGTATATTTACATCACAAATGCCAATAAAACTGAGACAATTGTTTGCTTTTTGACAAGGTAAAGACGTATATTTAGGAATTTTCCAGAATCTATGTAGAATGCACACACAAAATGTATATTGTGCATGTGTATGGATTTTGTTAATATATATACTGTATGCATGTTATTAAAAATCCATAACTTAAAATTAAACCATAAATTTTCCCAGTGAAAATTACAATCCTATGTGTTTAAGTTTTTTTTTTTTTTAAAGATTCTATTTTTTTAGAACAGTTTTAGACTCACAGTAAAATTGAGAGGAAGGTGCAGAAATTTCCCATATACTCCCTTCCCCACACATTATCAATATGCCTCTCCCACTATCAATAACTCCCACCAGCTGGTACATTTGTCAGAATTGATGAACCTATATTGACAAGTCATTACCACTCAAATTCCACAGTCTGCATTGTGGTTCACTCTTGGTGCTGTACATATGGGTTTGGACAAATGTATAATGACACGTATCGAGCATTACAAATCATACAGAGTATTTTCACTGCCCTAAAAATCCTCTGTGCTCCACCCATTCATCCCTCCACACAACCCCTGGCAACCACTGATTCTTTTACTGACTCCATAATTTTGTCTTTTCCAGAATGTCACAGAGTTGGCATTCCTCAGTGTGTGGCCTTTTCAGATTGACTTCTCTCACTTAGTCACATACATTTAAGATTCCTCCATGTCTTTTCATGGCTTGATGGCTCATTTCTTCTTAGTGCTAAATAATATTCCATTGTCTGAATGTAGTTTATCTGTTCACCTACTGAAGGACACTTTGGTTGTTTCCAAATTTTGGCAATTATGAATAAAGCTGCTATAAATGTCTATGTGTAGATTTTTGTTTGGACATAAGTTTTCAGCTCATGTGGGTAAATACCAAGGAGCACACTAGCTGGATCAAATGATAAGAGTTGGCTTACTTTTGTAGGAAAACTTCAAACTGTTTTCCAAAGTGGCTATGGTATTAAGATTTGATAATAAAATGCCACTGATGATGCAGAGCTGTAATGTAAAGTTTGATGTTTTCCAATAAAGTTTTCAAAGGCTCAACACTTTCCAGCTTGATAGTTTCCCAACAGTTGGCAAATGTCGTCCAGGAGACAGGAAACGGGGACAGTATTTGGGACTCCCATAGCCAGCAGTACTGCTCGGCCCATAGATTAGAATGACAGTCTTTTCTCCTACAGAGGCAAATAAAAAACAAAAATAAATACATACATGCAATGAATGAAGAATAAAAAGAAAGTTTCCATGCCACAGAATTTCAGATGCTTACATTTGGAAGCCTGGATAGTTACGAGGAGGTATGTCAGTCTCCTGGGGCTACATAATCATCACCACAAACCAGGTGGCTTAAAACAAAAGAAGTTTATTTTCCTAGTTCTGGAGGCCAGAAGTCCAACATCAAAGTGTCCATAGGGCTGCACTCCCTCTGGAGGCTAGAGGGGAGGGTGCTCCTTTGTCTCTTCCAGTTTCTGGAGGCTCCAGGTGTCCTTGGCTTGTGGCTGCCTCACCCCAATATCTGCCTTCATCCTCACACGACCACCTCCTCTTTTGCATCTCTGTTTCCCCTCATCTTCTACTGAGGGCACCAGTCACTGGGTTTAGGTCCCACCCTAAAGATGGAGGACCTCATCTTTACTTACTTACATCCGTAAAGACCCTATTTCCAAACAAAGCCATGTTCTGAGGTTCCAGGTGGATGTAAACTGGAGGGAACACTGCCCAAACCCCTACAGGGGATACAAAACTACAGTGAGACAAGCAGCAAGAAACAGAAGGAGAAGCAATGGTAGAGAGAGGGGACAGAGGTGAGGAGATGGAAACAGATTCTGCTAATGCTGGACATGAAAAGACTTCATCCAACCCAGTCATCCTAAAACTTGTAACAAACATTGAACTTATTGGATGAATATTAAATAAAATAGGATTCCTAAAATTTCTAAAATATGAATTAACAAAAAAAATTATTATAGGTCCCCAAAAATAATAAGTTAATTTTGGAGCAGCAAATATATAATCACTTTTGAATAATATTTAATATTGAAAACAATTTTCTGACTTCACACTTTATTTTTGATTGAGGTACAGTTGATTTACAGTATTCTGTAAGCCTCAGGTGAACAAAATACTGTTTCTCAATTTTTAAAGGTTATACTCCATTTATAGTTATTATAAAATATTGGCTATATTCCCTGTGCTGTACAATATATCCTTGTAGCTTATTTATTTTACACATAGTAGTTTGTATCTCTTAGTCCCCTACCCCTACCTTGCCTCTCTCCCCTTTCCTCTCCCCACAGGTAACCACTAGCTTGTTATCTATATCTGTGAGCCTATTTCTTTTTTGTTATGTTCTCTAGTTTGATAAAGACCTAAATGTAAGACAAGAAGCCATAAAATTCCTAGAAGAAAACATAGAACACTCTTTGACATAAATCAGCAATATTTTTTTTGGCTCTGTCTCCTAAGGCAAAAGAAACAGAAGAAAAATAAACAAATGGGACCTAATTAAACTTCAAAGTTTTTTGCACAGCAAAGGAAACCATCAACAAAACGAAAAGACAACCTACTGAACGGGAGAAAGTATTTGCAAATGATGTGAACAATAAGGGGTTAATATCCAAAATATAGAACAGCTCATACAACTCAACATAAAAAAAATGATTTAAAAATGGGCAGAAGACATTTTTTTTCCAAAGAAGACATACAGATGGCTAACAGGCACATGAAAAGACGCTCAACATTATTAATCATCAGAGAAATGTAAATCTAGACCACAATGAGATACCACCTCACACCTGTCAGATGGCCGTCATCAAAATGAACACAAATAACAAATATTGGCGAGGATGTGGAAAAAAGAGAACCCTTGTACACTGTTGGTGGGAATGTAAATTGGGGGCAGCCACTATGGAGAACAGTATGGAGGTTCCTCAAAAAGCTAAAAACAAAATTACCATATGATCCAGCAATTCCACTCCTGGTTATATATCCAAAGAAAATGAAAACATTACTTTAAAAAGATACATGCACCACAATGTTCATAGCAGCATTACTTACAGTAGCCAACGTATGGAAGCAACCTAAGTGTCCATCAATAGATATGTGGATAAAGAAGATTTTATATATATATATATATATATATATATATATACATATACATATATATACACACACACATATACAATGAAATGCTACTCAGCCATAAAAAAGAATGAATACTGCCATTGCATCAACATGGATGGACTTGGAGGGTATTACACTTAGTGACATAATTCAGGCAAATACTGCATGATATCACTTATAAATAGAATGTAAAATTCTTTAAACTTTTAAATTGTTATATATTAACAATTTGCAAATTTTTAGTAAAGATATGATTAAGTTTTCTTAGATTCTTGCTGTGTATTACCCATCAATATTCTTTCAAATTATTCTGTTCTATTAGGTGCTTTCCTAATCCAGAGATCACTCTTCTTCAAGTGATTCCCAGTGGTCTGACTTCTGTTAAGAATGAGGTTGCTGTCTATCCCAGGTGAGTGAATTTTACAACTATTGACCTGAAAGCACTGTGACCCTAAGACCCAATGACTATAAAGCGACGCTGTGTTTTTGGCTCTGGGCTCGGCTGTCATTGGACCTCTGCTGCTCTGTGGCTCATTGACTCATCTCTCTAGGCATCTGCCTCCACATCTGTAAATGAAGAAAGACAAAGGCACGCATCTAAGGAAACACTGTGTCACTATTTCTAAGCCAGAAAGCGCTGTGATGCTGTTAGAGTCCATGGTAAGTCAGAGCCATCTTTAGGAACATTCTCCAAAGCACTCAACATGGTGAGACTTCATGTAACTCGTCCCCAGTGTACATCTGCCTCTGGGCTGGGAGGTGGTGTCAGGCTCCCACGGGTTCAGGGCAGGAGGACCTGTTCACACTTCACCTTTTCCTAGGAAGGAGTGGCAGTGAGCGGACCAGGGTGCTCATGGCGGCGCCATCCATGGCCTCGGCTCACGTGGCTGCAGCCACATGCTGGGAACGTCCCTGCCAGGGAGTCCTCCCCATGGAGAGGCTTTACCTCCACCAAGAGACCGCAAAGCCGCCTTCATTCCCACGTGAGTTTCCGAAAGGTCGAGTCTGACTCTGGAATGAAATGCATCCTGGCATCCTTGCTCCTGAACATCTTCAGGGTGATGCTGAGCTGCAGGACCCCGGAGAGCATCCTTCTTCCTGAACATCTTCAGGGTGATGCTGAGCTGCAGGCCCCCGGAGAGCTCCAGCCACCAGGGGCCAAGCTGCCTGCGCAGATCAGTGCTGCCCACAGCTGCACGCGCGGAGATTTAAAGAAGCGCGGCGACAGGATATGGGTGTCCTTTTATAAACCGAAAATAAAAACAGGTCTAGTCAACACTTGTCTGACTTTTTAAGAAAAGGAAAATAGTATTTGCTATCATCTAATTTAAAATACCAAGGCTATTTCAGATGTGGTAGAAAGAACGCACATTACTTGCCCAAACTTAAAGAATTCAAGTAACTCCCATTTAGACTCTCCGGTTTGTTTACTAACATCCCACAGAGCATAGTATTTTGGGTCATGATGCCTTTCGAATCCTTCTTCTAGCAGGACTGGACTCAGCAAACGTGTGAGCCATACGATACCTGGTACTGGAATGTTTTCCCTGAAAGAAAAATTAACGAAACAACATAAACCATCCAGACACACAGGTTTACGGAGCTTGGGCAGGTCCATCAGCTGTGCTTTCCCAAGTTTGCCCAGAGGTGGTGTTTGCACACGTGAACTTCCATGCTTGAGCGTGAAGGAAACACGTGTGTATCACTCATTTTGTTCGGTAAAAATCATCTTAAAATATTACATTTCTGAATGAGAGGGCAAAGCTTGTCCCCAAATGCTCTAGTTGATAGATCTAAATTGAAACTGGAGGGCAAGAAAAATCTTTCCAAGTATCTACTTAAAACAGGGAAGGAGAGATTCCAGTCCAAATATACAGTCTTTAGAAATGCACTATTTTTAGACAGTCAATTTTCTTATCTCTTGGCTTCCCTGAGATTTGCTCAGTTAAAGCCTGAGCTGAAGATTCAAAAAGAAAAAAAAAAAAAGCCAAACTTCCCTCCAACCAATCCCTCCTCTACACCTGAGGTGCTTATTTCCCTGGGGTGGGTCCTTGGGCCGTGCCCTCAGAAGTGCCACTGCACCCCTCGGCCGGGTCTCCACAGGTCGGGGGTGGCTGGAGCAGAATTGTCATTTGAGGTTATTAACTTTCCTAGTCAGGTTAATTAAAACTCTCAAGTCTGTGCTTATTCAAGCTAAATAATGTAATAAAAAAAGACATTTAGTTTTTCACCTGTTTATTATAACATTTACAGTAACAAATTTTTTTTCCGAAATTACAAAATGGTTTCCATTTTTTATCTCCTGGTGTGTGATTTTCTGCTCTTGACTTTCTGATAAATTTCCTTCAGGTTGGAAGCGAATCAAACAATCAGCGTCTTTGGAGGTAGCTGTCACTCCGTTGGATGTGGATTGAGGTACAAAGTTAACAGACAACGCAGTGGGAGATCAGTGAGCAGATGGGAGGGTCAACACCTGGGTCCCGATACCTTCCTGCGGGGACCCCAGGCCTTGCTGTCTTCACAAGCTCGTTTCCTAAAAACAAACAAACGAAACCCACAATAAGAATATGGATCACGGTGAGTTGTCCACTGTTAGGACAAGTGAGATAGTGCCTTGTAAAGGCATCTTTGGTGCAAATAGTTGTCCCGAGCCCCCAGTGTGGACAGCCCGGAGTCACACACGACCCATCGTTTAATTGAGAACAGGATCTAGAACCGTCTAGGAACAAGGTATGGGTATTTCTCTACACGTCAAATTCAATAACAAGTTCATATAAGGTTCATAGAAAAAGTGAATTTGTCATTTTGAGCTGTGACCCTAAGTGAAAAGACAAGGGGAAAACACGTAACTGTGAGGCTACTGCAATGTCTTCAAGGTACAGCAATAAATTGTCAGGACATTTTTATGGAGTTTCTTAACCTCTGGCTTTTGGAGGGGGAAAATCAATAAGATATTAAGGAAATCGTGAATTAATATTTCATAGACTGTAGACCTCAGTACGAGCCCTGTGGTTTAGAAAAATGTCCGGACCAGGAGCCTTGTGTAGGCGGTTGGATCATCAGAGACCTTCTGCGCGGGAACCACGTGACTCATTCTCAGCTCACACCGGCCTCCCCGCGTGATGCGGAGGACAAACCATGTGGAAGGATCCCCGGGTCATTATGATGGAATCTCCAGAGGAGATGAAATACAAACAATTCTTTTTACCTCAAATGAAATCACTTTCGTGTCAGTTTGCATACACGACACATTATGTTTCAGCAGCTCTAGGTGATGGAGGTTATCTTTGTTTAATGAATGATGGAAAATACACATATTCTGGACTTAAATTGTCTGTATGAACATACTTCTTTACACGAGGAGCAGGGGACCTTTCCCTCTCTCTGTCTCTGTCTCTCTCACTCTCTCTGTCTGTCTGTCTCTCTCCGGAGCAGAGGGCGTGTCCGCCAGGGGCCGACTCAGAGCTGTCGGCACAGCAGGTCACACGCACCCCTAGATGCCGGATGCTGGACATCTTTAGGGGTTCCAAACCACCCTTCCCTGCTCGTTCTTAAAAAACACTCCAGGTAACCAAAGAGCCCCTACGTCAGTGTCCTGCTCAGTCACTGGTGGCACACCCCACCTTCACAGCAGCAGACCCCCGAAGGCCCTGTGAGCGTCTTTGTGCCGGGCAGGTGCTGGAGCGAGGGTCTGTGGTATTCCTCTGCGTGCCCTTGTGCTTGGCAGGGCCCGTCGTGCCTCCGGAGGACAGAGTCCCTGTGGAGGTGGCCGCCACTGTGCTCAGAAGGGACGGTTTCACGGTACCGGGGTCTGCAGGGTGATCTGAGGACACGGATCCCTCTGCTTTCATTAAACACACACTGTGCGACGCTGGTGGCTGATGGAGATCTCGGCTTCCCCAGCTTCATCAAGAGAACTAAGACGGGGCTTCCCTGGTGGCGCAGTGGTTGGGAGTCCGCCTGCCTATGCAGGGGACACGGGTTCGTGCCCCGGTCCGGGAAGATCCCACATGCCGCGGAGCGGCTGGGTCCGTAAGCCATGGCCGCTGAGCCTGCGCATCCGGAGCCTGTGCTCCGCAACGGGAAAAGCCACAACAGTGAGAGGCCCGCGTACCGCAAAAAAAAAAAAGAGAACTAAGACGGGCCATGCACCCATCGGTCCTTGTCAAGCAGCGGGTTCCAGCGCTTGGGGCACCCAAAGGCAAGGGCAGGGGAAAGCCAGACATGCAACTGCTAGTTGTCACTCGAGCATGACACATTTACAACATAGCTTAGATCATGGTGACTCCAGGCTCAAAACCTTAGGAGGGCTTCTCACCATGCTCAGAGGAAAACACGGAGCCCACGTGGAGCCCTGCCCCCAGCCCCCGGGAGGCGGCTGTCTGCCTGTCTCTCCAGCAGCGCCTTCTGTACCCTGCCCACGCCCCCCAGCCCCCCGCTGGGAGCTGCCCTCCAGCTCCTCCGGGACCTCTGCCCTCTTCATTCGGGCCTTGGCCGTGGCCCTCGGGCAGCCCCTCCAAGCCCGTTCCTGAAGGAGCCTTTCCCAGCTCATCAGTGCCTAGAGCCAGTGCCCCTGCGGGGCTGCTTTTCTGGGGAGGATGCGTGTGACCTGTTGGTCGGTGTAACTTCAATAGTCCATAGGCAGCTCCCGCGCACCAAGCCCCAGTGCACAGCTGGGCAACAGGCTGTCCTGAGAACAAGAGAAAACACATTTGGACAACCTGCCCACAGTGGAGGGTAGCACGTGCGTTTATCCCACCGCACAGGACAGGGAGGGCTGGAGGTCAAGGGCAGGTTCAGGAGGCCAAGGCCCCGCTCTGCCACCTGCCAGCTTCCAGGTCGGGCGGCTGTCCCCATCCGTGAGCTCTGTCGGAGGCAGTGTCATGACTGGAATCCCCTGGGGGTAAAAGTCCATGGCCATTAAAGTGGGTTTTCCCCTACATGGCGGGGCGGGGGAGGGGGAAGACCTCTTATAGAGCCCTCAGGACCTGATGCTTCCGACAATTGGAGCCCTGGCCTCGCTCCGCTGGTTCAGTCCAGGTACGGCCCAGGCAGAGTCGACGGGCACCACTCCTCGCCTCCCCACCTGCCTCTCTCCCTGCATCAGCCAGGACACTGCAGCCACGGGGCAGCTCGGCTCCATGGCCAGGCAAGGAGAACCCGGCCAGCGGGCAGGTCAGGGCTGAGCCACTGGTCCCATTGCCAAGGTTTCCTGGACACCAGCATCCACGTCGATGGTGCACAAAGTGGAACGTTGTCCAGAATGTCAGGTTTTGAACAAAATGCCCATGGGTAATGTATTCCCAGGTGGCATCGCCGAGCTGGCCTGTGGTGGCCACTGTGACTGGAACACAGGAGGCTCAGAGAAGTGACACAGATGTCCCCCTTCGCCCACATGTGTTTACAGATAGGAGCAGCTCTCTTTGAGCTTCGGACGTGAGTGGTCGCATCCCGACTCGACTCACCTGCCAGCCTTGGAGGAGGGCGTGCGGCGTTAAGCAGTCATAAAGAAACCGCTTTTTTGTTCAGGAGCAGAGGTTTCTGTGAGGACTTGGTGGGGCTGAGGGCTCGGTGGGGGGAGTCGGTGGAATCAGGAAAACAGGGAAGCTCCGTGGTGCCTGTGAGCTTCCCCAGCATTCTGGTGGCTGCAGCTTCCCCAGCCCTAGGTCTCCATGGACACTCTGTCCCTTCCCCGAAAGCAAGACTGGTACATCCACACTGGACATTCAAGGCTGGCGCTGGGGAAGCGTGTCATCTGTATTTTCCCCCGAAGGAACTGGTCTTCCTGGAAAATCGAACATCTTTTAGCACATGGGAAGAGAGTAATGGTCATCACTTCTATTTGCAGAAGAGCAAGAGACACATATATGGCTCAGCTTTGCCGGCCTGGAGCACAGGACAGCTCTGCAATCCCCACCAGGACACCCAGCCAGGGCTAAACAGGTCCCAGATGAACTGCAGGATATACGTGGGACCCTTCAATGTGCAGAGAATAACCCTGAGTATGTGTGAGGCTCCAGACGCCTTTTGAGGCTCTCGGAGCCCGGCACTGTCCCACCTTCTGTCTGCCTTCCCGGCTTTGATGTGATTGGCCAGGAGAAGCCTGAACCCTGGGCGCGGGCGGGAGCCTCCAGGCTTGCTCAGCACCAGCCAGACCTCGGAAGCTCCACTCAGGAAAGATGGGGCCCCCGGGGATCTTGAGCTCTTATAACCTGTCTCCCAGGAGGGCATCCATGTCCCCTACGAGAACACGTGGGCAGAAGGAAAGTTCTCCCATTCGCTGCTGTCTTTGCCCTGCCCGTCAGAAATCGGGGCTTTTGAGTTGAACTTGGTGTCTGGGAGTTTGAGTGATGGGAGCACATCACGAGTATTCTTAGGGGGGAAAAGCCCACAGTGGAGAGGCAGGCAGGCTGGGACTTGTTGTGCCCATGCAAGGAGTTTATCAGACGACTCTGAAGCCAGCATCACGTCCCTCTGGCTTTTTCAACTGGAGCAGCTTCACAGCGGTTTTATAGCTAAAGCCACTTAAATATTTCTACTGACTTCTCAGAGAGGAAGGCTAGGATGTGCCAACCGTGAGCACGTGGGAGACATGGAAGCTCTTTCTATGACTGTACACAGGAGAGTCTGACAGCAACTCTCACGGGCAAATGTGAAGGGTGCCTGAGCCCTCTTCCCGTGGGAGTGAGCTCTCGTGCCCGGTCCATGGTGGGTGTTCTCAGGGCTCCCTGATGGCTTCTGCTTCGAGCTCACAAGGAAAACAGGAATGGAGTGTGATTTCAATCTGGGCAAAGACTCCCCACATAACCCTTCATATGGGACCAGCAGTCCAGACAGGCAGAGGGAGGTCAGGGGTGGGTGGAAGAGGTGAGCGTTTTCAGGTTTCCTGGACACACAGGCAGCTCGACATGTCACCAGGCTGCTGGGTTTCCAGAGCCCGGCAAGGCACGGAAAATCAGCAGGTCATGGGTCTTTTTCCCTCGATCCTTCTCCCCAGCTTTCAGGGATATTTGAGTGTGTCGGGGAAGGAGGCGCTGAGCATGCTTGCTGGGCGCTTCTGCCGAGCCCTGAGTACATGATGAAGGAATGGGGGAATGGAAACGCCCGGAGGGTCAAGAGCTGCGTGTTTGGGATTCCCAGTGCTGAGCTGCCCGGCCCCAAGGGACCACATGTGGTGAGTGAGCCCTCCCTCCACCCAGGCCTGGACCTGCAGGTTTCTGGGGCCCACGTGGCACCAAACAAAGAGGAAATAGCTCCTCTGGGTCTCCTTCCAGGAGCTTGAACTTTCAGGTACCAAGACAGTCCAAGGGCCACATCTTAATAAGAGAAACATTGCGGGACTAAGATGTGTGCAGAGAAGATGAGGTAATGAGAGCTGTTACATCACAAGGAGGTGAGAGTCTCCTGGGACTCAGTCCTGCAGGAACATGTGAGCCACGGCGTGGTGGGAGGGGGTGGGGACCTGAAGCCCCTTGGGGGAGGCAGTGAGGGCTGAGGGTTGTGGGTTGGGTTGGAGGTGGGACAAGATGGAAGCCTCCTTGCACTTGAAGGTGGTTGGACTGATCATCGTCTGAGCCACAGAAGGTCTCTAAGCCCCCAAGTCTCCATGGAAGGTAGTAGTACCTGCTTCGCAGGCTGTCGTGAAGGTGGATCCAGGCTGTACAGTGGCTGCTGAGGGAATGAAGCGATGTTCCTGGGGGTGCGTAGCCGATGGCCATGACTGCCTAATTCCTGCTGTTGGGTGAGAAAAAAAGCTACAGCTGTCATTATTGACAGATGATATGACGATCTACCCAGAAAAAAGTAACAGATTTATTAGTCAAACTGTTAGCGTCAATAAGAGTTCAGAAAGTTTGCCAGATACAAAAATCAGTAGCATGTCTTTGAACCAGTAATAGCCCTCCAAAAATACAAATTCTTCACAATACCCACAGAAACTATAAAATGTCTGGAATTAATAGTACCGGGAACACACAATACCTCTATAAATCAGCATTTAAAGTTTTGACATAGGACATAGAATCTGACCTGAGTAAGTGGGGGAGATCTTCCATGCTCCTAGCTGGGACAACTTAACATTTAAAGATGTTAATTCCCTCAAAATCAATCTATAAAATTCATGAAATCCCAATTAACATTCTAGTTTGATATACAGTAAATTTAAAATGTCATGGAAGAATAAAATTTCATGAAGATCTATCTTAACCATATAAAACAAAAGACAGCAGACCAGCCCTCCCAGATATTAAGAGATACATAACCACGGTCATAAACACAGTGCAGTATTGACATAAAATCAGGCAAATAGAGCAGTGGAACAGAGTAGAGAGCTCAGAGGTACATCCATTTGTCTATAAGGACTAGAGCCACGATACAGGTGGCACTGGAATCAATAGGGAATGGATTGTTGATTAGCAGATGGTGCTGGGAATAGAGACTCACTATATAAGAAAAGTAGAACTGGCTCCTTTCCACCGTATACAATGGCAGACTCAAGTGAAAAACCTAAACATGGACTCTAAGACTCTGGGTTAGTAGAAAATTTGGGAGCTGAGCAAAGATTTGGGAGGGGAGAAGGACTCCAGAAACACATCTCCAGGAGCATAGACCATAAGAAGCACAGAGAGATGCCAGCTCTGTGATGGGTACAGGAGGGAGCTCTCTAGCCAGAGACATGTTGGCGTGTGCGGGCCAGGGGTCTAGGAGAAGAGAAGGGCGATTGCATTATCTATTCATATTTCCAGGGAACCCTTAAGCCAAACACTCAGAAAGTGGGTCAGCCCAAGTGATATATTAAAATGCTTTGGGAAGAGCCCATTATAAGGTCATAAATTTATTAGATAAAGTAATTGTGCAGTGTCAGACCATGGCAGCTTTAAATTCCCATTCACATGGCTAAGAATGGATCTTTTCTACAATTTCCTGGAATCGTAATTGACAGAGATTCAATTATTCTGGAACACATGAACTATAATGGGCTAAAATACCAGACCCTTTCTTATTCATGGGAGTATATATTTTTAATTGTCTTTTAGAAAGTTATTAGGAAGGGACAGTTGAGTAACAATTAATTTTAAAGATGTAATTAAACATACGCTTCAGTGTTTGATTTCAGCTCTCCTCCAGATACTAAGCACGATGGCTGCAGCGCTGAAGCCCTGAGCTTGGCCGGGCGGCCCCCATCTGCACCCCTCGGGGGTTTGCTCCCAGAGGAGTGGAACTGTGATGCCAGGCGGGACTTCATGCCCTCCTCTGGCCTTCCCCATATTCATGGAAGTGATTCAAAAGCACGCATCACAAAATCAATGAGTTCTCCAAGGAGAAG
The DNA here is from genome assembly GCF_003031525.2 of Neophocaena asiaeorientalis asiaeorientalis. NCBI lineage: Eukaryota > Metazoa > Chordata > Mammalia > Artiodactyla > Phocoenidae > Neophocaena > Neophocaena asiaeorientalis. Next base: position 665,289 of record NW_020175679.1, on the reverse strand, counting down.
CAAAAAAGTAAATGGGAGGTCCCACAACAAAGCTGGAGTGTGCGCGGTGGCTTCTGAGGCTCTGCCACCAGCAGCCAAACAGCAGTGATGGAGGCCGGCCGGACTCCATGGAATAGAGCTGCTCTTGGGGTCTGGATCCAGCAGAACTGAGTTCAAACCTCGGCTCCACTGCCTATGAGCTGTGTGACCTGTGTGACCTTGAGCAAAGCACATCGCCTTCACCAGATCTCCATTTCTGTCCCTGCAGGGCAGTCCTCAGGGTGGAGGTTAAATGGGGTAAGTCGACAGTGCTGGCAGCAGAGATGATGATGATTTTTATTATTGCTCTTTGGGAGCAAATATAGGTAAGGACAAGTCGTTCATGATCACTGTTGGACAAGATAAACACGTAAGACACTGAACCGAACAGTAGCTGGACGGGATTACTTAGAGGAAGAGCGGCAGCTTCTGTGAGATCCATGAACAGATGTACCTCTGCAGAGCATATAAATTATAGCATATGAATCTTTCTTTACGCAGTGTCAGGAGAAGCCCTGATTCCCCAGGGGTGGAGGGAGTCTTTTGCTCCTAACTCTGCTCTGGAGGCTTCCTTACAGGACTCTGCAGGCCCTGTTCCAGATCTGCCTTCCTTTCCACACTTCCAGCAGAGTTGAGGTCTGAAAGAATCTCCAGTAAATAAATCCATCCACGGCTGGTCAGGAGCACCCTGGGTGACCTCCGTGAGTTGCATCAGCAAATGAGGGAGCAGGGATCTTAGCAGAGCAGCCCAGGGTCAGCGCTCTCCTCTCATTGGTGATCAGCCCTGTGTCTTGAGTCACAGGGACGTCATCGTGGGGCGGCACCAGCACAGCCAGAACTGGCTCGGGCTTGCTGCCCGGGTGACAAGCACGTGGACCTTCTCCCTACGCCCACTTCTGCGGGTAATGCTTGCTCACAGTGCCACATAGCTCCCGAGAGCTATGCCACCTTTGGCTGCTCCAGCTTCTAACTCTTGCTACCAGCGGTTCTGTATCCTCGGCCCCCACCCCAGACTGGGCTGGTCTTAGCCATGCCCCGTTAGTGTTAGACATGGGGTTTTCCCCAGACTGTAGACTTTTGGTCATTGGCTGCCGGTTAATGTTAGAGAAGAGCGGCTAATATTAATATCAGATATTTATAGATTTAGGAATAAGATTTCATCTCCTATTACGAGTATTCAGAAATGCTGGTTGTAGTTATTAGGGACACATGGAAGTGTGCTTTTCTATTCTTCACCTCATATTTTCAACACTTCATGCTATGCTCCACCTATGTACAAGTTGCCTGTGCGTACACAGACACAGCCTGCCATTGCCTGCGTGGTGGCTCCATGGAGACCTCTAGCTGAGGCTGTTAATACCCAATGGAGATGGAGAATTTCTGGGCTCTAGAGCCCGTCACTGGGACACCTGTTCTACTAGGTCCCGTTATGGTTCCCATCACTTGCTATGCACTCCTGTAAGCGGGTTGTGTTTCCTTGTTCCCATACAGCAGGCGTGGCCACGTGACTTGCTTTGGCCAATGAAATAAATGTTGGTGGAAGTGACACGTGTCATTTCTGGGTGGAGACTTTCAGAGCAAAAGTGTGCTGTTCTGGGATGCACCCTTGTGCAAACAAATGCAGTAAGAGAATCTTCATCCTTAGCCATTTGCTTCCTTCTTAGGAATCATTCCTACTCATCTACTTCTAATGAAGAAGCTTACCTCAATATACTCACCCTTCAGGTGAAGGTTTCCATGCTGTCATTTTGCAAATAACCAGTAGTGTTTAGCTGAGTACTTCCTATATGCTTCATGTACCAGTTTATTTAAGACAAACCCCATGAGAGTGGTTCTGTTATTATGCTGACACACATAGAGTAACCAACCTGAACTCGGCCCACTGAAGCCGAGATTCGAACCCTAGGACCTGAGTTCCAGAATTCTGCACATGACTTCCCCAAAGGTACTGGTAACACCCTATGGAAAAATGTATGCAAATATAGCAGACAGTAGGAATGGGCTCAAACGTGGTCCACTTAATTTCATCCTGACGGAGCCTCTGGGGAGAGGTTGATGAGCATTTTGTGCTGCAGAAGAAGAGAGGAAAGCATTTGGGTCATGGGTAAAAGGCTGGCCTGGAGCCGGGATGCTGCTTCTGGAGCCTGCTAACGTGTTGCTTCTCCCACTGGCTACCATCCAGTTGTACAAGTGTAAACTGTGATGCTGCATTTCCACATGGTGTCTTCTGTTCTACCCACTAGAGGACATCTGGAAGGAAACATCAGACACAAGAACATCTGTCCTGCTCTTACCTGGCTGAGTGAAGCTGCCCAGAACAGCAGGACATCGGGAAGTTGACACATGGAGCCACACAGAATGTGTGGAGAAGTTTATTTTCTTTTTAGTAAGAGAAATCAAGATAAAATTTTTCCTGATGGTGAAATTGTGTATTTTGCATTTTATTATTATAGCAAAAAGATGGCCAAGAGTATTACAGTAATTTAAGTGATTGATGGAATTCTTAATTTTATATGTTTTAATTCAGAGCAATTAATACTACTGAAGTTTTTATGCATGTTACCCTTGTGTTCATTAAACATACTCTCATCAGTGTAAAACTACATTCAAACATTATCTTCAGCTGTAGCTGGTTTATGGTTTTTGTTTATACTTTAACCTGTAGCAGTAAAATAGACTCTATAAAGCATTATTGCATTTTTGTGTTTAAAACTTACTGTATATGATAAATATAAAAACTCAATGCCATTGGGGCTTCCCTGGTGGCACAGTGGTTGAGAGTCCGCCTGCTAATGAAGGGGACACGGGTTCGTGCCCTGGTCCAGTAAGATCCCACATGCCGCGGAACAACTAAGCCTGTGTGCCACAACTACTGAGTCTGCGCTCTAGAGTCCGTGAGCCACAACAACTGAATCCCCCATGCCTAGAGCCCGTGTTCTGCAACAAGAGAAGCCACCGCAGTGAGAAGCCCACGCACTGCAACGAAGACCCAACGCAACCAAAAGTAAATAAATTAAATAAATTTTTAAAAACCCAAAAACCTAATGCCATTAAATATATAAATGGCAAAAAGTGGACTTGGATTTTGTTTCTATTGTAGGAAAATCTGACTTATTTGACAAATTGAATGTGGGGCTCTAAGAAGACAAAAGGAGTTGAGAACACCTGTTCCAGAAGCTGGTGATCCCATTTATTTCTGTCCTTTGGGGAGGGACATAGGACAGAAACTGAGTTGAGCAGAAACCACAGCATCCAGATCTCCTTCTCTCCCTGAAGTCCTCCTGTTGGCTGCTTTTCACCTTGCTTCAGGGAGATGACTGTACTAGGACTATGGGTCCCTGGGGTCTGGTCCTTCCACCAGAGCAGTTTAATCACAAATCAGTTACAGGAAGGTAAGCAAAGCCACCAAGAGAGCTCATGGGCCGTGTGGCCACTGTGACTCCTGCATGGGCTGAGAGGTGGCCTTCTCCAGAGGGGGCTCCATCATGGCATGTGCAGGAGGCCTTCTCTTCAGGCGTCCAAGCTCCAGAGGCCCTCGTCCTGTGGCCTGTCTGTGCCACTCTTGGCTCTGTGAGCACTGAACAGCATAAAGGGGGTGAGTGGAATAAGTCAGGAGACGTTTGTTCTCACTTAGAGGGGCCATGCAGAATGAAAGCTGAAGACACGATTCAGTGCTCTAGGGTCGGGGGAATTTGAACCAGTTTCAGAAAAGCATCTTGCAGGAAACAAAAGCAAAAGATGTTCAGTGGTGTAGTTCTTTAAGCAACCACAATGCTGTGCAGATTGCAGCCAACAGCAGCAAGAACCTGGGCCACAGAGTTCTGCTCGGCCCACACAGACTCCTGTTTGCACACACTGGTGCACAGACAGGCTGCTGAACCTACCAGGAGTCGAGGACAGAATCAGTGATCCCCCGCCCATCCTTTCCTCCTCCACTGCCATGTGCACGTGTGTGTGTGTGCACGTGAGTTCGAGTGAGTGTGTAAGTGAATGTGAGTATACATGTGTATGAGTGTGTATGAGTACACATGTAAATATTACAATCACACTTGCAGCTTTGAATCCCTCCCAGGAAGCCGTAAGAAGAATAGAAAGCTTATGTCCATGAACTTTGCTAGAGTCGTTTCTGTGGAGGGCTAAGAAATGGTGCTGAAGGCAATACGTTGGTGACTGGGCTTCCTGACTGAACACCACTCCCTTCCATCAAAACCCTGGAGAAGCAAAACAAAGGAAAAATAATTTTTAGAAAAAAAGAAATGCCACCTTCAATTAAAGGGAGGAAGTTCCACAACTACCGACTGTAAATCAGGAGAATGATGAGCCAGATCCTGCAAAAATATGTCAAATCCTCAAAATGATACATTTGTGACAGCCATCACCAAATGTGTGTTTTTTTTTGTTTTGTTTTGTTTTGTTTTTTTAAGTGCCATTAGATCTAAGGATGTGGTTGGACCACAGGGAAGCAAACCCAGTTCAATACCAAGTAATGTCAGGGAAGAGCAAGCTGATGGGGAAATGACGCTGACAAGAATTTCCATCATCTGCTACTCGGTTTCCTTGCAGAGGAATTGACTTTGGGGGCATAGGAGTGAGGCCAGATGAAGAGGCAACAAGGCCCAATAGCACTGTGGAGAGCTTGTGCAGGGAATGTCTGGAAACTATGTTCCAGTGGGCATGCATTCCTCAGATAAAATAATTATCAGATTTCTCAAGATTTGTTTGAGACCTCAAGTCCCATTAAAAGCTAAATATTTGTCCAAGCAATTTCCACTTGTCTCTCCCTAGGCTCTTTTTAACAGAGATCTGGCACCACAAAAATGAGTAATAATCGCAAAGGAACCAAAATGGGACCTGGCCCAAAGGTTAAGAAAATTAAAGAAAGAAAATAATATAAGCAAAATAGTAAGGGTACAATATACATGGAATAAACATCCAAAGAGTTCAGATTATTGGTTCACCATGATCTCAAATTGCAGACAATATCAGTTATTGAAAAATAAGCTAAAAAATAAACATAAATATTCAAAAGGGAGACTATGTAATCATAGAAGAAAGAAATAAGTGAATTTACAGAGTTCCAGAAATAAATTTAAGAGAAAAATAGACATTTACAGAAATTAAAATCATCTTATAAACAAACTAAGAAAAAATAGGATAAATACAACTAAAAACAAACAGATGTGTTTAACAGGCTTTAGGAAAACATGCTACATTGAATGTAGTAGATATTTGTCACTAATTTTGTCCACCCAACATATGAACTTTTTTCAATGTTCGGTGAATATGTCATTTTATGCTAGATTGCTTGCCCAGATTCCCTTACAAATAAGACAAAGTGGAGAGATTTGGGTCCTGTCAATAAACACCCATAGAAGACTGGACACAGCAGAAAAAAGGATTGGTGAATTCAAAGACAAGCTAGTAGAATGTGTCCAAACTGGAAGAGAGAGAGAGAACAGAAATACACACATAGGCTATGGTCAAATCATCTCACATTAGGTACAGCTGGAGTCCAGAAGAAAAGCAGAAAGAATGGGCAGAAGAAATACTGGAAAAGATAATGACTGGGCATTTTCTAAAATTGATGAATGAAGACATTAACTCACTGATTCTAGAAGCTCAGTGAACTCAAATCAGCAAAAAAAAAAAAAAAAAAAATGATTCAACAAGAAAAACACACACTGAGGCACATGACAGTCAAAATTCTAAAAAAACAATCCTAAAAAACAAAGATAGAGAAAAAAAAAAAAAATCCTAAGGGACACAAGAAACATTGCACCAAAGGAGATGCAGATCACTTTTGAACAGAAGTTATGGAAGTCAGAGGACAATAGATATTTAAAGAGTTGGTGGGAAGTCTGCCCGTCTAGAATTTCTTCCCAGCAAATGTACACTGTAACAGTATTACAGAACGTTCTTCAGGCTAAACAATAATATTACATGGAAACATGCAACTTCAGAAAAGATCAAAGAGTACCTGAAAAAGGTAAATATGTCAGTAAATATATAGAAAAATGTTGACTGGATAAAGCAAAATCAAATAAGAATCTGTAATGTACATACCTATTAAAATACATTACAAAAATAGCACAAAAAGAGAGAGTAAATAAACTGCTGTAATTTTTTTTCAAAGTTCAGGAAATAGTTATAATATTTATTTAAAGTAAAGTACAATTTGTCAAAGATGCATATAGTAATCTCTGGAGTGACTACACAAAATTATATATATATATATAAAGTGAAAGAAAATTAAGCCAGAAAGAGACAAAGAAGAATGGAAGCAGAAAAAAAAAAAAATGAAAATAAATATCCAACTGTTTAACTTAAATCAAATATATATAGGTAACTATGTTAAACGTAAATGGATTAAACATTCCACTTAAACTGCAAAGATTGTCATGCTGGGTAAAAATATAAGACCCAACTACAATAAGTCCCCTACATATGAACAGGTTCCATTCTGAGAGCACATTTATAAGTCCAATTTGTTTGTAAGTCCAACAAAGTTAGTCTAGGTACACAACTAACACAATCGGCTATCTAGTACTGTGTTATAATAGGTTTATAATAATTTTCACACAAGTAATACATAAAAACAAACAAATACAAAAATAAAGAAAACATTTTTAATCATACAGTACAGTACCTTGAAAAGTACAGTAGTACCAGCTACATCACTGCTGCTTTTTTTTTATGCTTGCTTCCAGACATCCTGGGCTTGAAATAAAGATACTGTACTACTTTACTCTATACAGTACTGTATAGTAAAGTACACAAAAGCACAACCACTTGCAGAGGGTGCACACACGTGACAATGTATGCCAGACAGGTGAACTGTTATGTGATTGAACATGCAAATGCATATTCTCATCCTTGAAAGTTCACAACTTGAAGGTTCATATGTAGGAAACTTACTGTATATGCTGCTTATAAGAGGTACACTGAATATAGATGCCAAGAGTATATCATTACAGAGTCTGCAAGCATTAAAAATATAATAAGTATGTCAATCAATTTAAAATGGAAATCCCTTGAAATTGATACATTCCTGGAAATACACGTTTTATAAAAACTGACACAAGAATAAATACAGAATCTGATAAGTCCTATATCTGTTAACAATATTGAACTTACAATATTGAAACTTCAAAATTAAAATATTGAAAACTTGCCCACCAGCAACCTTCAGACCCCGAGAGCTTCACTGGTGAATTCTTCTAAATATTTAAGGAAGTAGTGAGACTGATATTACCCAAACTCTTTCAAAAAAACAGAGAAAATAGAAGTATTTCCAACTCAATTTATGAGGCTGACATAATCCTGAAATAAAAATCTAACAAGAACATTATGAACAAAGAAAATTATAGATCAGTATCTTTTATTAATATAGAAACAAAAATCCTGATCAAAATACTAGTAAAAAGAGCCAGTATACATACAATGAATAAAGGATGCTGGTTATTGCAGGAGTGTACATTTACTTCAGTACCTGAAAGTTAATCAGTGTGATTCACCACATTAACAGAATAAAGGAAAAAACAAAACAAAACAAACACGTGATCATTTATTCTATTCATTAAAAGCAAACGTCTAATAGAATTCACTATCTGCTCATGCTTCCAAGGAAGGACCACCCATGCTGTATGAGCATTTCAGAAAGTCAGGGGGAAGAGGGGCTGAAGATTGCGAATTGATTGGCTTCCAGAGATTTTCATTTTGCAGGGAAGAATAAGATTACAAGGAGTTTACAGACACTGGAACTGGGATGAAGGAAGTGATACCACAGACTGGATGGGGAAGGAAATTAAGTCAGCAAGGTGGAGGAGATCCAAAGGGAGAGGTCTCGGTATAAACATAGGAGAGTGAGAGAGTTATAAGGAACTTGTGCATATGGGTTGGTCCAAGGGAGTGTTACCGCAGTGGAAGTGGGTCAGTGAAGCCGGAAGCCTGTTGGGTAGGAATATGACCTGGTTGTGGACTTGGAGGTCACTCTGGGTGATGGCAGGATATGGGGTGGAGCGGAAGGCTTAGATCACCTGTGAAAGTCCTTACCTGTGGATTCCTAGTGATAATAGTGGAAAGAAAGCAGCATTGAAGACTCATCCCTGTCTGTTACTTTTACTCATTTCAAGTAGAAGAACATGAGAAAAAGCTTGGCTGGACCAGAAGGAGGAGCTGCCCAGCTGACCCAGAGGGAAATAATAAATGTCTGCTGTTTAAGGCAATAAGTTTTTTGACTCTTTTGTTATACAGCAACAACTAACTTATACACTTTACAAAAAATAAGAATGCTTTCATTCTTAGAACACTGGAAAAACCGTCCCTACTATAATATTGCTTTTTTTAAAAAAATAGTTAAGTTTTAGAAGAGATTATCTATTGGACTTGAGACTAAAATGGATCAGAATATGTTACCCCCCAATATACCCTTTGGCACAAGGATTATTTTGAACTGCAGGCAACTGAGAATCAACAGATGCAGGGAGCATTCTCTTCCCTCTCTGTTTCTGCCTAAAAGCAGGGCATGCATTTCCTTTGGTGCACATGTCTTTCTAAATCAGACCAGGAAGAAGAGAGCAGCTTCTATCACTGGAGACAGAGCTGGCACCTAGATGAGAAGGCAGAACCAAATCTCACTAAAATAACCCTTATTTTCCATTGTTCCCCCATTTATTTCTTTGTCACTTGCCCACAGGTTATCATCCCTTGAAGCCAAGCCCTCTGTTCTTTGTTAAAATGATATATAAGCCTCCGGGCCTAAACACTTCTTTGAGTTTTATTTCTTTTTTGTGAACTGCTGTTCACATAAAGTATTAATGAATATTAATGAATAATTATATAATATAAATAAATCTGTAAATAATAATAAATTTATTTATTTATATCTATTTAAAATAGAAATCAATTAATGTATTTCTTTCTCTTAATTCATCTTTTGTCAGTTAAATTCATAAGGCCCAGTTGTCGAACCTAAGAGGATACAAGAAAACAATTTTCCATCCTGAAAGTTTAATTAATAGGGTACCTTTTACTTTCTTCTTATACATTTCAGGATTATTTGACTTTTTATAATAAACTTATTTATTTTTACTGTTAGAGAAAAAAATATTAACATTTTACGTAACACGGTTAATCCATCAAATATACTAAACTATATAACACCAAGAATACTTCATGATTACTTTATTCTCTTCCCGATACCCGGTTCTCAATTACAATATTATTTACATATATTCCAATTCTAGAAAATGGCAATAGAGAAATGAATTAATAAAGGAGCTAGGTTTCTCCAAAGACATCAGATTGGCTTCGTGAAATAGAAGTCGAGAGACCAACCGCAAACAGGATGGGCTTTCTGACAAAGAAGCTTTATTCTCATTAACGCATGGGATGATTGCAGACTGGCTTTGAAAATTTTTCTCTTTTTAAATTTGCTTCAGTAACGTACAGAAAATAAGATAAAATGCCTTCTTTGCTTCCTGGCATTGATGTCTCTGCTGTGTTTCAAATCTGAAGTTTTCTTTTTTTTTGCAACGAAAATCAAAAAATCATTAAATGATGTTAGAGACAGCAGGAAGTGTGTAAGAATCATAGAACATCTTGCAGCAGTATATATTATTTCATTATCTAAATCAGTGGGTAATGATTTCTTATATATCAAAGCTTATAATTATTTTTCAGGGATATGAACCACAGAGGGGAAGTGGGAGTTTGAGGATGATGTCAGTCAAAGAGCTAGGGTTTCTGCAGAAAAGTGGAGGAATTTGCCCAAAGTGTAATTATGTAAATAAAATGTACCTGGGGCTAGAATAATTTGACTGTCACCCACTGACAGAAATGGCCCCAGGCTCAGGCCCATACCATTCACTTAGGGAGGTAGATTCAGAGGGCTCTCCCCCGCAAAAAACCCAGCTTTAATTTATTTTGCTTCTGACTATAGAATGCTGGAAGGTGGGTCTCCTCTGCAGCTGTGCTTATTTGCGTGAGACTGTTCTAGAAGAAAGCGTGGCATCGGTGGCCCCCTTCTCCTTACCTCCAAGCCCCTAAGCAGCTCAGCCCTTCCTCCCACCTGAAAAACAAAAACGAAAACTTCCACAGGCACGGACACTCATTCCCTCAACCTCCTGGTCTTCCAACAACTATCAAATACTTTGAAAGAGGGGTTTCCCTGGTGGCGTAAAAAAAAAAAAAAAAAAAAAAAAACTTTGAAAGACCATCTCCATAGAAGGAAACTTTGGGATGCATAATGCATTACCTTTAAAAAAAATAACAAAGCAGTCCAAATGGTATTGGCATGCTTGTACTTTGTCAAGCAAAGCCATTATTTTAAAAGCACGTGTACTACGGACCGTTTTTTTTTTAAAAAGAAAGGGCACATTGTAACTCCAAACACTATAGGAAGGAGATGATCTCGGGATATGCTTAGCTTTCTGAAAAATTCACGAAATTGCCATTATCCTTATTTTTTCTCCTGATTTTCCTGAGCTGGCAGAAACGCTGCACTGAGTGCTCTGCTCCCAGGCCTGGGCTGGGGGGCCTGCTTCCTGTCTGGCAGTGGGGGGACTGGGACGGGCCTTCCCTTCTCTCCCAGCTCTGCCACCCTCTTTCCAGACCCTCCTGGACTCTGGCCTCCCCCATGATGTGCAGCCTCTCTGCGCACCTCTTCTGTGAATTATCTCACACTGGTATCCACCCCTCACTCTCCACGTCCCCCCACCTCCACCCCCTGGCGTGAGCCCCTGAAGACCCGAAGCGTGTGTCTCCAGGTGGTGTCTGCCCAGGGGTCAGTGGAGGCTTCCTATCTTTTCAGTGACTGTGTGCCTGGGTCTTTACCAACTCTTCGTTCTCTCTAAGGACAGGTAAGGAGGACAAGGTGATTTCAGCTCTGCACACGTTTTGTGCACCAAGGCACACCTCGTTTGTTACCATTTCTCAAATGATTTTCCTTAGACGTGCCATCTTTTCAGGGCTTTTAGAGCCACTGGCCAGCTGACTGGTTTTGCTTTCCAAGCTCCCTTCTCACAGTTACCCAGACCTTACTGCCCGTCTCCTAAATCAGCATTTCAGGTCACCGTGTGGTGGTCCCAGCTCCACCGAGCCCAGGGGACTGGCTGCTGTGTCCTGTCCCAACTCTGCCCACCCCAAGGGTCCGGGTTCCCTCCGTCCTCTCAGGAAGCCTGGCCCTCTGCTTCAGCGCAGAGCCATCTCCTGTTTCTCTTTCCAACTTCCTCTCCCCAGGAAACAAGCAGTGAAATTTTCTCCATGGTTATAAATTAAGGTGGGGAGGTCTGGAGGGGGGCAGGGGGCAGGGCAGCCTTGTACCGAAGCTCTTTGGGGCTCAGACTGGAAGCAGGGCCAGGTTGTGGGGCAACCCGCAGCAGTCTTGGAGGGAAGGGACCTGGGGGCCTGATCTGGGTCTGTGGACAGAATCGGGGGACCCTCCGGCCATCAGGGCAGGCTCTCCCGCAGTGCAGCGTTAGGAGGAACCCCTTGGTCCCTGGCATGGGGCATTGGAACAAGGAGCGTCTGGAGCCCCCGTGGGCGCCCTGCCCCCAAGCCCTGGAAGCGGTCCTCTAGGACGGGGTGAGTGGAGCCGCCCCGTGAAGGAGGGACGACGGGCAGACCCTCATCCCAGGGGACCACGGGTAGCTCCAGAGACAGACCAGACCTCAAGAGAGAGACACAAGAAGTGCCCCTGGCGACGCCCGCCAGACATAGGTTCGGTGGCTCATCTGAGAATTGAAGGGACACAGCTGCCAGCCTGGCAAAGCCTGTGAATCACCGCAGGAGGCCGGGACCCCAAGCACTCCCAGGATGCCCTGCCGTCCTGGTGCTTTGTGGTAGTGTTTCATGTCAGCCCCCCTGCCCACAAGGTGCTCTCAATGACCCCATTTTACAGATGAGGAAACTGAGGCAGCAAGCGGTTAGGTAACCAGCTGGTCCCGCTGCCCCACTCTCAGTGGTGAGCATCACTGTGGATTCAGGCAGATGTCGAGAGTCTTGGCGCCATCCTACTGCTCTCGCCCATCCCCTAGGGGGTGGGCGCCACCAAGAGGGGGATTGGGGCCACTGAGGCTGGAAGGCTTGGGCCAGGGTCTACTCGAGTCCACCCTGTGCCTCACCCGGCTGTCACCTGAGTTCTCCAGGCATTCAGTGTGACAAACCTCTGTCTCCCATCCTGAGAACTGGTTGGAGGCCTTGCCTATTTCTCAGCCTCAGCTCAGTGCATGGTGGAAACTAGACAGTCACCACTCACTCGTGCAGGACTGGCGGAGGGGTCACATCCTCTCTGGCCGCGCTCCTGTGTGATCCGCACAATCCCTACATGTAGGGGTCCGAACAAACCCTGAGCACAAGGTGAGACGGTGAGGCTGAAATAGAAATACTTAGATGGTTGAAATCACCCTTATGTGTTCCTTGCTGGGTCTAGATGGTTTGCTCATTTTCACCCTCTGCTGAAAGGGCACCTTTCCCACCACCAAGGCGGGCAGGTCCTCTGCTACTGAGAGTCTCCTGCCTACCCAAGGGCTGTGGCTCCTGGTCTCCTACAGCCCCGGGGTCTCCCTGCCCGGCCCTGACCCTGGACTACCGGCCCGAAGACTGAACACAAGAGCCGCTCCAGCCACCTCTGAGGCCCGCCAGACACAGCAGGGTCTGCACTGTCGGAGGGCGGACACGCAGCCAATTCCAAGGAGCCTGAAGAAAGGAGGGCTTCTCGGGTCCCCCGGGCAGCTCCTCCTTTGAGACAACCCTGCGTCAGGGGTGTTCAGAGAAGAGAAGTGTCCAGCTGGCAGTCCACTCTCCCCTGACATGCAATGTGCTTGCTCGCGTACAGAGCACTCCCTGTTTTGAGGACACAGGGGAATTTCGATTCCCCCGTCATATTCATCCTCAGACCTCCATCTCGCTGCTGGACGCTGGGAGACCAGAATATAAGCCCTCGGCCCCTTTTCTCCCAGAGCAGGAGACCGGAAACTCCAGTGCAGGAATATGAACAAAAGAGGGCAACTAGCTCCCCCGAACGGCTGGGAGATACCAGGGAGGTGACCTTGGGTGACCTTGAACCCTGTGCAGGACTGAAGCCGGAGATGGGTGGACACAGCCATGAGCCTGGAATGCGAGGGACAGGAGGGGACCCCCATCTCCCACATGCGGAGAGTGGACCGTCCAGGAGGAAGAGACTCACCCCATGGGGGGGGGTCTCCCCTCTGCAGCCTGAGGGCCGGTCTCTCCAGAGACAAACGCTGCTGCTCTAGAAAGCTTGTGAGTTATGACCAAAGGGAAGGAAGCGTAGAGTGAAAAGCACTAACTAGGGATCTCCTTCATGAAATGAGCACGTGTAACAAAGTAAAATGATCCCTTTCTGGTCTCCCCAGGGAGTTCCACAGGCCAGTTAGTGATGGGATGAGACTCCCTGAGGATGAGGACCTTGATTCATGTACAAATAACATTCGGGGATGGATGGAGACAACGGTGCACGTTGGCAGTTTAAACACACCTCCTTGGTTGCTGTTACGCTATGAATTCTGGGCAAAGTTTTCCTTCACTCTGGAAAGGCAAGCTTCAGGCCAATCTCCTGCTGGTATGTATCCCTGCAGTGCCATGTTTATCCATGCCGATCCTGGGTTGCTCTGGTGTATGCCGTGTGTGCGTGTATGTGTGTGTGTGTGCATGGTGTACATATGGGTGTGTTTGTATGCATGTGGGATGTTGTGTGTAGTGTATGCGTCGTATACAAGTGTGTGTGTGATGTGCATGTCATGTGTGTGTTGTGTGTGGGTCTGCGGGTGGATGTAAGTGCGTGCATGTGTGTGTGCATATGAGTATGTACGTGTGTGTCTTCCTTCAACATTCGTTCTTGGTCCCTCAACACTGAAGAAATATTAAAGAGTACAAACCTGGGGCACTAGTGAGACCAGATTTGAAACCAGGCACGAGAGAATGGAAATCATGGGACACTCGTGGTTATTTCAGCTAAAGTAAGTAAACACCCTTTCTAGGGGAGAAAACCCTTGTTCAGTGGCCAGGGTCACGAGCACAGTGAGTACAGGACGGAACGTGACATGCAGGATGCCTTCCCGGGTCTCGGCTTCCTCGTTTTCAGATTCTGTTACTAAATCCATACGTAAGGCGTTGAAACTTCACCCTTCTCGTGCACAAGACAGGCCTCAAGGACGAGGGAAGAGACTGGTGGGAAGGGAAGTGTGAGTGGCATGTTGTGACACTTATGTCGCCTTTTAGATACCTTATGGTCTGGATCCGTAAGTGATGAGAGCGTGGCTATAGCTGCCTCCAGAGGAAGCTGGAATTCAGGGAGCTCGCATGCACACGCAGTGCACATGGGTACCCATGCATATGTACACGTGCATACTCGCGTGCATGCAATACGCACATGGACACGCACACATCGCACACACTCAGTACACACACATGCGATGCCCGTATATGGACACACGCATATGTACACACGCGCACACAGCGCACACATGCACACACACACACAGGTTCATACTCGCATGCACGCACGGTATGTATCCCTGCTGAGAACGGAGCCCAGATTCCCCACCCCGTGCTCCGGGTTCTCTGGAAGGGGTGATCCCCACCACCACACCATTGCCTCATGTTTGAAATTTTCCGTGAGTTCAGACACTAGATCGATCATCACCATCACATTAGCCTGTTACTAATGGGCTGGAGAGAGCGATGTGTCTCTGGGCCCCACTGGGCGTGAATGGTGACCTGCACTCGGATGTACACGAGCCCCAGGGGCAGAGCCCACCCAGCCCACCTCTGCACTTATCACCTGAGGCTAGTTCCCTGGGCTGACACTAGCTGGGGCTGAGGTGTTCCCATGTTGACAACATGAACAGCCACTTGCCAAGTTAAGACTTTATAAAACATGGTTCCTTCTAACAGGCCATGCACATTATTTAAAATTCAAGATGTCCACCAAATTATAAAGTAAATAAATAAATAAATAAATAAATAAATAAAAAATAAAAAGCTCCCTAGCAATGCAGTAATCAGGAAAGAATTACCCTAAACTCATAAGGAGGTGTCCCCCCTCTGCAGTGAGAGGGTCCCAGAATGTCCTTCATGGCTGGAGCAGCCTCCCGCCACACCTGACTCCAGGGCAAGCAGCCTCTCCCGCTCACGCAGGGGATGCGCCCTCCTGCCCTCAGGGTCATTTCTGAGTTGGAGTTTGGGGGGAAGAGCAGCCCCATTCCTTTCCATTGGAGGCTGGAAGGCCTCAGAGGGGTCTCCCCCGTCTCCCCGCACCACCTCCTCAGGCCCCGCCTGCCTGCACGGCCCCCTCGGATTGTACATGTCCTGTCTGTGATCTTTCCACCCCTGCACATCCAGCCAGGTTTTTGCCTATCGCGGGTGATGGAGGGACAGGGCTGGGATGGGTGTCAGGATGCGGGTCCCAAACATGACCCCACCCTCCCCAGGCTGGCAGCCTCGTCTCGTTTGGGGCTCTACTGCCCAGGGACTCCATTTGGTTCTGGGAGCCGGGAGCAGACGGCGAGGGCAGGGTGACCTGGGAACACGGGCATCTGAGCGGGCAGGAGAGACTCCTCGCTTAGAACTGAAGCAGCTTGAATTGAACCTCGAGACCACACTGCAAAAGCCTCCTTTAAGCGCTGGCTTCTTAGCCAGCAAAAGAGGGACGTACCCCTTGCCGTGCACCTCCACGCGGAAGCAGGATCCTGTAGAGAGGTAGATTTCTGAGGTGAGAGTTTCAAGTGTCCAAATTCACCTGTTAGGGGAAGCGGTATTGCTCCATTACTATTTCTTATCATTAAGTTCACATGTGGGGGTCAGGGGTCGGGGTAGTAGTGTTTACTAGTAAGCTTATAATTAAGTATTAGTTTGCTCAGGCTGTCATAACAAAATACCACGGCTGGGACGGCTTAAACAACAGACATTTATTGTCTCACAGTCTGGAAGCTGGATGTCCAAGACCCAGGTGTCGGCAGGGCTGGTCCTCTTGAAGCCTCTCTCCTTGGCATGTAGACGGCCATCTCCTCCCCGTGTCCTCATGTGGCCACTCCTCCGTGCTGGTGTGTCCTGATCTCATCTCTTATAAGGACGCCAGCCCTATGGGGTTAGTGCTACCCTAATAGCCTCATGTAAATGTAATCACCTCTTTAAAGACCTTGTCTTCAAATATGGTCACATTCAAAGGTACTGGGGGTTGGGACTTCAATGTAGGAATCCGGGGGTCACAACACAGCCCATAATAGATCCCGATACACACTTGTGACTGTGAGTTCACATCTTCTTGGGGTGAAAGGCCAGGGTCCTGTGTGCTTGGTAGCTAATGGGCTCCATAAATGTTTGCATGAGTTTATGAAAGCGATTTTGCCGTAATCAACATTGTAATATTTGACCAGCATCTGATGTGATTTCCCTGCTTTTGTGAAGGTTTTTTTCCCCATTTTTTAATGCTGTGGTCATAATTGTTTAATCTTCTCCAACTGCCCTTACCTGGCCACTTCTTGAATTTTTTGTGTGTGTTAAACCCTAAGAACAAGGGTTCGATAAAACGTCCCTGGTATTTTCCGAAGGGAGAGGCCCTGTTGGCGTGCTTCTGATCCTTTGAACCCTCTCGTTCCAGGTCCCCCTACCTTGTCAAGAGAATATTTCCCCTGGTTTTAATCAAGTGGGGTGTTTGCACACAGGTCTGCTTTCTGCCACTCGTGTTGACGTCTCTCTCCCCAGCTTTGTTTGAGTGCAGTGCCACTAACTCATAAAATTAATTCCCTTTTCGTGGGTTTGTCAGAAATGAAGATTGTTCTGACCCCTGGTTGAACTCATCAGCTGAAATGAAGTTGTTCACTGAACTGGAGAAGACAAAGCTCGGTTCCGAGAGATTAATCGGCTCCATCAGCCCTTGGAGGAGACCCGGCCACGGCCCGTCACGCCGACCCTGGACAGCTCCAGTCCCGCACAAATGAAAGCCATCACTCCCGGCCAGGAAGATACTAAATTATAGGCTTTTAAATTTAATTTTCAGTTTACTTGTGTTTTCGATTAGCGTGCCATGTCTCATAAAGACGGTGCTACTTTTGAGAAGCAAACACCTCCCCTTGTAGCCTGGGAGGCCCTGGTTATTGAAAGGCAAGATCACCTGAGATCTGTCAGCACGTGAATAGCAAACTATTTTCTTCATCCCCAAATCAATAACAGCCTTGGCAATAAAAAGTCGCCCTGGGCCTGGGGCCACAGGATTTCTCGACAGGCTCCTAAAACCATCCTCAGGTCACCGGAGGCCTGTGGATGGCCGTCCACTTTCTGTTCATGACTGCGAGGGGGTAGGAAAGCTCAGGGCTGATGACCTGTCATCAGCTGGGAAGAGCTGCCCCTCTTATCCTCCTGGGACCCCAGCTGTGCACGCACCGAACGGACTTTCTCCTGGTCCCAAGAGCAGACATTAGAATTGCCACTGCTTGGAGACTTCGAAGGGTGGGTGACGGTCCTCTCTGTCCTGTCCTGCCTTGCATTATTCCAGGTGTAGGTTCACACATAACCAGCCCTCATTTCTACTGAAGACAAGCTTCGGAGAAACCCGAGTTAGCATCTAGACCTGACGGGCCCCACGGGGAGACCCCACGATCCCCTCCCCCGTGTCGGACGCTCTCCCTGGCTGGACCCCATGCCGGCCTCGCCCTCAGCCCCCAACAAAGCAGAGATCTTCCTCATCCACTGCCTCTGCCGCCTTCCCCACCCTCCTTGCTCCCAGGAGAGGCCGTTCCTGGCATGACTCCGTGGCATTTCCCGACAGGGTCCCAGCCGCTCTCAAACCCACAAACCACATCTGCTGGTCTGCAGCCCTACCTCGCTTTAGATAAGGGCTCCCTTAGGTTATAAGATGACAAAGGACAAAGACAAAATAAACTTCAAAGAAAAGAAAGTGTAGAAAAACTCTAAATAGCGTTCTCACCTAGTCTTCAAAAATCAACGTTAATCTTGGTCTTTTCACCTTCCTTTACATTTCTACAGTACTTCCCTTCATTCCTCCCTCCCTCCCTCCCTCCCTTCCTTCCTTCCAGAGATTCTTATAAAACTGAGCACAAAGGAAACACAAAAGAAGAATGTATTTGCATCTCGCCAGTTCAAGTTTCCTTTGCCCTGACCCAAAGGTCTGGACACGGACAGAATGTTCTAGACCACGGCCAGCACACTTGTATGATGCAGAGCCAGGGTGTAAGTATTTCGGTCTTGGCCACACGGTAATGGAAGCAGCCCTTCACCGAGAGCAGCGTGTACCATAAACCCCAGCGACCACCGAATGTGGACTTCAGACTGTTTTCACGCGCTACAAAATGTGATCATTCTTTTCTTTTTTCTCCCCACAATTTGAAAATGCCAAGACATTCCTAATTTGGGGCTGCACAAAAGTCGGCAGGGGCTGGATCTGGCCCCTGGGCAGTCATGTGCAGACGGGGTGTTGTGGGAGCCCCCCAGTGTTGGCTGCGGGGTCTCACCCCAGCTCCAGGAGTCCCACCTCCTCTTGCTTTCTGCCAGCCACAGCCAAGGAGCAGAGGGGCCACGCAGCCTGACTCAGCCCTCAAGTCTCCCCTTTAGGACGTCTGGGTGGCTGAGCATCTGCATTTCCCAGGCTCCTGGGCCGCGGGCACTGCTGGTCCCAGCACCAGCCTTAGGCAGGGTGATCAGGTTCATTGACCGGGGCTGTGTCCGCTCCCTCTTAGAAGAAATGGGGCTCGGTAGCTCAGAGATAAGGAGCAGCTCCCGAAGAATGAACGAATGAGGGGGTGAGTCAGCCCTGCACCAGCCCTGGCTTCACTCACTCGCCTGCCCTGTGAGCAACGAGGGCTCTGCGGACACTGCCTGACCTGGGATGCAGCCTGGATCTGCTCTGGGCGACACTCCTCCTGAAAGGCGGGGGCCCGTCTGTCTCCCTGTTGCGCTGTGCTCTGACACCACGACTCGAGCGCCTTTCCAGGGTAAATCCCCCATGTCACCCTCTGGCCTTAACACTGGAGGATCCAGGCCCCGTTTTCTCATCTCCATCGCTCTGCCTGGAACACTCGAGCATCCCCTCGGCCCCATGCTCTCCGCCAGCCTGAATCCCTGGAAATCTGTGCCCAGGTAAGAAGCAGGATCTGTAGCAGGTGGGACATTTGCAGTACAGTCAGGAGGAAGGGGAAGAGAGACACAGAACTGAGGCTGCTTCGGAGGCAAAGAAACGAGTCCAAAGTCGGGGGAGGCTCTGCCCCAGCAGGCCCGGGGCTGTGGCTGTGAGCACTGAGTACCCCAGGAAGCCCCGCTGTTCCAGGCCAGCCCCCTGCTTCCCCACTTGTGTCTGGGTGCTGTCTGCACAGCCCATAAGGCCCTGTGTCCCTGCTTGCCCCAGCTTTTAGTGAACGCAGCACCTAATTTAGTGCATTATTTGATTTTCGTCTCACCTTAGCAGGACAGAAAACCCTGAGATCTCATGCTGAGTTGTGCCTCAGAAGGCCAGCCCTCCGCCGTCCTGTTCAGCCACCAGGTCCGGGTGCCGAGACAGCCTGCGTCCCCCCTACTGTGAGGCTAGCTGGCAGGCGGGGCCCACCAGCAAAGAGATGACCCCAGATCAGCCTTTTCTGGAGGTAATTTGATGCTTGATAATTTTTTAGAAAGCATGTTTGAGCAGCCTTGGAAAATCAGAACCTTGTGGGGTCCTCTTCTCACTTTGCGTTTGTGGCCTCTGGGAGGACAGAGGGGCTCAGCTTCTGCCTTCTGCTAAGCAGTGATTGAAATGTGCCCCTGCCACTCTGTTTCTTGTTCCGTCGTGAGATGGGTATCTGCCCAGGATCATGACCACACGGGCCTCATGCGGAGGTAGAGGCCGGAGAGTTCTCACACCTGGCGGCGTGCACCCTGGAGATGGCTTGGTAGCATCTCAACCAGCAGGTTGAACATGAAGAACAACCTGAGTTGGTGTTTCCTGCTAATCGTGCCTGGGGCTGGGGCTGGTCTCCATCCTGTGATCACTCCACCTCCGTCCGCCTGGGATCCTGGGAGGCTTCCAGAAACTCAGGTGAACTGATGGACTTAAGAAGAGAGTCGGCCCTCAGCAGGAGTGAGTGTGGTCCCTGGAAGCAAGGGAAGTATTTGTCCGACAAAAGTGCAGGGGCTCCAGGGACCACTTTCCACTCCACGTGGTTGCTGTGTGCTGCATCGTGTCTCCCTCCAATCCTGTGTTGGAGCCCTACCCCCAGCACCTCGGGATGGATGGTGTGGAGATGGACCTTAAGGAGGCAGTGAGGCTAATAGGAGGTCACCGGGGTGGGTCCCAATCCTACAGGGCTGGTATCTTTGTGAGCAGAGGAGGTGAGGACACAGACACACAGAGAGGGACAGCCACGTGAGGACAGGAGAAGCCAGCCCTGCTAGCACGTTGATCTCGGAATTCCAGCCTCCAGACGGTGACAAATACATTTCTGTCATAGAGCCAGGTGCTGACTGCCAGATTAACATTAACTTCGTTCAAATTGATGTGCTCTGCCACCCATGTTCATGTGAGGCGCTGGCTCTCATGGTGTCTGTGGTCAGTGGCTCTGCTTGGACATGGCGTTAAGCTGGAGCGTGGAAGTCTCTCCCCCATTGGTGAGGAGTAGAAAACCCCCTTCCCACTGGCACACTGACCATGGGGTCCACTCTGACCATCAGAGTCAACAAGGAGGAGTTGTGATTAGCTGAAACGTGGCTTGCGCAAGAGGCTAATTGGCGATATTGGTGGTTTGCCTCAAACCTGTTTTCCCACAAGGCCCTCTAGGTGCTCCTTTCCTGGTGTCCCCACCTCCCCTTGTGTCCAGGAGGCTGTCCACTGCTCTCCAGCCAGGCACACTTCCAAAGTTATATTTGTCTGTTTTGACAAAAGACACGCAAGCGTCTGTTTCTATGTTGACTTTGTTTCTCATCGAGGTACAATCCAGAGAGTCCGACTATTATCATAAGACAGAAATGCTGCAGCTCAGGACATGCCGCCCAGGGATGGGAAGTGAGAGACTCCAGGCTTGGGAACAGATATGGCAGCCATGCTCCTGGCTCTTATAAAAAGCCCAGTGTTGGGGCTTCCCTGGTGGCGCAGTGGTTGAGAGTCCGCCTGCCAATGCAGGGGACACGGGTTCGTGCCCCGGTCCGGGAAGATCCCACATGCCGTGGAGCGGCTGAGCCCATGAGCCATGGCCGCTGAGCCTGCGCGTCCGGAGCCTGTGCTCTGCAACGGGAGAGGCCACAGCAGTTGAGAGGCCTGCGAACCGCAAAAAAAAAAAAGCCCAGTGTTGCAAAGCTGCAAAGGCTGGCATCCAATATGACTTTTCCGAGCTCGAATGCCGGGGATCCTCTATATGTCTGAAGCGTGTGTTCCTACAGCTGGCGTGCTGAGCCTGCCGGTGCTATTGGTGGGAGCTGTCATAACACTGTCCTTCATCCCCCAGTCTGCCGCCTGCCCTGTCAGGTGAGGGGGACCCTGCTCTCTGGGTTCCACCCACCCTCGCTCAGCCACAGGTGCCAGAGGAGACCCTTAGAGTCAGACAGGATGGTGTGCTGGGTCTCCTTCAAGTTCTGCAGGCAGATTCAAAGCTGAGTCATGCGAACAGGTGTGAGGGCTTGGAGGTTCTGTCTGGGGGATGGCATTCCTGTGGTTGTCTGTGTCACTCTCAGAACACACTCTTTGGTATTAGAAATTCCCCAATGATTAAAGTGATCGCAGGTTACACACCACGGGTGCTTTCTTTCCATTCAAAGCAGGCTTTTCTAATTTTAAAAAGAGAAAGAATAATCTATGAAATAAGCAAACAAGACTACTTTTCTGTGATGTGTGGCACTTTCCTCTCACGTGTGTGATCCCTTTTTCGTATTTTGCTTTTTATGCATTTGTACAAAAATATGCTGGGAGTACCTTGGCCATGTACTGTGTTAGTGCAGTATGGAACGTGTTGGAAACACTGAATTTAATGGGTGCAACTTGCAACCTAATGGACAACGTTAAGCAAGGCATGTATTGTAATATTGATTTTTTTCTCATGCTCGGTTGGACCCAGGACCCAGAGATGAGTCGTCTCGTGGATTGATGGGCCAAACGGAAGATGCGTCTGGGAAAGGTTCCGAATACAGGGATCCGCTGCTTTTTAAAAGTTTGCTTTACTCCACTTCGCTCTTACAAAAGACCTACATTGGTACCAGTTTCGCTTACAGAAAGAAATTCGAAGAGGATTTTTGAATTTACAAAAAAAGGTGAGAAGTTCAGTGTGGGTTTTGCAGTGAAACCCTTACAGAGGCAGTGTGCACCCTGGGGGTGGCCCCGCTGAGCTCTTTCCTGGGGACCACACTCAGCGTCAAGCATCCAGCTGTCAGAGCTCTGACCGGTGTCTGCGAGCACCTGTGCTTCATCCGGATTTATTTTGTGGCTTCGTTATAAAGACATGTCTTAAGGTAACTGCTTCTTCTCTTTATGTCATTTTGGCTATGAAAGGTTTCACAGGAACACTCTGCTTTCAGATAGCGGGGCAACCTGCAAAATGGTGCAGACGTTTGTCGTCCAGAACTGGACTTCCCTGTGGGTGAGCAGCCCTGAGGACTCCCGGCCAGCAGGCTTCCAGGGAGGAGGGCTGCCCACATCCACGGCGAGTGTCTGCGTGTTTCTCAGGAGGAGATGCCCCAGACCTCCTGCCTCCCCTACTGGGACTGAGCAATGCTGAGGAATCCGGTTTTTTCTTTTCCTCTCACTTTTTCCCCTCCCTCCTCCCTCTGTTCCTTTCCTTCTTCGTCTCACCCTCCAAAACCACATCGTAAGGAAGGCTGATTTGGAAGTACAGCAGTCAATGATAACTTCCTTAAATGATGGATCAGGAAACCCGCTTCAGGTGGGAACGTCCCCTTGGACAACTTGCTCAGAGGCCTCCAGACCCGCCTAGCTGCTGTGGCAGGAAAAACATCCTACTCGTGTTCTGAATTACCTCCTGTGGTAGTGATGGGTTTGGGACATCATTAGATGAATTACCAAAGGAAACAGCAGTATACCTAAAGTAGCCGCCGTGCTGTCAATCAGAGAACAAGTTCCCCTGCCATCGGAGCGTGGGCACCCTCCCGTTTTTGGGAGGAGGGTCACACGGGCAGGGCTGGCTTCCTGGATGGGTGAACCGTGCAGTTGCTCAGGGCCCCCCAACCCTCAGGGGGCCCCATGCTTTGCTTAGTGCTCTGCCGTTGGCACCCGACCCAAAGGCCACTCCTCTGTGGTGCCCAAGAATGGGCAGGGGGACAGGCTGCCAACGGTGCAGGCAACAAGTAGGCATTATCTGTAGGGAATTCTAAATAATGATAAAACGTAGTAAAAGTTGGTCCCCCTTTTATTATCATCCTGCAGCAATTCTAAACAATATCAGGAATAAAACCCTCCTCCCTGGAAACACCCTGTGTGGAGTTGTAAATACCTGGTGCGATGGCTATTGAGATTTAATAAGCAGATACGTAAGTAAGCTCCAATATTTGCTTAATTCTGCTGGAATCACAACTTTGGGTTCGTTCCTTCCTTTGCCACATGAGCAATTTTACTTTCCAGAGCCTGGAGGACTTAGGAAGGGGCCGCTGCAGCCCGGTCTGGAGGCAGAGCCGGCTGGGAGGGCTGGCGGTGGACAGCAGCCCGACAGCGGTCATGTTGGTAACCAAGCAGTTTGGAACAAACGGTACCTTCCAGCGTCTAAAGTTTACGGATATTATTAGCCAATCAGCTTTTGTATTTATTTACTTTTTTATGAAGGTTGGCACTCACACCAGTCCCCCACCCCCAAGACCATCCCTTTGTGACTGCATTTGCTGTGTATCAGCCAGTATATTCCAGACCCTATATAACTTTGAGTAACACAGATTACACTGTATATTCGACATGCCAACTTCTTAAGATCCAATATGAGAGTATTGTGTTGATTTTCAAAAGTGACCATTTCTGCATCGGCAGGCGGACTCTCAACCACTGCGCCATCAGGGAAGCCCAAAGTGATTATATTTTGATATATTCACGCTTTATTAATCAAATCCTCAGGAAAAACAGTAATAAAAATTTCACCTTATTTACAAGGTATTTGCGGGGTTTCAATTACTGTTGAGAGGCCTTTTTTTCATCATTAAGTGAAACATACCGTATTTTCCCCACAGTTACATGAGGGTTTGGGCAAAGGGCCCTGGTTTTGTTCCTACACAGCCCCAGCACAGCCGCCCCCAGCCCCGAGCTGCCTCAATCTCCCCACGGTCGGGCACATTTTGGTGTCCTCACAGCAGCCGGCTGAGAGGCAAAACCTGTTCCCAGAGAACAGCATCACATTAACCTTGTATTACGAGAAAAATAAACTGTAGAGGGAAGAAACACAGTATCTTTTGTTCTGGGCATCACATTGCTTTTTTGTTTTGTTTTATTTTATCTTTATTTTTTTTAATTGAAGTGTACTTGATTTACAATCTTGTGTTAGTTTCAGGTGTACAGCAAAGTGATTCAGTTATACAGACATATATTCTTTCAACCCACAAATAATTTCTCATTTCTTCTGCTCCTGCCGAGGACTTACATTTCCAGGTGTGCTGACTGTTGCTGGCCCATCTGGAAATGGATTCCACATGGCGTTAATACCCACGTGGTCACCTCTGGGTTCCGAAGCAGTTTGGTGGGGCTAAGTTTTCGTCCCACCCCATGCTTCAAACCAAGCTCCTCGAACAGCGGTATGTGGAGACTCAAGCCGTGGTGGCTCCAAATCACATTCAAAGTTGAAATTCTGCATTAGAAAATGAATATTCCCCCTTGGATGTGGAATAAAATGCTTGCTGTATATTTGGGTGCTTAGAGAAAAGGTTTATTATGGCAAAGAGAGAAATGGAGCTTTGGATAAACAGATCCAAAGGCTATGAAGCCGGAAAGGATTTCAAGAAGTAAATTGCAATTTTACTGTGAAGGCAAATGTTCTTTTCAGTCTTGATTTGCACTAAACACAGAATGAGAGTCAAATGGAAATGGAATAGAGGCACATCTCAGAAAGGAACCCACAGACGAGGACACACAATCGCAAACGTGGTTAAAGCCTCCTCAGCACAATGGTTGCACTGGCTTTTCTGACAAATAGTGAAGTATCACATCTTCTGAGAAATAGTGATAACTCACAATGTGGGTAATTGTTTTCAAGTTATAACTTGTCAGATTTGTAAGTCTGATTTGCATTGCAAATGAGAAATATTAATTAAATAGTGAACGTGTTTGAAAGTGACACGGCTCCATGTCTTAAGGGTTACCGTTTCAAAGCTGCGTTTAGAGACCTGTCCTGACCTGAAAGACGCTTTGGGATAAACACATATTTACAACAAATTTTCATTTTCCCTTTAATTCAGATAAAGATATTTTAGGATAAACTTAAACTCAGGAAGGGTTTGTATTCTTGTGTATTATTAGCTGGAGGCTAGCCAAAATCTTCCTTTAAGTAACAGAATAGAGAAACAAATTTTTTCTTTTTTTTTGCTGTACACAGGCCTCTCACTGCTGTGGCCTCTCCCGCCGCGGAGCACAGGCTCCAGACGCACAGGCCCGGCGGCCATGGCTCACGGGCCCAGCCGCTCCGCGGCACGCGGAATCCTCCCGGACCGGGGCACGAACCCGCGTCCCCTCCATCGGCAGGTGGACTCTCAACCACTGCACCACCGGGGAAGCCCAGAGAAACCAATTTTTAAAGATTGACTTTTAGTTTCCCGTCTCCTCTATTTTAAAACAGCCTAGCTTATTAGCTAAAAAGGAGAGGATTTTAATGATTGAAGCCTTGAACTTAATCTGCAGTTTAATATAAAATGTGATATTGCAGGTTGATTGAAATCAGAATACCAAAACACTCAGGACTCATAGCAGTTAACGATCAAGTGCATTCAAAAGAGTTTCATTTTCAGACGGTCTTAAGAATTTAAGCTACATTGAAATAAAAATAAATTCATGCATGTGAAAACTTGAAAATTTGAATAAACAACAACTTATGGGCATGCTGGTGAATCCACTAGCCCCCGACTTTGCCTTCTAAGAAATAAAAGTGACCAGCTTGAAGACCACCACGTTTCCTAGTGACTGTATCATCAGCGCCAGCATCCATGAGGGAGCCAGACCGTAAACAGGTGGCAGCATCCTTGGGTCCGACCGACCGTAGTGCTCACACAGCAGGGGCAAGCGGGGGCTCTGTGCGCTGCAGCTCTGGGGAGCAGTCACCACACCCCAGCGAGGTGCCCCTTTGCTGGGAGAGGAGATCCCAGGCCCTTGAGCCAATCTTCTCGGACTTGGGTGGGAGGTATTGTAGGGAACAACCCAAGTCGGATGGGTACCCAGTGCGATAGCTCTGTGGTCTGTCAGTTCTAAGGTGTGGGACCGTGGCCCCTCTGACTATCAGACACTAAGCCTGGGTCATGGAGTTCACAGTCCCAGTTAAGGGGCCCTTCCAGACCCCTGTCCCCAGCGTACTCCCATTCCTCTGTCTGACTGTCTACAAAGATTGTGAGGGTGTGCGTGGAGCGTCAGAGAAGGAGTCTCTGACTCCAGACACCAGTTTCCTGCCTGTGCACATGCGTTTCGGGTATTTGCCAGGACCACCTGTGCACAGGTGGCAGGACTGTGCCCTCAGTATCATGCCGGCGCCCTTCCATTCATCTGATAATGGACTCCATATCTCACGTGAAGTTGCAGAGAAGTATCCAGAGATACAAAACCTACACTAGAGCGTCAATTTCTATGCATTACTGCTCTATCAGTAAATTATATGTCATTTAAGGCAAGTTATTAGTCAACATATAAATAATTTACCGCCAATACATAGGGCCATGAGAGTCAGAGAAATGTATAAGTGAAGGCAAATTTTCCAAAGAAGCTCTCAATTTATTTTATTGATCATTTCTCAGGAAAAAAAAAAAAAAAAGGTAACTTGTGTCCTTAATTGCCCCATCTAGAACCTTGTTGTTTGTTATTAGACTCTACAGCATTTTTCTTCCAACCTATTTTTAAAATTTCATAGAACCTGGAGTGAAAAGGGGCCCCAAACCCTGTCCAACCTAATGTTTCCCCAAGTGGGGTCCGTGCAACTCTGGGCCTCTATGCTGGTCCGTTTAAGTATCTCATTGGTTCCATATACTATACTTGACACACACAGGATGGTATGTAAAATAGTATTTTTATATACTTTACATATATGCACCCATAAGTGTACTATATACATAGCTATATGTAGAGATCCCTTTCTGTACATGTATTCAGATGGATCTACATCAATGCAGAATTTATTATTTGAACAGGTAATTTAGTCCAGAAACTAAAAAGTAAAAAAGAAAAAGTAGGTTTGCAGTGAAAAGTCTCTCTGTCTACTCTGCTCCATCGGCCCAATGGATATTAATGTCCTCTGTCATCTTCAGAGATGTTTTACACAAATATAAACAAAGACAAATAGCTCCTTTTTTCTGCAGATGGAAGCTTACTAAACACAGTGTGTTCTACACTTTGTTTCTTTGACGTATAGGCGTGTCTTGGAGCTCTTTCCATACTGACGTGTCAAAGTATTTTGTGTTCATTTGTACAGCTGCATAATATTCCTCTATATAACATTAACTAAATATGGTTTTTAAAATTCAGTCATGTTGACGGGCACCTGGGTAATTGCAATCCAATGTTCTTAATGTTAGGAACAAGGTTGTCAATTTTTAATATTAGAAACAAACACCCTACACATGCTCACAATACACACCCCATAAAAGTCTCCGCAGGACATACACATCAAACACACTGCACATACACGAAATATAAGTTAAACAGCAAAAGTATACACTCTTCCTGTTTGCTGGGTTTGATGGCCTCTGATAGTGTCTGTTTTGTTCTAGTCCATTCATTTCCATTTATTCTATTTTTAAAAAGATTCTCCCGACCCACTGGCTTGATTCTGAGGTGCCCTGTTGTGGGCTGGAGGGTACTGCTGGCCAGCGGATGCCGTGCCATCTGAAAAACACCACCTGTCACCTGTCACCTGGTCCCCCTGGTTCATTAAGCTGTCTTGCTGGCTTGGTTAAATCCTGGCTGGATTTCTTGAGGCTGAACAGATCCTCACATATTGAGGTACAGAGGAGTCACAGGCATACTTTAAAAAAAAAAAAAGCAAAACCAAAAAACCTCCTCTTCTGAATGTGGACACCCAGAGCTCAGCACAAGCCACGGCAGACTCTTGTCTTCCTGACCTGGCGACACCCCCGTGCGCCCAGCGTCCACCCTCTGGAAGTCAGAGTGCCTCTCCAACGCAGCCCGGGTGTTTGCTGAGGACCGCTCCTCTGACGGATGGAAATACTCTGGGATGAAAGCAGTGAGCTCCCTCAGCTAATAGCTCGACGGCCGCGGAATGCAGGCCACTCTCAAGCCAGGGTCTGTAGGGCCACCCCGGGAGTCTCCAGACAAACCCTCCAATCAGCCAACAAAAGGATCAAAAAGTCTGCGGGCCTCATGCGTTTGCAGAAGGTTCTACTTTTCAAGAACCGTCATTTTTGCTTATTTATTTATTTTTTTAATTTTCAAGGAGCTGAGCTTTCATCTTCTTTCACGGAAGAATAAGAAAAGGTCTTTCTAAGGTGTTTTGAATTTCAGAGCCCCGATCCGAAGCTGCTTGTCAGCGTCTCTTTGGGAAGTCTCTTTCTAATCGCTCTATTTGATATTGGATATGTGGTCGTCAAATGTTTACGTTAAGAAGTATACAGTAAGCCTTCACTTTAGAAGCAAATTAATAGTCGGGCACCATGAGAACCCGACTTGATCTGAATATTGATGATCTCATTCTCGGAGTCTCTCCGGGGCCGGGGGGTGTGCGGTGTTGATCATTGCTTCTCACTGATAAGCAAAATATTTCCAGAGCGTGAAGAATTCTGCGGTGTGTGAAGAGGATATAACCATAATCTCCATCTAAACGCTAACTTCTCCGCTGCCATTTGCATTGACAAGCAGCCCGAGTTATGCTAAGCTCTCTATTAGAGCCTGAGCCCTGGGAAAGGTCTCCTCATTTGAATAAGGCCTCTTCTGCATGTGAAAAAAGCACATTGAAAAGGAACGCTCCTTTAATTAGGGTGGCATTTGGAAGCAGAGGCCTTAAATGTTCACTTTTTGTGATGCTAAATTGTCGAGTATTTTCGACTGTATTGTCATTTTCGTTCAACATTTTTATTCTTCCTTATTTCTTAAGGAGGGAATGAATGGCCTGCCTGCCAGAGAGAGCGAGGGAGCAGATCAATGTGTCTATCTAGGTTATGGAAAATTTAAATCAAACTGTTTGATGAAATGTAGAAATATGTTTAAAATATAGGATTAGACTTCTAATATAGGAAGCAGTCAGGAGATCAAAAGCCTCCAGAAGTCATGCTGAAAAGGAGTGGAGACCTGCCGCGGGAATTTTAGAGCTAAATGATTGAACAGTGTTTTCAGTGCACTACATCCAATCTGACTTTAAAATAAAAGTAAACATGGCCGGCAGTGCAGCCGGGGTGGTGGTGTCCCTCCACCCTGGACCAGCGGCCAGGCGGCCTGACCGTGGGGTTCTATCTCCAGCACTCACGGAAAGAGGACCCTTGGCTTAAAAATCCGGCTCTGGACAATGACATGAAATGTCCCAGCGGGCATTCTGGGGACCGGAGTAGCTGCTGGACTTCTACACGCGTGTGAATTTCTCAAATCCATCTTTTATCTTCCTGTATAAACGACAACGACAACAAATCAGACTAAACCCAGACTCAAGCAAGCTGGGAAAGTCAGGCTTGGGTTTTTGGAATGTGATTCAGCAATGATATAAAACAGAAGCTTGATAACCAAGCCAGGGATGTTGGGAGGACCTGTCTGGTGGAACCTCCCAGGGTACACCTGTCTGGACCCCAGACCTGACCTTCAGATCTTGGCTTTAAGAAGGCCCTTTTAACCTTCTTAGCATGGCGGTGAGTGTGTCCAGGCCTGAAAACTCCCACATGTGCAGTGGTGGAGGTGCTATAACAGAGAAGGTGAGTCAAAGTAAGTCACGGGTCCCTCGGGGACTCAGAAACGTCTCATTCTGATTCCTGTACTTATCTGTCAGATTCTATAGTTTGTTTGCTCATAGCTGGTGTCTCTCTCTGTGTCTCTCTTATACTTATCCTAACATTTTGTGCAAATGGAAGTTTTAAGACCTGGACCTTAATATCAAGGAGGACCGTTTATCGCTACTTAAAATATTATAACTATTTTCCATAAATGTAACTTTATGACTCACCCTTTATGTAAATAAGCATTCCACCAATCACCATGCTTTTCCTATTATAGGGATTTTCATACCTTCAAAACTCTTGCCTGCAAAAGGTCCTGTTCCGGCATCTGTCTCACCAAGCCCTGCCCCCAAATTTAATTAATTTAAATACTGATGACTCCACACCTCTTTCCATTTTCGGATTTTTAAGTATGTTTTGAAAATGCAAACTATGAAATTGTCAGTGGACTTGGGAAGAACAGCTGCAACAGGAAGTCCTTTCTGTGCAGGGGGAGGGGGTGAAGAAGGTCATAGGAGGTGCCAGCCCTAGCAGTGAGGGGACTGGACCAGGGACACACTCCCTGGTCAGGTAGGTAGATCTGAGTCCTCTCCAACCCCCGTCGCGCTCTCTGAGCCTCAGTTGCTCCAGCTGTGAAATGGGGGTAGCGATGGTAGTGAGCCCGTGACAGCAGGCACGGGTCCCTGGGGAGGAAGCACATGGTGAATGTGGCTGGAATGGAACGTGACCACCCTCCACCCCCAGAAACTTCATGATTACATTTCTCCTGGTGTCCCTAATGGAGACGGACGTGGTGTACGCCTAAAACCATGGGTCACCCATGAAGGTCTCTGAAGGCTTCAGAGAGCGTATTTTTTAGATACTTTGAATAGTTTTGAGGGATGTAGATTCACTAAAACTGTTACAAAAATTTTAGTCGTTTAATTGATATTTAATGAACCCAATAAATCTTTATTTGGACTTGGGGACTCTCTGGCCGAGACCCCATGAGACCCTGAGCGACACAGTTTGTGGATAAACCGCAGAGGGGCCCAGTGGGAGACAATGAAGGCGAAAGAGGAAACCACTGTCAGAGAAACAGAAAAGAAGGAGGGACCTGTTCTAATTAGAAATAGAAGTAGGTGAGCAGCTCTTCCTGAGGTCAGAGGAAGCAGAGGGTGGGAGCGGTCTGCCACGTACTCCTGGCAGGCTGGCACTCAGGCCCCAGGGAGTGCGCAGCCTGGGCAAGGAGGTCAAAGGCTGGGTTCGTTTCTTCTTTTCCTCCCTAAAATAGTTGGGTCGAAAAAAGTGCAGCAATTAATAAATGAATTAATAACTATGGGAAAACTTAGCTGGGCGAAATACAGAAACTCTAATGAGTGCAATGCTAAAATCTTCTGGAAAACATTTTTTTTTTTTTTTTTTTTTTCATCTCGAATTGTGTTTCATGGTTCTGAACGGGGGAAATTAAAATACACCGCCTTTAATGTAACTTCAACCTATATTCAGACAGTTTTTTCAACTTCACAAAATTATTCGCAAGTTCAGCTGCAGGTACAGACTTGAGAACTATTAGGGATGTTTTTGAAGAGTTGCCTAATGAGGAGGAGTTTGCCATAACAGAGGAAAAACTATAAAGTTAAAATAATCGAAGCAGTGTATATTAGCACTAGCAATGGCAGATACGTCAATAGAAGAGGATGACAAAGTCAAAAGTAGCATAGAGGGTTTAGGGTGCGGTAGATCTGAAATTATAAATTGGTATGCAAGGGACGGATTGCTGAAAGATTGCATTGAAAAGACTGCCTGATCATGTGAAAAGACACGGATATTGATTGCTACTACACTACTGATTTTAAAATAAACATTTAAATGAAAATTGTTAATTAAAAAAGAGAAAACACTAAATCTCACTATTCCTTGCACTATTCTGCAAGGAAATAGAAATATTTATTTTATCTTTGGTTGAATATGTATTATTAAACATTACACCAAAACCAGAAATAGTTAAGGAGTTTAACTGATTTTACCATCTAAAAAGTGTCGAAAATTCATAGAAGAATAATACTATAATCAGTGTTAACAGATAGACAGCAAATTGGCAAAGTAGTTGGTATGGCAGACAAGAGTTAGTACTTTGATGTATAAAGTGTACACACTGCTGTATTTAAGACAGGTAAACAAGGACCTAGTGTATTGCACAAGGAACTCTACTCAAATTATGTAATAAGCTAAATGGGAAAAGAATTTGAAAAGAGTAGATACGTGTATATGTAGAACTGAATCACTTTGCTACACACCTGAGACTAACACAACGTTGCAAATCAAGTCTATTCCAATATAAAATAAAAAGTTTAAAAACAATTTTTTAAGTGTTAATATAAATAGAGAGGCCACAGTATTTTCCTTTTTTTTTAACCAGATAACGTTGAAAAGGAAAAACATAAATGGCCAGAACTCAGGTAAAAATAACTGCAGTTTCACTAGTAAATAACTGCTGTTGTCGCTGTAATCAACCACCAGAAGTTTCGTGGCGTAAAGCACGACACGAATTTATCACCCTACAATTCTGTCCCTTAGAAATCTGACGTGGGCGTGGCTGGCTGAAATCGATGCTCCTTTCTGGAGGCTCCACGAGTCTCTGAGTCTCCGGGCGTTCTGTCCGGGTCCCGTGGCCCTCGGCCCCGCCCTTCACCTCGAAACCAACAGCATTGAGTCACGCCCTTTGCTCACTGCCCTCTCTCGTCTCTGCAGATTCTCCTTCAAATTCTTATTCTCGTCCTTGTGTCCTTCTGACCACAACCTAGAAAGGCTCTCCACTTTTAGGAATTAAGATGATTATATTAGGCCAACCCAGGTAATCCAGGATAATCTCTCCATTTCAAGGTCCTTAAGTTAATCACACCTGCAAAGTAGTTTTTTCCCCATAAGGTGGACATTCCCTGGACATTCACAGATTCCAGGAATTAGGACGTGTACATCTTTGGTGGGGCATTATTCTGTCTACTGCAGGCATATAAGGAATTCAATATGCATTTTATATATGTACATAATTTTAACATACTTTTATTATATGTACAACATATATGTTATATATTATATAACACACCACACACATAACATTATATTTATATATTATATAACATGCATATATATTATACTATAATATATAATATATTATAGTACATTATAATGTATATAATTACATTTATTATGTATCATACATCATAAAAGGATATTGAATTTCTTAGTGCATCCTCTGACATCTGTTGAGGTGATGTGATTTGTTGTTTTTTCCATGAATCACATAGATTATTTTTTTTTTTTACTGTTGAGCAAACCTTTTATTCCTGAGACAAACATCTTGGTATGATATTTTATGATTTTTATATTTCCTTTGTTTAGTTTCACAATGTTTTGCTGCGATTTTTACATCTAGGTATAAGGATGAGATAGGCCTACAATTTTCCTCTTTTGTACTATCCCTGCTGTGTTTGGTATCATGGTTATACCTAAACATAAAGTGAACTGAAAAGGCTTTCTTTCTCTTCTTTATGTTATTATTATTAATTGTCGTACTATGAGTCTGCGTAACGTTGAAATTCTTTTTTCTTGACTGTTTCACAGACTTTGCTGTTCAAACTCTCCAGAATTTTTCTCTGTGGGACGTTATTTATTCACTCATTCCAGTTCTGTTATGATCATATGACCAATCAGGTAGTTCATTTTTATACCTCTTCTAAATTTTTAAATTAATGTCATGCATTTATTTATATGTGCTTTTATTATCTCTTACAATACATGTATTTCTGATTTTCAAACAAATTCTTTAACTATGTCTCAGTAAAATGAACTTAATTAGTACCTGTTTCATATGATTGTAGCTAGAAATAATTTAGTATGTGTACAATTCTTAGAATACTGCTTGCACACAGTGTTATATAAAGATTGATGTTAATATTAGTCAGCTTTCAATTTTTTTCTAAATAGCAATTTCTGTTCTGACCCATGAATCATTTAGAAATGTTTCTCTTAAGTTCCAAATATATAGGGTAATATATATATACATATTTATATATTCACAATTAATTTTTAACTTAACTTCATGGTGTTTAGAAAAATGTGTTCTTTGTAATATAATCTTTGGAAATCTGTCGAGAGTTGCACGAAGCGTCAATACGTGGTCAAGTTACCTTAACACGGTATCTTGAGTTACTTCTCTGATTGACGCTACATGAGTGTTTGAAAATAATTTATATTCTGTTTTCTTGGAGGTAGATTTCAGGATTATTACTTGTGCTGTTCAAATATTCTGATTTTAATTGATTATTAAAATCTACTTATTCTATCAATTGTAAGATCCATGTTAAAATCTACCATGATTCTGGATTTCTCTTTCTAATCAAATTAATTTTTGCTTTATTTATTTTAAGTCTATATTATTGAGTTCATACAAGTTTAGATTTGTTGTATCATTTTTCTGAAGTGACTCTTTTATTAATATGTAGCAATTCCCTTCATGTCTATATGCCTTTTACTTTAATAACTGGAACTCGAACCCGTGTCCCCTGCATCGGCAGGTGGACTCTCAACCACTGCGCCACCAGGGAAGCCCTGGAACCACTTTTAATTAATATTTTGGTTAATATTTTTTTCTGACATATCTTTTTTATCCTTCTTTTCTACTTTTGTATTCCTATGTTTTTAATTGTCTTTTACAAAGGCTTATAATTTGAGTTTTTCATTTATCCAGTTTGATAATCTTAGAATTTTAATTAGAGTACTTATTTTTAGTAATTGTATTTGATGACTTATTTAGATTTATCCCTATTATTATTATTGTTAAATATTTTTCTTCCTTTTGTATGTTGCTTTTCCCTCTTCTCTTTTGCCTCATTTTGATTGATTGAGCACTTTTCCCTCATTCTCTCTATTAGGAAGTTGTTTTTGTCATGATGTACTTAATTATGCTTGGAATGATCATCCCTGAACCAAGGCACTTTTAAGAATGAAAGAAGGTCCCTCTTCATAATTAACTGTCTTGGGAACCCTGCAAAACATAACCACTGTGATAACAAGCAACCTTAAAATCTCAGTAAATTAAATAAATAGTGTGTTTCTCAATCATGCATCTTGCCCAACATGAGTCAGCTTATCACAGTTTCTCAGGGACCCAGGCTGACACAGGCTCTATCTAACCACATGTTTTCACATGCTCACAGCAGTGGGAAGAGAACGTGTAAACCACACAGTGGCTCTGAACGTGTGCTCTCATCATGTAAAATATGCAGGGAGTAACCAAATTCAGAGAGTGAGGAGATCTGGATAGCTTTATAGAAGGGGTGCTTCTAAAAAGGAGTCCTGAAAATAGAATTTAATGTTAAATATTCAAAGCAAACTTAGGTTATTCCAGATTAGGTCCTATGAGACTAGGATATTTGCCTAATTAGTGACCTACTGTTAGATATCTGGGAACCTTTGCAAGTGCATCTACAAAGTTAATACAAGAGATAAATGCCAGTTGATTTAAAATTGGAAAGCTTTGGAGATAATACTAAATCTCTGTAGTATGCTATGAATCAGGGTGGTGCAGGCAGCCAGTTTACATAATTCAACCTCAGAAAATTTACATTTACTATGTAATGTCTTTTTTTTTTTAATGTATGGAGACACATGAAACATATATCATGTATCATGGCCAAGGAGGATGATAAAGGGAATTTTTTAAATATTTATTTATTTATTTATTATTTATTTATTTTTATTTTTGGCTGTGTTGGGTCTTCGTTGCTGCGCACGGGCTTTCTCTAGTTGTGGCGAGTGGAGGTTATTCTTTGTTGCGGTGTGCGGGGGGCTTCTCATGACGGTGGCTTCTCTTGTTGTGGAGCATGGGCTCTCAGCGTGTGGGCTTCAGTAGTTGTGGCACATGGGCTCAGTAGTTGTGGTGCATGGGCTTTGTTGCTCCGTGGCATGTAGGATCTTCCCAGACCAGGACTCGAGCCCATGTCCCCTGCATTGGCGGGCAGATTCTTAACTACTGTGTCACCAGGGAAGTCCCCTATGTAATGTCTTAATTCATTGCTCCTCTTTAGTTGGTCAGGGTGTCATAGACTTGCAACAGATTTTTAATTTCAAAAAAATGAAGCTAATTCTAGAATGTCATAGGAATCTACATAATACTATTCCTTGGCATTCCAAACTGGAGCTTCAGCAGCAAAGTTCATTTAAATAGAGAGAGAGTGGATGAAAGAATAGTGATTGGGGTATGTGTTCTCAGATCATCAAAGTCGAGGATGAGTTTAATAACCAGGGCTTGAGAAGGACATAATGGACTACCTGCTGATCAGAGGGCAGGACGTTGTCAGTGGAGGTTAGGATGGGTCTTAATACCAGGCTCACTCGGTCCTCTCTCCATAATGCATCAGATTCCCCCATCACATATATGTACAACATTCTGACTGTAAAGCAACTTGACCACCCCTGCTTATCAAGGTAAAGCTCATGGACTCTTTCCTTTTTCTCCTTTGCACATCTGAGGTCTAACACCCAAACCACAATCCCGTTGACATTAGAATGGATGCCACATAACCTCCACTCTCAGTTAGTTGGTAGAATTATAATTAGTCAAGAAAACACTTACAGAAACAGCTTTTTTTGAGCGTGTATATATAGCAGTTCTTCTTTATAAAATACTGGTAACACCAATATAGACGACTATTCAAATTACCTTTCCATCTCAGCTCATTTTTGACCTGTAAAACATAGGATCCAGTCCATGGATAAATGTAAACCTGGAAACAGGAGAAGCAGTTTAGAGTTTGCTGTCACAGCCGGGCTTTCTAGCTTCCTCCTTGTCCTCTTGCTTCTTGGGGCCCGTCTCTCGGTCGGTGTCTCTCTTCTCCATCTTCAACCCCCCTTCTGCCCCTGCTTCACATGCTCTGACACAGCTGGGTTTTGAAAAGATCTTCCCTAAACTATGCATTTTCTCTAGCAAATATCTGCATCCACTTCCTTTCACAAAACATCCTGTCCAACACATGGTCCTGACTTGGTTGCCATCACCTCTTAGTCTATTCTCTGCTCAGTCCGTCCCCTTCATTCTAGAATTTGCACTATTCACTGGAGTGATTCCTGCAACATCCGATGTCCCCCAGGCCATCCTGGGCAGGGCTCTGCCTTTCTCTTATCCTCCCTCTGGACCATGTGACACTGAACCCCTATTATGTAACAGGCTCTGTTCTAGGCAGCTGGGACTTCAGTGAAAACGACAGATGAGATTCAATCTTTTCGTTATTTTTTATTTCAGTGGAAGAAGGAGCCGATAGGCAATGACCTTGGTAGACCAGAAGGCCACCCACAGTGCTGTAGGAGGTGACAAAGGCCATAGGGAGAGAGGGCAGGGGCAGGGGATCTGGAAGCGGGGGGTGGGGGACCATTTCTCCAGGACAGCCAGGTTCGGTGTCACAGTGAGAGGCTCCTGAGCAGGGTGAGCAGAGGAGAAAGGGGCAGGCGGACACAGTGGGAGAGGCGCGGAGGGAGCAGGGCTGGCGAGGACAGAGGGCCTCGCGACCTCTCCTTCTCTTGCTTCCTGCCCCTGCTTCCCCGGAGCACGAACAGCTGACAATTCATCTTCCTCTGGCCCTCCAACCTCCCTCCTCTTCTCCATGACCGTCCCCATGGGTCTCTTCACGTTGCGGTTGATGAGTGTGGATGTCTCTACAGTCCATTGTTCACATTCCAGCCTGGACAATCTGTCCCACGCGGGATGCAGATCACAGAGCCTCGCCCACCTCCCCGTCCCCTCCCCCCTCCCCATCTAATGCTCTCCGCGCACACACCACCCCAGGGGCTTCCTGTGACTTTCTGGACAGAGGTCGCAAGGCCTTGCCCCACCACAGGCCTGTCCTTGGGGTCTGTCTTTCTCTGCACCCCATCATCTCTCTCTCTGGCTAGATGGGACCAGTGGCTCCTCCTCTGACCCCTCACACAGCCTCTCCTGTTAAGTGTCCCTCTCTCGTGTCTCACGGTGACTCAAGTGCCATCTCCTGCCTTCTGAATCAGATGTGCCCCCTTCCAGTACATTTAACACAACCACAGAGTCCCCCACGTCCTGGAGGAACAGTTAGATGGTTTGTTTCTCTCCCCAATCCGACTTTAAGTTCCTTAGGGATGGAGACCCGCCATGGCATCGTTGCACATCCCAGTGGCACGACATCTCCAGGTGCTGGGCCTCAGCCATTTCAGGCCCCTACAAATGCTGCCTGAAGGCTCTCTCCTACCCCATTTCCTGGAAACCTTCAACCCATCCTTCCAGACCCAGGTCGAGTCTTCTCTTGACCTTCCTAAAACTCAACTCAGTGAAAATCACCTGCTTTTCTCCAACAACACTTTTTGAACTATTTGTTCTTGATCTTTCTCTTAACTGTGTGTCTGTTTTCACGTCTCCAGGATTTAAAACTATGCCTGACACATAGTGGGTACTCAACAAGTATTTACGGAATGGTTGGATAAATCAACCAATCGAAATGTGCATGATATTGTGGGAGATCAGAGGAAGATGGACTTGAAGAAGAGGGACTAGGGGTGGGTAATAAAGGTGGAAGCATGAGTGTGTGATGGACACAAAGCATTCTTTTCAGCTGTGCCCACCAGGCCTTGGCACCTACTTCTCTAACCCTTGGTCTGGGCTTGTCCTTCTGACAAGCATCACAAGACATTAGCAAATGTGACTCAAGCCATCTTGGAACACCCTTGAGTGTTGGAGGCTCCCTTGCTTTCTCTGTCCTCAGAACTAACACCCTGAAGTAAAGAAGCTTGGCCAGCCTTCCAGAAAGGTCCCATGGAGAGAACCCAGGACCCAGGTGACAGCCATGCGAAGAGGCCATTCTGGACGTCCAGCCTGAGCTGGCCTCACTGGAGCCCAGTCCAAACCACCAGCCCACAGAACTGTAAACTAACAAATTGTTATTTTTCTTTTCCTTTTTCATTCAATTATAATTAACGTATGATATTATATTAGTTTCAGGTACACAACATAGTGATTCTATAGTTTTATACCTTATGAAATGACCACCATGATAAAACTAGATACCAGCCGTCGCCATACAAAGTTGTTGGAATATCACTGACTCTATTCCCCATGCTGTACCTTCCATCCTGTGACTCATTTATCTCATCACTGGAAGTTTGTACCTCTTAATCCCCTTCACCTGTTTTGTCCATCTCCCCTCCTGCCACCCTCTGGCAACCACCAATTTGTTCTCTGTACCTATGAGTCTGTTTCTGTTTGGTTTGGTTTGGTCATTTGTTTTGTTTATTAATCATGATTGTGTTAAGCTTTCAGGTCTTTTGTTACATTCAAAGATCAGCTGATACAAGTTGTAATGTATTAAGAAACTCCTTGCAGTTTAGACTTATAAGTTAAAATTTAGTTTGGGCGGCAATATAAAATTAGAGTAGGTTACCCTTCTCCCAGGAAGTATGAGTTATTCTACTGAAAGTTGTTTCATTTAGCATTGTTTATTTTTCTTTAATTCTCTCACCATGTATAACAAGTGAATTCTGTACACCTAAGATTGTGTACCTTCAAGAGAAATGGACTTTGGAAGTCATTAAGCATCGACTCGTGCGACGAGCTCTGTGAAGCAGAGGTTTCCACCATGGGATAGTAGCCATATTTGCCCCAGCATTTCCATTCAAATGAAGGAGTATCTGATATAGGACCCTGCAGTTTCAGGCTGGATTCTTCTGGCCCTGTGGGGGAAGCGCAGTGAATCTGAGCCAAGCCTCCGAGAGACAAGGACTAGTTTGGGCAAAGATGACCCACAGGATGCACAGGGCTGAGGGCAGACAGGAAGCGTCCCCAGCTTGACAATGGTAACATCCACACCATGCAGAGCCTGGGAAGGCAGGAGGAAGGGCATTTGGCAGAAAGCCAGATCAGAACTCAGACTGAAAGTGGCAAAGCCTAGGTTTACGAGAGAGGAAGGGCAGGGTGGTGACCAGATGGCCATCTTTCCTTCCAAAGGGATGGCCTGCATAGTATCATGTAGGCGAGATGGAGAACCTGTTCTAGAAAGTCCAGAAGGTCTCAGCTCCTGGTTGGAGAATCACGTTTGACCATTTTTGTGTCCAGGGAACGCATTTCAGATGGGTACTTACTGAGCGTAAGAAGTCACTTTGACCCAATCTCGTCCATCTCTTTGTCCCGGTTCTTGGGGAGAACAGAGCTGCTTCGTGTTCCCTGGTGTTTGGAGTTTCTATCACAGATCAGCACAGGCTTCCGGTATTCCAACTCCTTCTCCCAAGGAGCCCATCCCAGGCTGTGCTGGCTTTCTGGATTTTGCCCGGAGGCTCCTGCTGGGTATGGGGAAATGTGGATAGTGGGGAAAGGAAGGAGAAAGAGCCAGGGGGCAGCGGTGGGCGGCCAGATGGGCCTGGGTCGGGATCCAGTCCTCAGTTACTTGTTGTTTGACCCGAGTCCAGTCAGGTAGCCTCCCTGACCCATCTGTGAATGAGGACAGGGGATCCACTTCACAGGATTCAGTGACATAATGTGAGAGCTCCTCATTCTGTTCCGAGACCAGAGCCAATCTCATAGGGAACAACAAAGCCCAGCCTTCCTGACAGGGCTTTCTTCCATCTTTACACACCTTGTCTAAGCAGAAGGGATTCCAACCCCAAGACAGTAGGCTCAACATTCATGAAGCTTCTTTCACTACTTTATTCTTGTCCAGATTTGCAGCACGTAGCATCTGAGAGAGAGCTGGTGGGGGAGGGGCCAGCACACTCTGACTTTAGACTGCAGCAGGGGTCACCTGCCTGGCCAGGGGCACATGCATCGCCTGGTGCATGAATGCAACCCAATTTGAAGGTCACTTTCATGTGAAAGCAAAGACAACTATATGCATAAATGGAATTTACAAACAAACAAAGTTTTCGGTGAAAATTGGGCCAAAGAATAATGCTCAACTGAGACATTTTCAAGTTTTTTCCTAAAATCTAAATTTTACGGTAGTTCCCTCCCCACTTCCCAAATGGGAATCTGTTGTATCTCAAAGAATAAAAGCTTAGTTATAATATACTCAGGAAACTAAATTCA
>NW_020175679.1:490757-624097 GCF_003031525.2 Neophocaena asiaeorientalis asiaeorientalis | reverse complement strand
TATATATATATTAGAATCCTCCAGCCTCCCAAACTTTTATCCAGGACTTACAACTGCCTGGTTCTTCTGGCCTCATGAGATCAGGAATATGCCTCCTTTTCTTCAAGGAATTCTACCTGGAGACTTTCTTTTCACACCAAACCATAAGAATAATGGCAAGCCACCCCAGAATGCTGGCTGGGGACCAGAGGAATGGTGAGGACCAGGGTGTCGAATAGCCCAGAGATGGGTGGCAGTTGGTGTGAAGTTAAACAGGTTTCTGTCAGTAGGGAAGGGAGTTTGCTTCTCACGTCACCCCAGGACCTAGCTCAGGGCTCAGAAAATAACAGAATTGCAATAAAACTTTTTTGATTATCTAAACCATGAAGGTATGAGCTATGTGTTCATCATCTCATGGCCACATGGGAATACTGGGCTCTGTGAAAATTGGAGTTCTGGCACCTAATATTGACTATCACTCACTGTTGACCACCCAATATTGATGAGAGGTCCATTAAATAAAGAGTGGTACCAGGATGAGAAGTTAATTTTGTGCAACCTCTTTGGAAACCTGGAACATCAAAGTTGAATTTAAAATCCAGTGATTTCACTCCCAGTCATACAAGTGATGTGTACAAAGGGAAAATCTGGAAACAGCATCACCTACAGGGCAACATCACATACAGGGGAGCAATAATATGATTAATGGCTGATTTCTCACCAGAGGCAAAGGAGACCAGAAATGGAATTACATGTGCAAAGTGCTGAAAGAAAAGGGAAAAAGAACTATCAAAGAAAAATTAATTATTAAGTAAAACTATTCCACAAAAATAAAGGCAAATCTTTCCAGATAAAGACCAGGAGATCTTGTTGCCATTAAATTTTCATTACAAAATATACTAAAGGAAGTTCTTCTTTAAAAGGCATGGATTGTATAAAGCAACAATTATAACACTGCTTTATTGATTTTATTATATAAATTCATAAGTGTATGATTATATGTATATAGTGCTAAGCATATATAGTATATGACCATATTATATTATATGTGTGTACATAGTACTAGTACAAAGAAGAGGAAAAGAAATGTAGCTAGATTAGTGCAAAGTTTCTAAACTTGACCACAATTAAGTTAGTATTAGTCTGAAGTAGATGCAATTAGATACATATGGTAATCTCTAGAACAAACACACATAATAAATATTTAAAATAGTTTAAAAATTAACAGAATTAAAATATTACACTAAAATATTTATTTTTTACAAAAAAGTAAGAAGAAACAGAGAAAGCAGAAAATGAGACATACAAAAATGAATTAGCAAAATGGCAGTCATAAATCCAACATTAACTGTGAATAGACTAAATCCAGATTACCAAAAACTAAAAGACAAGATCCAAACATATGGTATCTACA
This sequence comes from Neophocaena asiaeorientalis asiaeorientalis, assembly GCF_003031525.2. Taxonomy (NCBI): domain Eukaryota; kingdom Metazoa; phylum Chordata; class Mammalia; order Artiodactyla; family Phocoenidae; genus Neophocaena; species Neophocaena asiaeorientalis. The sequence continues at coordinate 622,704 of NW_020175679.1, read as the reverse complement.
AGAGATACTCTTTAGATTCAAAGCCACAAATAGGTTACAAGTAAAATGATGGAAAAGATATACCATGCAACAGTAACAGTAAGACATCTGGAGTAACTATAGTGCTATCAAACAAAATAAAGTTTAAGAATATATATATGACTACAAAGAGGAACATTTCATAATGAACAAAGGGTCAATTAATTAAGAAGCTATAACAAATATAAACGTATGCCAAACAAGAGAACCCCAAATACACAAAGAAAAAACTTTGTGATAGAACAGAAGGAGAAATAATTCAACAATAGTTGGAGTTTTCAGAACCACACTTTCAATAAGTGATAAGTGACTTAAACCAAAGGAAAATAAAAAAAGGCAGCTGGAAGACTTAAAAAACATGACTACCAACTTGACCTCACTGACATTTCTAGAACGCTCCATTCAGGACGCACATTCTTCGAAAGTTCGCATGAAACATTCTCCATGATAGGCCATATGCTGGGCTGTGAAACAAACCTCAATATATTTTAAAGATTGTAATCATACAAAGTATGATTCCTGACCATAATAGAATTAAATTAGAATTCAGAGGAGAGAAATTTGAGAAACCACCAAATATGTGGACATTAAGCAACACACTTTGAAATAACCTGTGGGTTAAAGAAGAAATAGAAAAAAAAAAAAAAACAATTGGTAAATATTTTGAAATGAATAAAAACAAACACAACATCAAAACTGATGAGATGCTGTAAAGAAGTATTTAGAGAAAATTTAGAGATCTAAATATCTGTAATAAAAAAGAGAAAGTGTCTAAAATTAGTAACTAGAATTCTGCTTTATGAAGCTATACCAAATAGAGAAAACTAAACCTAAACCAAGTAGAAGAAAATAATAAAATATCAGAGTGAAAATCAACAGAATAAAAAAACAGAAAAATAGAGAAAACTCAATGAATCTAAAAGATAGTTCTTTATAAAGACTGACAAAATTCAAAAAAGTTTAACTAGAATAACTATGGAATAAAAAGAGAAGAAAAATTACCCAAATTAGACATAAAGAGGGTTATCCCTAGTGACTCTACAGAAATTAAAAGGATTATAAAGGAATATCATCACAACTTCATGCCAGTATATTAGAGAATGTAGGTAAAATGGACAAATTCCAAGAAATACACAAACACCAAAATGGACTAAAGAAGAAATAGAAAATCTGAGTAGACTACAACTGGTGAAGAAATTGAATCTTTCATCAAAAACCTCTTCACTAAGAAAACCCCCAAGGGCAGATGGATTCATAAATGAATTCTATCAACATATAAAATAAAATAATACTAATGTTACACAAATTATTCTAGAAAATACAAGGGGAAATAACACTTGCCAATTCATTCTGTGAGGCCAGTGTCACAGTGATACCAAAGCCAGATAAGACAGGAAAAGAAAAAATATTACAGATCAGTATCTGTCATAAGCATAGACTAAGAATACCTAAAGAAATGTTAGTAAATCAAATCCAACGACTTATAAAATAAAACCAGGAATTTATGCCAGGATTGCTGGATTGGTTTAATGTCCAAAAACAATTAATGTAATTTACTATATTAATAAGTTAATGAACAAAAGTCACATGAAAAGAAAAAATAATGGACAAAATCCAACATCAGTTCATGATTGTTTTAAAGCACTCAGCACAGTAGGAATATAGAGGAGTTCTTCTATCTGATAAAGGAATCTATAAAAATTCAACAGCTAACGTCATATTTAATGGTGAATGACTGGATGTTTTCCCTTTAAGGTCATGAAAAAGGCAAGGATGTCCACTTTACCACTTCTACTCAATACTGAACTGGAGATTTATTATTATTTTTTAAAAGAAATTAAGAACATACAGATTGAAAAGGAAGAAATAAAGTTCTTTGTATTCACAGATGACATGATCCATTTTATAGAAGATCCTAAGGAGTACATACACACAACCAGACTAATATGTTTTAAAGTATCTCAAGATACAAGTTCAATATTTTTAAGATCAATTTCATATCTGTATGTTAGCAACATAAAAACTGAAAATTAAATTTAGGAAATAATTCCTATTACAGTAGCATGAAAAGGAGTAAAGTGTGTGGAAATACTATAACAAAAGAAATAATAGCTGATACACTGAAAACTACAAAATGTTGTGAGAGAGATCAGAGGATATAAATAAGTGGAGAGATATTGCATGTTTACCTAAGGGAATACCCAATCTTAAGTTATTAGTTCTCTTCAGATCAGTCTACAGATTCAACACAATCCCTATCAAAATGCAAGTATGCCTTTTTTATGTAAAAATTGATAATCTCATTACAAATTTTATGTGGAAACTCAAGGACTGGCCAAATTTCTTAACATAAAAAAAAAATGGAAGACTAGATTATCTGATTTCAAAACTGTCTAGAAAGTTGTAGTAATCAAGACAATGTGGCCTTGAACATAGGAGAAGTTGTAGTGACCAATGGAATATAATTGAGAAGCCAGAAGTAAACTTTCCATATGGTCAATTGATTTTCAACAAACAAACCAAGGCAATTCAATGAGTAAAGTATAAACTTTTCAATAAATAGTACTAGAACAATTGGAAATCAATATCAAAAACAAATAAACAAGAAACCTAAAACAAAGAAAAACAAAACAAAACTTAAGACTTAGAATCTTACTTCACACCATACATAAAAATGAGCTCAAAATGGACCTTAAACCTAAATTTAAGAGTTCAAATTATAAAACTTCTGGAAGACAACATAGGAAGTAATCCTTGTGACCATAGATTAGGGAAAAAGATTGTATTATGACAGCAAAAGCATAATAAATACAAGAAAGAAATAGACAAGTTAGACTTTAGTAAAGATTAAAACAAAGCTTGTTGATTTCAAATGATGCCATTAATAGTAGAAAGACAAGCCACAGACAGGAAATACTATAAAAATAATATCCAATAAAGAACCTTTATTCAGAATATATTTAAAAACTCTTGCAACTCAATGATAAGAAAATGTCTCAATGAAAAAAAAGGACAAAGGTTGTGAAAAGAAATTTTACCCAAAAAGATGAACAAATAAGTAATAAGAATATGAGAAGATATTCACCACTATTAGTCATTAGAAAAGTCCAAATTGAAACCACAATTTAAAAAAAAAATTACTCTCCCACTAAAATGGATTTAATCAAAGAGACTGACAATATTGAATACTGTAAGATGTGGAGAAACTGGAAACTTCACACACATCTCTGATGGAAATGCTAAATGTACAATTAATTTTTAAAAGTTTGGCTGTTTCTTCAAAAGTTAAGTCAAACTTAACTTACAATCCAGCAATACCAGCTTCTTGATCTAGATGCGTAAGTCATTAATTTTTAGTTACCTTTTTTTTTTTTTTTTTTTGAGAACTACTAGTTACCTTTCTTTACTTTGTGCACTTAAGGCTCTGAATTTCTAATCACCACTTTAGCTGTATTCTTCAAGTTTATATTTATTTATTAATATTTAGTTAAAATTTTTCTAGTTTCTATTTTAATTTTTTTGACTCATGGGATATTTAGAAATGTTCAATTTTGAAACATTTGAAGATTTTCTATTTATCTTTTAAGTTAATCTATAGCTTAATTCTGTCATGATCAGAATACGTACTTTTAAATATCTCAGTTCTATAAAATAGTAAACATTTTGTGTGTATTAGAAAATCACGTGTATCCTGTTGTTCTTGAGTTTGGTATGTTTATTCTACCAATTTTGTAAATAATCTAATCATTTGAATCATCTAAACACTTACTGATATTTTAATCTGCTAGTTTTATTAATATATACCTAATAACATAGCCCGAAATTTCAGGAACGGCAAAACTAAAGAAAGAAAAAGACAATTCTACAATCATAGTTGGAGATTTTATTGCTGTCCGTTTTACTAAATAGAGACATTTTTCACTGAGGGTTGCCGAGTGGTGTTTACACGTGCTAATTCAGTGATGCCAAAATAAAAATACGAACAAAAAGATGAAAGCAAAAGCCACATCAGAGGTTAGTATAGACCAGAAGGGAGTCCCCCGGGAGGGGGTCCTGGTTGCACACGGTGGGTCCTCACACCGCCAGGACCTCTGACCACTGCCCTGGGGCAGGGTGGCCAATGCAAGGAGCTCCAGCTGTGACCTTGGGGAGGGAGGGAGGGTCTTCTTCTCAGGTGGTCTGTGCCTAGCCAGACTAGACGCTAGTTCCAGGGCCCAGAGATGCTGTCTTTGTTCACACCCGTGGGCCGGAACTGCCTGCCCCAGGTGTGCACCGGCCCTCCATGCAGTTCACTGATTCCCTCATCTTACTCTGTACCGGACATGAAGCAAAGCACCTCCTGTGTATCACCCACTTCCTCGGGTCAAAAGTTTTCCTAAGGAAGCAGCCTCCAGGACATGTGACATTGCTGCTGCGGTGGCGGCAGATTTGTCCCGGACCAGCCAGGACAGGAGGGTCAGGGCCACACCCAGAGCAAGTCCTGCTGCCATGCTGTCCCTAAACATAGACGTGGATGTGGCAGCAGGGGCCCCCCTCAGGGGTGAAGTGCCTTCGCTTGGTTGCCTCTGGGCCTTACAGAAAGTCAATGAGTGGGACCGGGGTCTTCATGTTAAGAAGTGACGGTCTTCACCATCACAGAAGCTTTTATTAAATCAAATAGTTAAAATAATAAATTAAAAGCGAATGTCAAATCCTACGTATAACTGTGTAGTTACCTCTAGGAACTTCAATGATTAAAAAAGAGAGAGTGTAGGCCCAAGGGTTTTCTTTGAAGGAGAGAAGCAACTGGGGTAAATGCCCTTAAACTTTTAACTCAGCAGCAAAAAAGAGGCTCAGACACCAAAGACCTCAAGCAGTTTCCAGAGGATGAGAAGGGAGTGGAGAATGTGATGATCTTTGCATAAATGATACAGTTCCTTACACGGGGGACATAGAGCAGAGCAAGGACCATTTAAAGATTTGAAATCATTTAATGATTTCATCCCTTGCAATACCTGCTATCTCAGTGCATTTAAAATATTTTAATTTTAAAGGCAATAGATGTCATTGCCACGATGACAGATGTCTCAGAGTAGAAGTTGGGAGGAGGTTCTGGTAGGGTCATTGTCCAAGGCCACTACTGGGCTTGAACCCATCTGGGTCTCAGAAGAGTCCTGGACCGGGGGCCACCAGCCCTGGTCTCCAGGGTGTTGGTGTGGACCGACCACGACGAATCAGAGGTGCCCGTGATTTCCTTCCATTATCCCCGTGAAGCTCCGATGAAGCTTGTGTTAGCAACTGGAAATGTATTCTCAATGCAGTCACCTTTTGTCTTTAGATGCATATTTTAATTTCAACAGACCTACAGGACACGGCTATTTTAAATAGTTATCAACTTAGACCACTCAAGTAATTTGCTATTTATAAAGAAACTGTCTCCTTACCCTGCCTCTGTTAAGCGCTTTGATATAAAACGTAGGTCCATCTCTTTCCATTTCTGCAAATAATATCTCTGAGGAGAAGCAGAAACATGTGGTCAGTAGGTGAATGTCCCTCCTGGCGATGTGGGGTGACCTGTCACGGCAGCTCACCGAGACACCTCTAAGGAGGCACCCACCTTCCTCCGCCCAAATTACTTGCACATCAATCTCCCAAATCAGGCTGCTTGCTGGGACGAATGGCTGGGACACACGTCTTGGTATCTGGGATGAAGTGTTAGGTGTTGTAAGAACTTCGACCAGGAGGGCTTAACATGCCTGATAAATTGTGTCAAGAGCAGGAAATGGGGACAGTTCTGGTTGAAACTCGCCCTTTGATCGATTTAGCCTTAATTCTTGACACCAGAGACAATGCTAAGCAAACACTGCGTAACTGCGTCTCTTTACAAGGCCTTGTTTACACCCAGAACATTTCCTCAATATTGCCCATGTGTCTATTTACCCCTAAGGGTCAATTGGACATCTGTGAAAATGAATTCTAGGTCAGGAAGCTATACAGATAACTTCACAGGGACGTTAGATGTTTACTAACACAGAAATACCCGTGTGTATCTCAGGGTTTGAAATAAAGTTCAATTGTAGCTGTGAAAATTTCCCTTAGCTGCATGTCCTCCAGGTTTTGCTGATAAATGTTTTCTAATCTATAGCACTTCATAAACACACTATGCATATTGACATAGACTTTAAATTTTCTAGCATTTTACAGCATCTGTTAAATTATCAATTACTTTCAGTATTTCTGCATAATGGGATCTTTCCTTTAACAATTTTACCTGGATGGTATTTGCTCCTAGATTACCTGACTGCATAGTTATTCATTTAACTGTAACGTGTCACTTTGCAAACTACGTTTTTGCTGTTTGTTGATAATTGAAAACAATCACACAAAAAGCATCTTGTATTACACAGGGATAGTGTGTGACGTTGTAGCTTGAGAACGCTAGACAAACCAGACTCTGGAGCCCTGCCTTTGAAATATGATTTAAAACAGAATTTATAATGTCGCAGAATTACATAAAACTGTGTGAAATTGTGCAGATAATCATTTAAATCTCCCTACATGAAAAGATAATTGCTCCAGAAATTAACTGTACCTGGGGTTCATTCATTTGGTCATGGCTAGTTTCTTGTGTAGCGGTGATTTGATATTAGAGTTAATTAAGTTCAGGTCAGAGTTGCTGAAGGTCAGACATTAATGTGTGGGATCATTGGAATGATAATTATAAGCAGATTAGGAAGCCACGGTCTTTTATAAGGGGTTATTAGATAATTACTATGAGAGTGAATGGCTTACTGTAATAATGGATTATCGACTACTTAACAGCGTTTTAAGGGCGAGAGTGAATTACTTCCTCAAGGACTAAAGAATAATGTTGCCGAAACTCAGAGTTCAGTAAATAAAGTCCAAGAATGGTGGCTACAGTCCCATTTTTATTTTAGGGGGATGCCGGGTGTCACTGGCGGTGTTTTTGTTTGCAGGGGTGTGAAGGTGGCAGGTCCTGAGGGGAAGACAAGAATCATCTCAGGATTCCCTGTCCGGAGCAAGGGAAGCTGGGAAATTCTCTCCTCTCTGGTTCCTGTGCTCCGGAGCTTTCCTGAATGTCGGAAATCCATAAAGGATTTTCCAGAATGGGACGAGCTTTTGGGGCCTCCAGCACAGAGTTGGATTTCCTTCACCGTTCCCTCTTCTGTCCGTAACAGGGGATGTGGCGACCAGAGCCCAGGTGTGACCGGGGCAAAGTATCCTAAACTCAAATCCTGAATCTCTGTGGTCCTTTACCTCAGGTCACGTCACAGAGGTAAACTTTCCAGGGACATTAGCTCATAAGTACGAAGAAATGCCCCGGCTTTAACACACCGTCAGACCTGAATAGCCTGAGTTGGAGGACCTTGTCTGTCAGCCCACTTTCCAAAAGATGGCTATAATTCCTTTCAATCCTTCGTCCTCTGTGAACAAACAGCAGCGACTTTTTTTTTTTTTTAAATTGAAATATAGTTGGTTTACAATGTGTTAGTTTCAGGTGTACAACACAGTGATTTAGTTGTACAGGTATTATATGTATCTATTTGTTTTCAGATTCTTTTCCCTTCTAGATTATTACAAAATACTGGGTATAGTTTCCTGTGCTCTGCAGCGGGTCCTTGTTGGTGATCTATTTTATATAGAGTCCAGTAGTGTGTCTACGTTAATCCCGACCTCCTAATTTATCTCTCCCCCCAACCCCTTTTCCCTTTGGTGATCATAAGTTTGTTTTCTAAGTCCGTGGGTCTGTTTCTGCTTTGTAAATCAGTCCATTTGTATCACCTCTTTAGACTCACGTAGAAGTGAGATCATATGATATTTGTCTTTATCCGACTTACTACACTTAGTGTGAGAATCTCTAGTGACGATGACGTGGGTCAGGGTAGCTCATAACCTGGGAGCTCTCCCAACCCTTGCTGAAGTCAGAGCCCCTTCCAGCTAAGCAAGAGGCTGAAACAGAACCACACTTTGCTGAAGATTTGGTGTTACTGGGAGTCCCAAGAAAGGCAACTGGGAGGAGCTGGTGCTGAGGGTGGGATGCCCGGAAGGCCAGCCTCCCCAGGGCCGGCCGTGGGGTCATGACGTGGGCATCCCCGCTGCCGTGGAAGATCACACTCCCTCGCAGGGCACCTGTCAGATAAAATTCTGCCGTTTAAATGTGATGTTTGAGGCCTGCTTTCAGAACAGCACGCCAGAATCTCTACACCTCCACCCGGGGTCCAGAGGGAAGGAGGGCGGCTCCCGCCGTTCAGGGCCCGCTGCTTCCCCCGAAGTGTGTGCATCCTTGAGCTTTGATCCAGGTGGAACCACCACGGTGTGTCTGCTTTGGCAGGTCCCCCAAGTCAGAGGGCTGCTTCTCCGTGGCCGCAGCCTGGCAGCCCTTAGCACCGCCTGCATGTGGCTGTGGAGAGCCTGGGGGAAGCTGGATGGTCCAGGTCTGGGGCCTCCCCTAGCCTTGTATGAGTGGCACTCAGTCATGGGGAAAGAAAAGCAGTCCTGCCAGGAGCTGAGTAGAAAGCCTTGGGGTATGAGTTGAATACTGACCATGACCTGGAAGCTTTAGCAAAGCTACCACGTGCCCCACCTCCCACCCTGGCCAAACGTGTGGGTGACACCCTGTGTCTCCAGCAAGGCGGTAGCGATTTGCAGACGCTGTCTCGGGTAGCGAGAGCCCGGATGCTTGGGGAGGCCTAGACAGGCTTCACAAAGACAGAGGCCTCTGTTCTGAGACTGCACGGTTGGAGGTTTGTGGGAAATGGATGCACAGGAGTCAGAGTGAGAAAGCAGGAGACACGAAGCTGGTGGTTATACCAGTCTCACCCCTGGGTCCCGTCTTCTGCTGCATGTCACAGGCCAACGCAGCAGCCAGGGAGACAGGAATCCAGCTGGGCCTTCGCTCCAAAGAAAACTTGACTGTGGTAGGAATTCCTCAACGTCCAAGATGTTTTATTAATATTTTAAATGTTTATATTGGAATTCATGTCTTTCTTGCTAAAATCTTATTCACTCAAAACTCATATGCCTTATTTTGTTACAGATATGTGTCGAAATTTGACAAAACATGGCCAGACATAAATTGGTATTTGGAATTCATTTAAATTCATGTAAATCTGCTTGTACTACCTGTGACTTTTAGTAATCGCTGTCCTTCCAGAGGACTGGGTGGCTGCAGAAAAACGAGGAGAGTCCCTGTGCAAATGGTACATTTCATAATCGACATCTTGTTGGGTTTATAGAACTAGTAGTTGCTCAGTGAGAGATTTTTCTTTCTCTCTTCATATATTGATCCAGGTTCCTTTAAACCTGGAATAAAATGAAACACAGCCCTTTATGAAGGCACAAACTCTAGAACTCATGAGACATTCTGGGACACAGAGAATCCGTGGCTAAATACGTTTGGGAAATGCAACATGCAATTATTTCCCTCCTGGAGATTCACAGCAGGGGCCAAGGTGCTGAGGCGAGAATCCCTGTAGTAAGTCACGCTAAGGAGCTTTGTTAAGCTACCCTTTCCTCAATCTTCTTTGACAACAGAACACTTTCTGATGTAAGCATGTACTGACACTCCACAGAATGGTGTGTTTCCCCAAATGCACCCTGGGTCCTACCTTTTATTTTTATATGCACCACATGGGAAGAACTGGGATCCTGTCAGTTATTCAGAGCTGGGCACACGTATGGATTTAGGAATCCTTACATACAATGGTCTCTAAAGCTCACTGGGAGCTTCCACAGCAGCAAATCTATTACTATCTTCTGCCAACTGGCTCCACGGAAGAGTTATAGGTAGAGGTTCTTGTGAATCTACTTTCAATTTTCATTTAGAGACATTTAAACCATATGAGTATAAGCCTCCTTTATCTTTTTTGCAAAAATTGACTATTAAATAGAGTATGAAAGACTTAACCCAGCCAGGATTGAACTGAAACAGAGCTTTGATGTGAGCAAGACAGCCAGCGCTACGGATCTCAGGCCATTTTGATGTAAATTGAAAATTCCAACAGTCCACAAGGAGAATGGATGGAAACCTTAGACTCACAACAAAAGTAGAAGGACGTTTATAGGTTGTGTTATTTGAAGATAAATGATGGTTTGGATTCAATTCAGAAATGTTGCCCATTTCCAAAGCAGTCTTACCGGATGGAATCACAATGATTTATGAAGATTTTAAAAGTAAAAATTTTAGGTGGCAGCATACCTGGGATGGCTAAAATTCATTCTGCATACTGAGAAGCTTACAGCTGTCAACGCTACATAGAAATCTAACAATAGGAGTTTAAAAATTGAGTTAACTTTTAGAAATAGACCCTGAAAAGTCTTTCTCTCTATTTCTTTTTTTTTTTTTTTTAAAGTAGCCATAGTGTTCTGTGTTTAACTTGGAACTATTAATTGTTTAAAGACATAGGGTGTGTCTCCCCAGCCTCTCCTCTAGCCGCGGGTCCCCACCAGTCCTGCCCAGCCTCTGCTGACCCCTCGCTGTCTGCCATCCACTCCTCTGTCAGATTCACCGGAGGCAGAGACCTGATTTTTCTCCCTGTCCCTGTGTATAGTTATGCAATTTCGTGCAGAAACTTTCTCTTTTTGAGTCTCATTTTTCTCATCTCAAATATCAGGGTAGACATGTGCTTTTTCTCCCCTGAGGTAGGGACAAAATCAAATGATTTTGCAAAACTCTTGTCTGGCTCAATGAGCTACAATATGATTAAATGGATCTGATGAAATAAATTAGACCACAGATGTAAATAATTGATAACTCGTTCTATATTTCAACCCTTAAAGTGCCATTTATCCTTCAAGGAAGAACAAGTGTGTTCAAAGGTAGAGCTTGCCCAGAGGAAGGGGTGGGCTGCGTGCAGCGGGCAACCTGCTCCCAGCCCTCAACAAGCCCGGTCTAATCCCATGGAGTTCATCCCTGTCTTATCTAAGTCAGCAACAGAAGAAAAAGAAGAAAACACTTACGTTCAAGAGCTGAACAGTCTGGCTCTCTGTTCACTCCTGAGGAAACACCGAGGGTACTTTCATAGTGCAAAGTTTGGGTCCATAGTTTTTAACCTCTTTATACCCGACTGGTATATTTTTGAGCTGAATATTCTGAAAGCTACACATTGTCACTCATGGATTCTCTTCTTAATCTAGATGTCCGTAGCCTCAGCAAACTACATCTATTTCTGCTGAGTGGCCGTCAAAATCTACGCCAGGTGCATTTCTTCAGAAAAGCTTCTTAGCAAGCACATTCTGTGCAGGTAGCTCCCCGGAAAGGGCTCTGTTATTTTCAACTAAAAAATAAATGGGCTCTGGGATGACTTTGTGTCTGAGACTTCCCTGGAGTTCTTCTCAGTGAGTGGCGGGGTCAATGAGGAGAACACAGGAGCAGAGGTGGGCACTGCAGGCTGTAGATGCGCAGGGTGAAAGGCAGTCACAGTGACCAGCTAAGATGTTGACTTTGGATGGAGTCTGAGCTTCCCTCCTCTGAGTGGAGACCTATGCATCCAGCCTGCCCGCTCTGGAATGCAGCAAAGGAAAGACTCAAAGCACTTGGGTATTTTGAAGGGAAAGTTGCATGTAGAAATCACACTGAACTTGCTCGTGTGGACCGACTTTGCAGAAGGCCACCACCCTGTGCATCCCCTCTGCCACTCTTTCTCATCCTGCCTTAGTTACAGACTCTCCTGGGGTTGTGAGAGCATCATTTTCCTGCTGGGTTAAGGCTGAGGCATCTGTGTGTGTGTTAAAAATATTTTCTTCACTGAACCCTTGCATTGAAAGTTCCTTGTCCAATTAATTGAAATCTGAGGTTAAAGTCGGAAAATTGAAGTGAGATGTTGAAAGGAAACTTACTAAAAGAAACGGGTTCTTTAGCCTATAAAAACATGATTTTTTTTGTTTGACTTGGGGTTTCATTTTGTTGGGTTTTTTCCTTTTTTTTTGAACCTTGGTATTTAGGGATATTTCCAGTCTTTGAATCAGTCGACTGTAGTCAAACCGTGCCTGTAGCCCAGGCTAATATAAGCAGCCCCACTGGTTTTAAAGACTAATAAAATAAAGCTGTTTCTTGTTTAATGTCATAAATTATGAATGATTCTATTAAATTTCTGTATGGTCTTATTACCATGTAAGAACAGATCATGAAAGAGACTCACACCTCAGGCAGCGGGAGAAGCCTGGTGGCCCATCATGAATCTTTCTGGCTGGTCCTTCCAGGGTCTTCAGGAGAAGACACCAGTGTCTCAGGGAGTGTGCGGGCTCTGTGATGGAGTGTGAAGGATCGTTCAGGGCCAAGCACGTAGTACGTGTTCAATAAAGGCTTACTTGAATGAGAAGGGGTGATCCCGCCATGCATTTAGTCCCTGTGTGGCCTCTGAATTGCTAAGATGTCTTTGTTATCAAAAATATATAAGGAAAACCATTGTGTTCTTCAATACAGTGAGGATTTTCTGACCAAGTGTTTGGTCAGTGACCAACCCAACTGAAGTACGTTGGCCCCATTTCCTGTCTTGGATGCTCTACTGTGACCCATCCAGTTGCCCACCACGCAGGCCCCCTCCTCCCTCTCTACCTCTCTGCTCTCTCCAGCCTCTGCCCCTTCGTGCTTTTGTATGCCTGTCTAAATGCCCATCCAAGATGACCCAGGCAGGATCCACGGTCAGCCAGAGGCATGACTGTGAATCAGTGTGGGTAAACAGTAATTCCCTGTCAGACGCCAGGACAGCTGGAACTCGGGCCGCCCTCACCCGTCAACGAGACTGTAAGACGGCTCCAGCCCGTGCCCACCCAGGGTAGAGATGCGCCTGCCCCCTTGGTTGAGAGGCTCTGGAGACTTCTCCCACCCGCCTGTGTCCATCAGATGTGCTGATGGGCATGAATGGGGTGGAGGGGGGAGTGCCTTGCCTGCCTGCACCTGTCAGCAGAGCTGATGGGCAGGGAAAGGTGGGGGAGGCCCCCTCCCATGCTGTCAACCCAGCTGACAGACAAGTGTAAGTGGGCAAGGCCCCTGGCCTCTCCTAGTCAGACAGGGGAGCCGTTGCCTGATTGAGGAGTGGGTAGGGCCTCCGCTTGCAGGCTGAAGGGTCTACATAGACTAGAGTGAAAGGCAGGGCTGGTGTGTGTGTGTGTTTGCGTGAAACTTTTTTTTTTTTTTTAATATGAAGACGTGGCCCTACAGGCACATCATGGGGTGTCCACTGAGCCATAACGTTTGTCTTATAGTGACTGGGGCAATGGCAACCTTTGTCCAGAGGATTTTGCTACAAATGGGACTTTCACATAAATACGTTTTCAGATTTGAAGAAGGGAGACGGATAATATTTGTTAAGTTCGAGCTTCAAATTGATGATATAAATTTGGATATATTATATATTTGGATATATATTTTCACATATATAACCAAAAATAGTAAGCTTGTTCCTTATCTCTTAGCAGGTAAAGAATGTGATTCCTAAATCCTTCACCCAGTTGTTTTCTTTTTTTTTTTTTTTTTCTTTGTTAGGTTAGAATGTCTTCACCCCAAGAGACATTTAAAGCAAGGATCTGGGTGCAGGTCTCAGGCAGGAAAGATTGTTTTTGGTGAGAAATGCTATGTACTTTTCACTTGCAAGGCATTTGTACAAGGTTGATATACTGAAGCCTCCATGTGAACCAAGCTTTAACCACATTTTCATGAGCTCCTTCTGAAAATGGGTCTCAGGGAGAGGGTTGGTTATGGAGCCGATCTCCTTGGAAAGGGCTCAGTGAGGAAGCAGTTGAAGTGTTTTATGACTTAGTATCTGGCCAGCGTTACACAACCTCCAAACAAATATACAAAGTGTTTCAGTGATTCATTAGGTAAACAAAACACTTTTGTTTAAAAAAAAATCAAAATAATTTGCAATTTGGAGAAAGGAATTTGGGCAATTATTCCAATCTCATTTTATTTCCGTGAATAAAAAATGAAATGCCTGTTTTCACGTATCTGGGGATTTGGGTGTTAAACTGCCAACGAAATATTGCTTTAAGATGGAGCCCTGAGACACAGATGTAGAGAACAAATGTATGGATACCAAGGGGGGAAGTGGTGGAGGGGGAGGTGGGTTGGTGGTGGGATGAATTGGGAGATTGGGATTGACATATATACACTAATATGTATAAAATAGATCACTAATAAGAACCTGCTGTATAAAAAATAAATTAAATTAAATTAAAAAAAAAAAAAGATGGAGCCCTGCGTGGTTCTGAAGATTAATTTAGATGAAGGATACATTTTTTTTTTTAATTTTTTTTTCCTTTATTTATTTATTTTTGGCTGCATTGGGTCTTCGTTGCTGAGCGCGGGCTTTCTCTAGTTGTGGTGAGCAGGGGCCACTCTTCGTAGCGGTGCGCGGGCTTCTCACTGCAGTGGCCTCCCCCGCTGCGGAACACAGGCTCTAGGCACGTGGGCTTCGGCAACTACAGCACACGGGCTCAGCAGTTGTGGCGCACGGGCTCAGCCGCTCCGCGGTATGTGGGATCTTCCTGGACCAGGGCCTGAACCCGTGTCCCCTGCATTGGCAGGCGGATTCCCAACCACTGTGCCACCAGGGAAGCCCAAGGATACATTTTTTAAAGAGGTATGATCACTCTCAAAATTTCCTAATTGTGTTCTCCTGCAATAGTTCAGTAAAAATGATTAACAAGACCGTACAATCTCAGAAATTTGTCTGGGAAGATCTAACAGCTGGTCAACCATTTGACGCAAAAATCAACCCGTTATTCAACAGTATACCTTGTTTCATCAAAAAATGACACTGGGAATTCCACTAGCCACAGTAGTTGAACCTGGTGGGTAACCAACACATCCTCCCACTCCCTGAAATATGCTCGTCATTCACACATTCACAAGTCCTGATTCCATCACGTCGACTCATTAATGAATATGGTATCTAAACAGGCTTTCAGAAGAGAGTGAACTTGCTATGTTTTGCAGCTTTTTTGTTTTCATCTTGAAGCATATAGTGCTTGCCTGGAGTCATTCACAGATTCTGTTTATATGTGCAAATGGGCTATGGTGGCAAGGAATTTGGATATTAATGGTTGAGTCAAAGAAAATATGTCTCAATTAGACCCAGAAAGAGAGGCCTCCATTTATGGTTACTTTCCTTCTGTTTCTGGGAAACTTAACCCTCTGTTCCAGACTGATGTCACAGGCACACATTATAAGCCTGCTGTCAATTGTTTTTTTTTTTGGAGCCATGGATTTATCCTTACTCTCCAGGTTAATCTTTGCTTCCAGTACAGTATCAACAAAAAGACAAGTGAGAGGTATTCGGTGAATTCCTTGACTGTTTTTTCTTTTTATGCTCTGTGCTGGTCATTTTACACCTGGAGTAGCATATCCAGTTTGGGAAGCCACATTTAAGAAAAAAATAATAATGAGGAGGAAAATCCCAGGGGGGACTGGCAAACGGCAGAGGTCTTTGACCACACAACACGAGTAATAGTTGAAGATACTAGAGATAATTAAATGAAAAGGTAGAATACCCAGCTGGGGCATTAAAGCATTTGAAAGGTTTCCTATGAAAGAGACATTAGAGGACAGTCTTGGCCATTGTAGAGACTGAGCTTGGACCCTCCACAAGGCATGAGCTCAGTTCAGCAATGGTCTGCTCGGTAGAGCTCTTAGTAACACAATAGTCAGTAAGCGGTTGGAAGAACATCTCTTAGGAATGTTGAAAAGAAGAGTCCTTCCTTTCAGTAGGAGTTTGAAGTCAAAGGGTCTAAATGCTTCCTCTGTTGGTATATGATTCAATCATAAAGCTATTTAGAATACTCTGGGTCAGGACGAAGCCAGCTTTTCCCCATTCGTTATAGATCATTTGGGCTTTTTCTCAGATTTAACACTATGAGGGTTTGTTTTTAAACATAATAGAACAGATTTATCAAGTTTTCTCATATTAAGGAACAAGTTGATTTCATATTCAGTTTGGGTGGTTATACGTCACCTTGAAGACAACCAGCTAATATGAAAGAAAAGTGGAATGGGGTTTAAAATGGTAAATTTTGACTTCCTGATAAACAAATATACCCTGAAGATTCAATAATTCATCACTTTGAGTTATTTATCTCTCAGAAGATTTCTGAAATCATTCTTTACTGTTTCGCTTGATTAATTCTTTGATCTCCACGATGAAGATCACTTTATCCACGGCCAGCGCACAGGCTGAGTCATTAAACGGATGGCGGGGGGATAAGCAAGTCGGTGTCCATCATTTAAAACTGTAGAGAGGCTGGGTGAGAGGGCAGGGAACAACAGGTTTTACACAGTCATGATTTGGAGAGCTGCGGCTGCTGTATATTTGTCTATTTGTAAAGTGTAAGGGGTTAATTTGCAGGCATGCTGGTCACCAGTGCAGTGCTACCTGCTTGCAAAGAGCACATCTGAATTACTTGCCTAAAGTACCTAGTTGAATAGGGCAATCAGTTGCCAGTCTTTTTTTTTAATGTCAATCCACTTAAAAATCTATTTATTTATTTTTATTGTAGCAAAATATACATAACACATCTACCATTTTATTCATTTTTAGGTGTGTAATTTGGTGACATTAAGCACGCTCACATTGCTGTGTAACCATCACCTCCATCCTTCTCTAGAACTTCTTCCTCTTCTTAACCTTAAACTCTGTATCGATTAAGCAAAAGGCCCCCATTCCTCCTGCACACCCAGACCCTGGCAACCACTATTTACTTTTTGTCTCTATGAATTTCCCTACTTTAGGTACCTCATATAAGCGGAGTCATAGTATTTGTCCTTTTGTGTCTGCTTATTTCAGTTAGCATGTCTTTACATTTCAGCCATGTTGTAGCATGTGTCAGAATTCCACTCCCTTTTTAAAAAAAATTTTGACGTATAATTGATTTACAATGTTGTGTTCGGTTGCCAGTCTTTATTGGGAAATACAAATAGTAGAGATGCTTAAAGTTTCCCTCTGGTGCCTAAGTTAAACTTTGGGAAGCACACAGGCTTCCAAAAATCACAGTCAAGAGAGCTAATCTTCCACTACAGAGCAAGAGTTTGTGTATATTTGCAAGGACTCAATTAAATTCTGACAGTTTCTTTCACTGTTATTAACATACTGTAGGAAACCCTTGACAGTCTTCAGGCATTCTCAATCAGGATCCAAAATGTCACCCAACATGCGGATGGTGGGAGGTGACTAGCTTGACAAACGTGGGTGGACAGGACCTACAAAGACCAATCTGAACAAGCAAGGACCTGAATCTTAAGCCAGCCTCCTCAAAACGGCCTTTTCTCTGAAATGGATACAGTAAGCTGATAAAACATCTCCAGGTAGAGGAAGTTTCCTCTGATGGAGTAGACTGGTGCGTGACTGATAACGGAATATATAAGCAAATGATTAATGCTTGAAACTGCTGGGTGCCCTGTTTATTCCACCTGTGTGGTTGCATACCTGGATCTGGAAGTGGCTTGGGGCCTCCAGGGCAGAGGAGCAGTGAAGGCCTGAGGGTCTCCACACTGGACTACGAGGAAGGGTTCATACCCCCTTGAAAGACACGCCAGGTCCCTGACATAAGAGACCAGGGATGAGCGACTCCTCCCCACGACAACTCTTTCCCTCCTCTGTCCCTTCCCTCCTCTCCTTTCCATTTTGAACCTGTGGCAGCTCAACAATTTTCATATGATGCTTATAGAGAGATTACTCGGCTTTATTTATAACAGCACTTCCCAGATTATAGCAGATTATTTTTCTGGAAGGAAGGAAAGAGGGGTTCAGAGATGGCTCCATTGCTCACTGCTCTCAGGGAATCCTGGAGTGAACAGTCAGATGGGTTCCTGGGATCTCTCCTGAGCCCTTGCTGTATAGATATGCATCATTGGTCTCCCAGGATACATGCACACAGGGATTCCTGAACTTATTTGCCCATGAAATCCTTTTTCATGGAATACCTATTAATATCTCAGAACGCACTATGGAAAACTCTAGTTCACTTTATTAATTTGCTTACCAAACCCTTTCTCCATGGATAAGGCACCGACAAGCACAATCCTTGGTCAGGTCTGCTTTTATAGCATTCTAAATCGGCAAAGGCAAATTGGTGACATTTTACCCTTGTGACATTTCTCTTCCAGGATGGGAATTAAGCAACGACAGCCAGGATCCCCAAAGTACATCCAAGGTTTGCCTGTTTTGTGAAATGTCTTAAGAAAAAAGACCTTAATGATTCAATAACTTTGGGAACTACTTCAAAATCTACTTGCTCTCCCCGACATACAATTCACGTCATGGAGATCCAAAAAAGTAATAATAACTCTGAAAAAAAACATTACAGAAAGAAAGAGAGAGAGACAGGAAAGGTGAGAAGAGGGAGGAGGGAGGAAGGAAGAAAGAATAGAAAGGAAAAATACCCAAATCCAACAAAAACCCTGCATACCTGTCTTTAAACTAGAATTCCACGACATAATGGGCTTAACTTGTTATTGTCGCTGTTGTTTTAAACTTCAGAATAACCTCCCACAAGCCAGTTTTCTGGAACACACTTGGGGAAGTGCTGACCTGCTGCCATCAGCTCAAAACTTCTTTGCGAGCCACCCGTTGTCTTAACTTCCTATCTTTCTAACACTCAGGAAAGCCTGAAGCAGGAACAAAATAGGACCTTTACTCCAAGATGCCCCTGGAGCTCTTTAGGAGAGTGTAACAAAGCCAGAGATAGGACTAACTACCTTTGCTTTAAACTCAGCTGCTGTTAAGCTCTGCTTTGCAACCCTTTGTTTAATGTCTGTATCCCCTGCTGGGGAGCCACGGCTCAAGACACGCCAGGTTCTAATTGAGCTCATTAACACTCGGATGTGAGGAGACACTTGATAGGAGTGTGGATACTTCTGGGGTTTAACTGTTTTAGTTTACAACATAAATAAATCTGATCTTGGCGTATTGCAGCAAATTGACACTGTTGGATAAAGTGACAGCATCACCGCAGATGTATTTTGCATTTATTCACATATTTAGACCTTAAAAATGATTAGTAAAGTTGGAAAAATTATTTGTCATTTCATAGCAAGTTAAGATTTCCTAAAAGTCATCTCAGCAATTATTTCACTGGATGTCAGTTCACAAGGGCTCCTTGCTTTACTGTGTTTGTGTTGGGTTTATAGAAAACAAACCAGACAAGTCTTTCTTCAACCTGAGATCTTTAAATCATTGCCTGCAAGGGCCGTATCTTTGTTTTTCCACCCTCAAACTTCTATCACCTTTTCATAGGATGTTGTAACAATTCCAGATATCAATATACTCTATTCACGGCTACACCTATCTGAAGGTTAGAATTCTTTTATCAAAATTATTGTTGATATTATCACCGTCATCATCATTAACATTAAAACAAGATGATGTGGGAAGAGCTCAGTGATTTCAAATGTATGCATTTTATAACTAATAACCTATGAAATAAGCAGCTTTTCTTTATTTTGAAAGCTAAAGAAATATAAAATAGTTTATAATTTCCATTCCTTTAATTTGTGCTCCCCCCCAAAATTTAACTACCAAGAAAATAACTCTTACAAAAAGAACACCAGTGTAAACTGAGCACTTACCATTTATTAGGAATATTGTAACTGTTATTTCTAATACATACAAGGTCTGAAGGTTTTTACAGATGAGGAGTGGTGAACAGCTAGTAAGGGTGAATCCACGGTTATAGGCATCCCTGGTTCTTTCGGTAAGGTCGGGCTGCCCCACTACAAGTCTCTCAGCGGACAAAGTGTCAGATGTACCTAAAAGAACCACGGTAATCACACCATTGTCAGAATGGCTAATCTTTTAGACTTTAACTGGATGGTGTCTTATTTTACTCAATTACATAAAACATACGCAGTTCTGGGACTTCCCTGGTGGCGCAGTGGTTGGGGGTCTGCCTGCCGATGCAGGGGACGCGGGTTCGTGCCCCGGTCCGGGAAGATCCCACATGCCGCGGAGCGGCTGGGCCCGTGAGCCATGGCCGCTGAGCCTGCGTGTCTGGAGCCTGTGCTCCGCAACGGGAGAGGCCACAGCAGTGAGAGGCCCGCGTACCACAAAAAAAACAAAACAAAACAAAACAAAAAAACTCAGTTCTTCCTACTTACGGTAAGTATAAAGTTGCAGAGAGCGACCATGATATTTCCTCCATTTACCAATCCTCAGAATCCCGCCTGGAGCTCACCTGGAGATGTGCCCTTGGCACCTAGCAGAACATCAATACACACCAATATCTGCACATTTTGGTGGCATTTACCTTGAGTGTCTTCCTTCTGCTTCAACTGAGACACACCTGTGTTTCCAGAGCACCAGCCTGTCCATCAGGTCAAACCTGTCTTTCAGGTCTTCTTCCTGAGGTTTCTAAGGATGACAGATAAGGGACTCTACCCTTTGTCCCTGAGTCCCCAGACCTTCAAACCTGATGGACTTTCTGTGTCCTCAATGCTTTTTTCTTGTCAAATCTTATTTATTAGTCTAAAAAACCCAATATATACTCATTATTAGTAGTGGGGGAAAAAAGTACAGAGAGGTAATTTTTAAAGAGAAGTATCTTTCCTCTTCTACCCATGGATCTGTTTTGGAGGTTAACCCGTTAACGCTGGTGGTAGCTGTCCTTAGCTTGGTGTGGTCGAGAGGTTATATAAACTTAGCAGTACACACAGAGAGGGTTATGGTGTTGCCACTTAGCTTTTCAGCAAAGGATCATACCAAACTCCTTACACTGTAATTGAGTTGTCTCACTTAATACGGCATCATGGACACTCTCCCCGTCAAGAGCTATACAACTCATTCTTGCTAACAGCGTGATAATATTCTTATTGGTCCTGATTTTTTTTTTTTTTTCTTGCCAACATACACAACACAATATTCTTGTTCAGGTATTCTTACATATTACTGCTTTTTACATTTCTGTATTTTATGTTACCAAAAAAGAAAAAAAAAAGAAAGAAAAAAAGAGTATGCACATCTTTATTTAATAAATGACTCTAACAGGCTGTAGCAATTCAAATTCCTACCAGTAATTTATGAAAATGACTATTTTCAAGTACCCCCATCCATACCAGCTCCTGTTGAACTTTAAAAATTTTGCTATACTGTTGGTGTTTAAAAAAAATCCTTTCTCACAGCTGTCTTAATTTGCATTTCTCTGACAATGGGGTTCAGCTTCTTTTCATATGTGTACTGGCCATTTGGATTGCCTTTTCTATGACTCAAGGCTCCATAAAAGATTTTTGTCTTTTTCTTTTCAATTTGTAAAACCCTGGTGATATATACCCTTTGTTATTTGTATATGTTGAAAATAGTTTTTTCAGTACATGGTATGTCTCTATTTGTTATCTTTTACCATTTTAAAAAAAATGTGGTCAGATAGGTCTGTCTTTAATTTATGGCTCTTTGTTTATCAATAACACAAATATCTCCCAAACGATTGTCAAAATATTCGTATATTTTTAAAGATTTTGTTTGACTATGGTATAAGTAGACATTTAGTTTTGTTTTCTTCTAAATGGACAGCTAATTATGTCAACACCATTTATTAAGTACCGCTGTGTCACCATCCTGAGTTGAAATAGCTCTTTGTCATCCATTGTTTCTGTACACACTTACTTTCTATATAGACCTCCTATTATGGACTTCCGTCATATCAGTGTAATACTGCTTCTTATGTTAATGGCTTTGTGTACATTTTAAAATAGATTAAGTCAAGTGCTTCATCACTAGTCTGATCTTTAAAATTCTACAGTCTATTCTAAAATATTTACTTTTCCATATTGTTTCAGTTAGATTCAGCTAGGTAAAGAAGAAACAATTAACCTTGAAGTTTTAATGCTTAACTCAACACAGGTGTGTCTCTTGCAAACTCCCAAGGAGGGGGTGGGTTAGTGCAGCTTTCCTCCTATTGAGGACGGAGGATGCAGGTACTCCTTGTGGCACTCGTGGCACTGCCATTTCAAAGTGCAGCTTCTGAATTTGTCTTTGCAAAATAAAAGTGAATAAAAAAACACATTAATTCTCAAGTATAGTCCGTTGGTCAGGTCAGTCATGTGCTTTCAACCTAAGACTAGAGCAGATTGTGATGTGCATGTAGGATGTGGAATTTTGTGAGCAGGATTGTCTCTGCCTTATACCTGGCCTCTCAAGCCATTTTATTTAGTTCAAAATAAAGTTTTCTTCTGAATAAAAGTGCATCATATGTGTATATTATTTGGGAAGAATTAATACTTTTATGATTTTAAGTTTTCCTACCCAAGAAAATATTTGTAGCTAATGCCTACCTGACCTGTTTTATTAGGATTTATATACAGATTTTTTTTGTGTGTGTGGTATGCGGGCCTCTCACTGTTGTGGCCTCTCTCATTGTGGAGCACAGGCTCAGCAGCCATGGCTCATGGGCCCAGCCGCTCCATGACATATGGGATCTTCCCAGACCGGGGCACAAACCAGGGTCCCCTGCATTGGCAGGCGGACTTTCAACCACTGTGCCACGAGGGAAGCCCCAGATCTTTTATCTTTCTTATTAAGCATATTCCTAGATATTTTATCGTTCTTGTTAGCTTGGCAAAATGGAATAATTTGTACTCATTTTCATTTCTAATTATTGAAAGTATAGAAGAAAACTATGGTTTTGTATATTTAGCTTGTATCCAGCCACCTTACCAAATGTTATTATATGTTCTAGTAATTTGTTTTATTTTATTTTTTCTGGGCCTATTTGTTTTTATTGAGGTACAGTTGATGTATGATATTATATAAATTACAGGTGTACAAAGTAATGATTCACAATTTTTTAAAGGTTATACTCCATTTATAATTATTATAAACTATTGGCTATATTCTCTGGGTTGTAGAATATATCTTTGTGGATTATATATTTTATACATAACAGTTTGTACCTCTTAATCCCTCACCCATTATATTGTTCCTGCCCCCTTCCTTCTCCCCACTGGTAACCACTAGTTCTCTATATCTGTGAGTCTGCTTCATTTTTCTATATTCACTAGTTTGTCTTATTTTTGAGATTCCACATATAAGTGGTATCATACAGTATTTGTCTGACTTATTTCACTTAGCATAATGCCCTTCAAGCCCATCAGACTTGTTGCAAAAGGCAAAATTTCATTATTTTTTATGGCTGAGTAATATTCCATTGTATACATATATACCACATCATCTTTATTCATTCATCTGTTGATGGACCCTTAAGTTGCTTCCATGTCTTGGCAACTATAAATAATGCTGCTATGAACATTGGGGTGCATGTATATTTTCAAATTAGTGTTTTGGGTTTTTTATTTGTTTGTTTGTTTTTTGGATATATACCCAGGAGTAGAATTTCTGAGTCATATGGTAGCTATATGTTCAGTTTTTTGAGGAACCTCCATACTGTTCTCCATAGTGGCTGCACCAATTTACAGTACAACCAACAGTGTATGAGAGTGCCTTTTTCTCCATTCTAATAATATTTATTAGTTTCTGGTTTTTGTTTTTTGTTTTCCTTTTCTGGATATAAAATGTCATCCATAAATAGAGTTAATACATTTCCTGTTCTCTGGTATATAAGGCAATTATTTGAGATTTCTTAGCATACTATCTAGATTCTCTAAAATAATTTTGTGTAATTGTGATGTTCCTTTTTTTTTTTTTTTTGATGATCATATCCCCCAGACATCTCTATCTTGCACTCTCCTTGAAAGCCTATACATGATCCATCGCAAACCTTTCAACACTGTCTCCTTAAGATTTCCCTAGTACTTCCTGTCATCTTCTTCTTACACTCCCACATCCTCAGATCATAGTTTCATCATGTTAACCAGATTATTAGAACACCTTTCTCATTGCCTTCTTTGACTCCGAAACCTAGTCAGCTTCCAGAGCTGTATTTCTATACCAAAATCTAATCAGGATGCTTCTTCCATTAAAACATTCAATGGCCCCTCATTGCCTGCAAGACAGAGATAAGGCTTCTTAACATTTGTTCTTCTCTCATTGCCCTGCACAGCCTTGTATTTGTCTATTTATTTGTCATTATACATCCCTATGGGCATGGTCTCTGCTAAGCACAGAAGCACCTCTCACCTGCCTGACTTTTTCTTTCAAAGTGGCTCCATGTTAAGCTTTATGGACAAATTCTTCTGTGTTATTACATTGACTTCTTTCTCGCAGGCATTGTGACTTCTTAACTGACATTAGACTTTCAGACACGAGTATAAAACCTTGTTTTCACGTGGATCCCTGGGATGATTTGGAGTGCATAGAATGCCAATATGTCTGACCAACGTCTGGATGATGATGTTTTTAATCCTACGCACTGAATTACTGATGAAATAAAGTGAAGTTTCTACAGGTATGAAGAGATTGAAGTCACTGACCAACTGAGAGTGGTATATTGCTTCATGAAATGATTTCAGACTTTGCGACAAAGTAGTAAATTAAATTGATCTTTTCAAGCTGGTTTTTTTTTTTTTAATATCTAAAAGAGATATAAATGGAACAATTTGTAGGCCTAATATAGTTAAGACCCGAGATAACACACAGACACAAGCTTAATTTTCATCATTTAAGGATTATTCACCCAGAAACAGTGGGACGTGTTACCAGGATGAAGCTCCATGAATTCAGATGTCTGTCTCACTCCCACTTATACAGGCAGAACTTGTTTAATTACACTTCAGTTTATGGCACTTCACAGACGTGGCATATTTTTTACAAATTGAAGCCAGGCTTTTGTGCCCCAGGCTCTGCATGGAAGGTGGGTATGGAAACTTCTCCAGCAAGACATGGTCATCTTGTCCCAGTGCCGGGAGGTCCAGCTCACAGAGGTCCCACTATCTTAATATAATACTTTGTCTTTTTACTGTTCCCTGTTATGACCTCAGTGTTCCCTGCATCTTCCTCTGAAGGGGAAGCCAACCCTAGCTGAGACATCCAACCCGGGACACAGTGCACACCTCACTCTAACTGTGGTCAGATCACCTAGTGTTTCTGATCAGTTTGCAAAGCTCCTCGTTGCTGCCTGGACGCCCAGTCGGAGGCGTGATGCGCCCCCACTCATCCTATCTTTATGTAAAACTGAGATCTTTTGCTCACCATGGATTTTTTTTTGTGTTAATTTTATCTGTTTAACTGTTGTATTACAATATTATGTCTCGTACTCTGTCTGGTCTCTCCTTCAATTTTGCACCTGTGGTTAATGCCAAACTCATTATACCCCAGTCCCAGCCCTCAGCTTAACAAAAAAATTCTAGGAAACATTACAAATGTCCACTAAATTGTCTGAGTGGTTCAAACATTTTTAAAGGAAGTTAATTTTTACTTTCTAAGTTTTGTGTTTATCCACAAATATAAAAATATCTTTATTTTACATGAGAGAAGAGAAAAACAAAAGAGCTGAATAATTTTACTAGATTATTTTGAACCCAAGCCAAAACGCCAAAATAATTTTTAAAATGAACAGTAAATATCCTGAACAAGTTCTTTGTCAGGTGTGGTTGGAAAACAACACCCAAACTGTGACTTTTTAAGAACCTCATCAGACATTTGTTCACTCATGGATGAGAAGGCACTCAGAAACTACTTTGGTGGTCCATGATGGGGATGCCTCTTTCCATTCTGGAAAACAAATTATCCAAAGAACACAGCTTTGAATCATAGGACCAGAGCACACAGGCACTTTTCTTTGAGCAGGGAAAGCTTTCCTGAAAATATAAGTGCAGTTTAAGTTGTATTCTACAAGCATTATGAAAAAATACATTTTAGCGCTATTTTATAGAAAAAAATGTTCTATCATCTTTTTGTCTACTAAAAATATTAAATCATGGATTTTTTGTAGGAGCAGGGACTTGGAAAGCATCTCATACAAATCCGTAATTTTACACAAATCACACAGATGAGCAAACTGAGGCTAAAAAGAAAAGGGTGACTTTCATTTATTGGATTTTCTTAAATCCCATTGAGTGATCATAATTTATTCACGGAGAGCCTGAATGGCCAGGGTTTTGTGCCTTAAGTAGCGAAATCCTATCTCAGCTAGTTGCTAAGTTTGGGGCTAACACATTTTTTCTTTAAATACTAATTTGTTCTCTTACTTGAAAATCCAGGATGCTGGTCCTTCTCCATCAGTCTGCAGAGGGAGCACCCTTGGATTTCATCTTTCACTGACTGTCATTGGTCCATATTCTCCGAAGTCAGTAAATGGCTGCAAAACATTCTGAAAATAAATGAAGTATTCAATTTTGCCACTTTTCTTTCTTTATTTCTTTAGGCTGCTGAAGCATTGAGTAATGCATTACAGTAATACTTCTATAGATGAAAAACGGAGCAAATCTAGCTCATTATCAGTCATTTAAATTTGGTCTCTTTCTAGCAATATAATCACAGACCTTAAAAAAATTAATGGTGTAGATGTAGAAAAAAAGATTTCATAGGCCAGCCACCTTGATATCCAATGATCCTATTACTCAGTTTTTCCTCTCCTTAATGCTCTTTCTTGTGATTTGTTTGTTGATGGATGTCTTTCAGAATTATATTTTTTCTTTTTTTTTTTTTTTGAAATATAGTTGATTTACAATGCTGTATTAGTTTTAGGTATACAATAAAGTGATTGTTTTATATATATATATATATATTCTTTTTTTACAAGAATTCTCAGAATTCTTATTTTGAACATTTCAGAGTTCCTTCCACACTACTATAAGTGTGTGTGTGTATAAAATATTTAATGCAAATTTTTTATAGCGATATCTATTAATGTAAAATATTCTTGCTACAAATTTCTACATAAAAGTGTAGGAAATGCTGTTAAAAACATGTATAATTCCATAGTGTAGACTAGCATATGGCACACTGACTCCAAGCCCCAGGAAGGTAGAATTTATGTCTTTTTCATTTAGCACTTTCTCTACAGAACCTTAGTGCTGCCACTGGCACATGGCAGCAACTCAGTAAACATTTAATAATGAATGGATGGATGTACAAAGGAATACATGAATGCTGCCATAATTTATTATCTTTGTCTTTTCATGGGAGAGCTTTAGTTTTTATAAGCTTAACAACAAGCATAGATGGAGAATATACTGTCATTTTATGTATTGTCATCCATGGACTTTAAAAGGCAGACACCATTTAATTAGCATAAGCTAGATCGATGTCAATAAAGAACAATAAAAATACCACTACTGTAAGAATTTTTTTGGAACCAATGGATGCAATCAAACACGTTTCCATACACTGATCTTTGTCCATGATTTGTAATTGTAAAACTATCTAAATATCACAGATGTGAATATTTCCTTTTTCACTTATCTGTCTTTTAGCATTCTGGAAGAATTTATTATTTTTTTTGGCTGTGCTGGGTCTTCATTGCTGCGCAAGGGCTTTCTCTAGTTGCGGTGAGTGGGGGCTACTCTTCCTTGCGGTACTCGGGCTTCTCATTGTAGTGGCTTCTCTTGTTGCAGAGCACGGGCTCTAGGCACATGGGCTTCAGTAGTTGCAGCATGCAGGCTCAGTAGTTGCGGGTCGCAGGCTCTAGAGTGTGGGCTCAGTAGTTGTGGCACACAGGCTTAGTTGCCCTGTGGCACGTGGGATCTTTCCGAACCAGGGATTGAACCCATGTCCCCTGCAGTGGCAGGCAGATTCTTAACCAGTGGACCACCAGGGAAGTCCCAGGAAGAATATTTTAAGGATGTTGAACAGAAAGTACAAATTGGAAAAAGAAAAATGTGAAGTACTGTTTCTGATGTCATTGGTCCAACTGGACGATGGCTGAGCTTGGTGGACCTGCCACATATAACCCAGTACTATAGCCAGTCACCCCAAGTCCTGGCGCCAGCCATCCCTGAGGCCCCTGAACCATGCAAACACACATCCACACTGCACTCAGATTTAAGGAGGTGCCAGCATCCTCAGTCATCAGGATAATTCATATTTCAGTGCAATATTAAAAAAAACAAACAAACAAACTCACTGCCCCCAAATCCATAATAAATAAAATATCACAGGTTTAAATAAAGACAAGATCAGCAGCAAGTCATTAACACCTCTGATGCCCGTCTAGCCAGCAGTGAAGAATTATGCAAACTGATGAGACACTAGATAATGACCAAGGTCAGAGTGAAAGGTGGAGCGCATCCCAAGTCAGACGGCGCCTCTGGATTGGACTTCCTAGCATGGCTAAGTCTCTCCTGGTAGAACAGATTCCTCTCTGATCAAAATTTTCCCATCCAGTACCTCTCATCTTGGGCACACATTTATTTGAAAGTAATGCACATAATATTTGCAAGTTTCATAAAATACCACTTAAAAAAAATCTACCATCTGTGGGAACAAAACTTACAAGTATTTAAATACTTGGGTTTAAAAAAAAAAAATGTGGTCTGCCTAATACTTATTTATACTAGAGAATGAAAATATTAATTTTGGCCCTACAGAATAACTCCATCATCAACACAACCCATCATTATGTGACTTCTGATTAGCCAGGAGTCTAATTAGGCAACTTGAAGTATAAGAGCTACATGTAGTAAAATTCGCAAAACACGCAGCCTGTCGCTTATCACTTCTTATCCTGAACACGAGTGTTAAAAGAGCATAGTGCTGGGCTTCCCCGGTGGCGCAGTGGTTGAGAGTCCGCCTGCTGATGCAGGGGACGCGGGTTCGTGCCCGGGTCCGGGAAGATCCCACGTGCCGCAGAGCGGCTGGGCCCGTGAGCCATGGCCGCTGAGCCTGCGCGTCCGGAGCCTGTGCTCCGCAACGGGAGAGGCCACAACAGGGAGGGGCCCGCGTACCGCAAGAAAAGGAAGGTAATATCCTCGGCGGCGTCCTGCAGACGTGAACCAACTTACGTGGACGCCGTACAGTGTGTGGCTGGGGCAGCGGCTCAGGCAGAGGACGACGCCCAGGGGAGGAGAATCTGCGCGTTGTTGCTAAGAGTCTGCACACCGTGTATTTAAGATCCTTGGCGTCTTACAAATATGTCAGATAAAATAAAGCCTCACGTGTGTGTGTGTGTGTGCCCGGCACACTTCCAGATTCTTCTGGACCTTCTGCACAGTTTCTGTGGGCCTTTGGCAGCTTCACTGCTGACCACCAGGGCAGTCCTGCCTCCCTGATTCCAGGAAGTGGTTCCAGGTGCCTCCGTATCCTTAGGGCTGCTGTCTGGGCTGGGGGGCCTCCCCTAACCCTACAAGAGCCCTACACTCCAAAGCCGGGTCCTCGGGGGAACCCGCGGTGACCCTCCAGGCTTTGCCCCACTGGGAGCCTGCCCCTGACGCACAAATTTGGGGGCAAGCCTACTAAGCCGTTCCCTGCAGCTATTTGAGGGCAGGGGTAGGAGCACAAAGCGAATTACAACCCTAGGGAAGCTGCAAAGAGAAAGATGCAAACTCAGTGCTTCCCGCGACTTAGGTCTTGAAAAGAAAAAAGGAAAAAAAAAAAAAAAAAAAAGACTTGATCCAAACATCCATGTCTACAGAAACCCTTTTTTTGCTAAGTCTCCAGCCTGGTCATTGAACTTGCAAATGAATGCGGTTCTGGGCATCAAACGAGCCCCCAGCCCGTGAAGGCGGCCCACAGCCCTCGCAGTTCTGAGTGCCCTTCGACCGACGGCGGCCGCTGTGCACTGCGCCTGCGCACACTCTCTGCTGGCCCCTGGGGTCCAACGCCGCGACTCTGCACAGCCGCGCCGTGATGCGGGGGCAGCAGAGGCCAGTCCCCCACTCGCGGCCTCGCCTCCCTGCAGAGCAGAAGGCATGGCCCGGGGGAGCGCCCAGATCCCGTCTGCGCTGTCCTGCTCTCCTGCCGCTGAGCTGAGCACCGCCCAAAGTGCAGGTGAGTCTCCTCCGGTGGCTGAGTCCGGAGCGTTACAAGGATGCTAAGGGGTGAGCGATGCCCCCTGAAGGGTCTCTTAGTCAGCTGCTCTCCCGGTAGCCCACCTGTGCACCGGGCCTGACGCAGGGACCCTACCGGTTCTCGGTGGGCCTTGCTTACGCGAGCTCCCCGGTACCCGGTGCCTCTCTGCGTAGGAGCGCCCACGGCCTGGCTGGCCTGCGAATTAGGAGGCTGGGTGGACCAGTCTCCTGGGGCGGCTTCAGCAAATGACCACAAACTGGGCAGCTTAAAGCCACACCATTCCCTTGCAGTCTGGAGGCCAGCGGTCAGACATCAGGTGTTGGCACTGCGCCTGGGGGTCCTAGTCCTGCCTCGGGGTCACTGGGGTTTCTGCCTTCGTCCCCCGTGGCTGTGCTCCCTCTGTGTCTCCATGTTTCCACCTTCTTACAGGGACAGTAGTCACTGGTTTGGGGCTCCCTTCTCCAGTATGACCTCATCTTAGTTTATGACACCTACAAAGGCCCTACCTCCAAATAAGGCCACATTTGGAGGTTCCAGGTGGATGTGAGCTTTAGAGGAACAGTATTCACCCAGTACATTGCCTTGGAGATGAGGAATAAGTGTGCGGTGTGCTTTAAAATCAGACCATGGCAAACAAGAAAATGGATTGTATTTTTACCACTAGAAAATGTGACCACAAAACTTACAGGGATTGGCCACTGTATTGAGCTTTTAAATATTTACTTGGGTTTTGGATTTTCTTTTCCTTACTGTTTTATTTTTTTAATTTTTTTTTATTTTTTGCAAGCCCATGTTTCCACAATCAAATTAAAATATTTCAATGTACAAGTATTAGTCATATATGTTTCCTTTTCTTTCTTTTCCCCTTCCTCCCTTCCTTCCTTCCTTCCTTTCTTTTTCTTTCTTCCTTTCTTTTTTACTTTTTTAAAAGAAAACATTCCTTTGAGCTTTGAGGTAAACAGGTTGGGAGAACAAGAGAAGAGGGATAGGTATTGGGGGACCAAGGTTTAAAGAACTTTGCTTTTCCAGCCCATAAACTTTCATCAAAGATCCATTTAGAATCTTAAAGACCCAAATAGAATTCCATTACTCTGAAAAAGCAAAGTGGGCTTTCTGGACACTTCTGTTCTCCTGCTCTGACAAAAATCAGGAAGAAATTAGATGGAGGAAGAGTGTAATCCCACCTGCCTCTTCTGTCCCGACCCCTCCCTCAACCGCCTGGAGCTCTGGGGTCCTTTCAAAGGACTTGCAGAATCACTGCATTTTAGTTAAATACTGAGAATTCCTCCACTTAAATTCTATCGCTCGCCTACTCTGTGCACAGACCGGGAGGCTCAGGCATCCTGGTTCCCAGTGAGCGCCTCTGGAGCAGGTGTTAGGATGTGGACACACAGAGGGCTGGTCAGCTGAATGAGGTCCCGGACCCCTGGTCGGCCCACCTCCCCGGAGGCAGGTCCAGGTCTGTGAGGCCTAAAGTTTTATGCACTTTGGGGAACCCCACCCCTGAGTGATCCTTCCTGGGCCCTCTGGACTCAGACATGCCATGGCAACGTTCTCCCGAGGGATACGGGGCAGCCTGACCCTTGAACTGACCCCAGGAGCCTCCAGCTTGCCCCCTCCACTGACCCATCCAAGCAGCCCCACCCCGAAGGCCTTGGAATCAAACAGCCCTGTAGAGGGGCCCAGAAGGGACTTGCAAAGCCTGGTCTGCTTAATCCCCTCGCCTCCCAGGAGAACAAGGGCACAGACGACAGCCAAAGTCCGGAGGAGGGCTGACACGTGGGGGGGACCCTCTGCAGCGTGAGAGTAAGAGGCCCCGAGGAAGACCCGAGAGTCCTGAGCAAAGCATGGGTAGGGGGGCAGGACAGTGGCCCTGGAGTCACAGGATGTGCGAACCTATAGGAAGCACGAGGACGGGACGGTGAGAGGGACCGACACCCGGGCCTGGGTAGGGGACCAGGTCCTGGAGCTGTTGTGACAGAGGTCAGAGGGCAGGTGAAGAATGCAGGCTCACGTCCGGGTGAGGACAAGACAGAGGATGGCTGGGAAGCCACCTGGGGCCCAGGAATACGGCCACTCCATGGGCACCTGCAGCTAATGCCTCAGTCCTCTGAGAGCGCAGGACACAGGCTCAGGGCAAAGTCGTGCCTCCAGACACGGCGCTCCAGAAAGCGATAGACCCTCAGGGCCTCTCCGGGCTCCACTGTATGTACTACTTTACATCCCGAGTCTCCTTACAAGAACGAGTTTTAGAATCTACTACTTATTGGACGATTATTTTGAGTGACTTTTCATTTTCTGACCCAGGCTTACTCCTTTTACCAGGGAACTCATCGATGAGTTCATCTTACCCGGGGCCTGCCTGCCTACGCTTCTCCCCCCCCCTCCCTCCCGCCCCTCTGCCAGCTTCCCCTCCTCTTTCCCTCCGTCTTGCCCCATTCCCTGGCACGTGTTTATCGTGTGCCCACTTGGGACTGGCCTTGTTCTGACAACTTGGAGTTGCTGTCATATCAACCAGTCACACTCATTTATACTGGGTCCCCTGATCAAACACCCCTAAACGTCAGTCGCTGTGTGTTGGGGACTGGACAGCACACCCTCACGGGAAGTAGCTGTTAAGTTTAAGCGACCTGCTGGTGTGGACAGTCACGTCTATCGTGTGCTCTACTTGCTTCCTGTTCTGGAACACACAACTGCAGGAGAAGCCGCCTCCGAAAAGCACTGAACAGAAACGCCTTGGGTGCCCTTTCCCAGATGCCAGAGCCTCTAGCGAGATGGTTCGTCTTACGTGTCAACTTGGATGGGCTGAGGGGCGCCCAGGTGTTTGGTTATTCATTACTCTGGGTGTGTCTGCCAGGGTGTTTCTGGATGAGGTGAGCGTTTGAGTCCGTGGGTTGAGGAAGTTTATCGCTCTCTCTGATGAGGGTGGGGCCTCACCCAACCTGCTGGGAGCCTGAATCGAACAAAAACCTGAGTGAGGGAGGCATCTCTGTCTGCCTGGCTGTCTTCCAGCGGGACATTGGTCATCCAATGACGGACTTACACCGTGGGCTCTCTTGCTTCTCAGGCTCTCACGGTTGGACCGGAACTGTGCCCCTGGATGTCCATCTTGCTGACTGAAGATGTGGGAACTCATCAGCCACTAATCAATCACATAAGCCAAGGCAATTCCTTACAATCAATCCCTCTCCCTCTCCCTCCCTCTCTCTCTCTCTCTCTCTCTCTCTCTCTCTCTCTCTCTCTCTCTCTCTCTTTCTCTCTCTCTCTCTATCTATATATGCCCTGACTAATACACTCAGGATGTCAGGAAAAGCCTTCATCAACATTTATCATCTTGGCACAGTGGATCCGTTTCCTTTTTATTCCTTTATATTTTAAGTCAATTTTCAAACCATTTACAATCACAAGAATTTTAGCCTTGCAAACCAGCATTTTGCTTCCATGTTTTCTAGCTTGTAAGTCTATATGTGTGAAACAGATAAAGTCCTCCGAATACGCTATCAGCGCACCAACCTTCCCGTAGAAACCTGGAACAAAGCTTTCCTGTAAAAACTGATTCCAAATTCTAATTATTTCTCTGAGAGTTTCTAGATTATTATGACTCTGAGTCCTTTTTGTGCCTAGCACCATCAACACGCAAGACTTAAGGAAGTTTTTGAAATTTTGGACACCTCAGAGTTTTCTTGAAGAGAGAAGGTAGCCATCTTCTTTGCTCCATAGTTTCAATTTTCATCATTAATTGAAAGAATAAATCCAATGATTTTTTTTCATTTTTACATCATCTATTTTCTTCCAATCGTTTTGTATACATACCTACTATTTGTCCACTTAAGAGCTGTATTAAGTACATTTTCGCACAAAATCTTCATCGTAAGAGTTGAAAGGATACTGTCATGTGTCCATTTAGCCAAACGGAAAGATGCAGGTTCTTGTCCCAGTGAACTCTGCGATGGAGCCCTTCCTGGTGGATGGCTAGCCGGGTGACAGTACCATATCTCCCCTTTGTCTGTTGACCGTATTGTTCACTCACAGATTCTTGAGTTTGAGAAAATGTGTCTTGGACATTTGAACATGCTCTGAGATTTCAGAGAGCTGACATCTATATATTAACCCTCTGAGTTACCTAATGATGGTGAAATATTTTCACTTTCATCTCTTTTCTTTCTACCATTTTGGGCAAGATTGGAAAAAATTCTGAACTCCTAAATCTTTTCAGTGAAACTAAAAAAGAGATAAAGGGCTTCCCTGGTGGCGCCGTGCTTGAGAGTCCGCCTGCCGATGCAGGGGACAAGGGTTCGTGCCCCAGTCCGGGAAGATGCCGCAGAGCAGCTGGGCCCGTGAGCCATGGCCACTGAGCCTGCGCACCTGGAGCCTGTGCTCCGCAACGGGAGAGGCAACAACAGTGAGAGGCCTGCGTACTGCAAAAAAAAAAAATAATAATAATAATAAAATAAATAAATAAAAGATAAAAAGAAAATGTCAGGTCATTTTTACATCTTCTAGTAAGATGATGCAATATTTTGTACAACACACAAAAAAACCCAAAGGATGATGAAATAATAACAATTTATTACATTTTATCCTTCCAGGTGATTCCATCATTATTCTATACTTATTATTTTAGCTTTTTAAAAGCATAGTTTGAAAGAATATATAAAGATGAAATAATTTCTAGAATGTTAAAATGGTGAAATGCTTCAAAGTACAGGAAAAAAATAATCAGTAAGATCCCCATTTTTTTTTTAGAGTTTATAAAAGGTTGCAAAGGACCCAAATTGTAATTGAGGGTAAAGTCAACTGTATTCTATTAAAATAACATTAAATAATATTATTATATAACAGTAAAGCATATTTTAAATACATAAATTTTCTTTGTCCTTTGAAAAATTTCTAACAAGTAATAAAAGTCATGAAATATCGACCCACAGAAATAGAACTGCTCAAAACGACAAATGTGTCTCCTGCCCCTGAGAGCACATGGAGGGTTCAAAGCCTCACTTTCTGAGTTGGTTTCATTAAGACAAATCGTGATGTTTCCCAGGTGAATTTTAACACGTGGAAATTTGATAATCACTTAAAGCAAGAAGACTATTAACAAGGAGATGATGACAGACAGGCACTACCCTATACCACAGGGAATCACACTCAGGACAGGCCATTTCCCAGTTATGTGCTGGGTGAGAGGTACCGTCCCTGTCCACAACCTCCCTTGGTCAAACTTTGTCACGTGTCCGAGTGGTTTCCCGAGGTTCGTCCTCCACTCTGCTTGAGCTCCAAGCCGTTCTGTCTACCCCTTCATTCTGGCGAGGCAGCGGAATCCCAGAAGGGAGCAGAAGTGGAGACCAGAGACATCTAATGCCTTAGGACATATCTGTTTCCGTTTTCCGTATAATTTAAACCAAAATAGATTCTCGGCTTAAATCTCATAAATTACTTGATTGGCTAATTATTGAATCAAATGTGAGAAATCTGATAAAAACTGAATTCTAAGACAAAAACAAACAGAAAAACCTCCGTTCGATTTCTGAATAAGTAAAGCAAGAAAAACAAAAGACATTTTGCTGATGAAACTCCTGGCTTCCACGTCCTGTGGAGCCCAGGAGGAATACATAAGTGAAGTTGAGCCTGGCAGACAAGCTGCTTGGGCTGCAGAGCCAGACAGCATGGCACCTGCCCTTCCAGCAAGGGGGGGCGGAGGCAACAGGTGACGTTCTGCCTCGTGGGGCTGGCACCTACATGCCAGACTGCAGGTGTACACACTTGCTCTAGTGTGACAAAGGTGTCACGGCTATTTTATACGTAAGTGTCTTGGGGCAAGAAAATTTGACCTAGATGTGCCAGTGAGACATTCTGGACAGTTCTCTGTTTTGCTACCATAGAGCTTTGGATTCTGCCTTGCCTTGTGGATGTGATACCTCTGGGACAGCTACTCCGAGAGACAGTTAATTTTGCCTGAATTGCTTTTATGAAGCAAAGAGGGAAGACAAAATAAAGGAGCTAACATGATGCTTTTGAAAATGAGTTTAAATGAGCTTCTTTCAAAGATTCATGTTTACCCACATAAAGCAAGCGTTAAGACCACCTTGCCAAATGTACCACCTTTGGAAATTAGTATTTCTGGAACAGATGACTCTAGTCCCAGTGCATCAGATTTTCTGGCAATGTGATGCTATCGAAGGGTAAGTATCATTATTCTTTAGGGCAAGATGCAAAGAAAAATGAGACCTGATCCAGGAGCATCCATGGCTGGGTTTCAAATACACTCCTAATCGTGCTTGAAGCAGCCCTCCTGTGCATTATTGATCACCCCAAACATCCCTGGGTAATATTTACACTAGAATAAATATTGGCTTTATGTAGAATAAAATGGTGCTAACATTTTGGGCAATTAAAAGATAAAACGTGTGTGGTTTATTGAAACAAAAAGAAGGGCTTCTTTTCTTTAGAGCATTGAATACTTTTTTTTTACTTTAGAGTTTTGAATGTGAAAAACAGTCCCTCCAAAGCACGGTGCAGCACCTGGTTGGAGCATTGTTGCAAAATGGAGAGTTATCACATCGAAGGGAAGCTCTGCTCGTGGTTCTTGCGTGTCCACACACCCTTCTGTAAGCAGAAGCTACCCACAAAAACGAGTAGTTTGGTTCAATGAGCAATGATTTAATTTCAAAATGAAAAACAATGCACACATTCAGTTTTTATGTAACTCATCTCTTCAGATAAGCATGGAACAATTCATATTACAGTTGCATTAAAATAGAAGCGTAGGGTGTGTGTCCCTACCATTAATGCATTTGCTATCATAAACATTAACGGTGGAGACGTTAATCTTCTATTAAAGCAGAGGGAACAGCCATTCATTCTCTGAGTTTTTGTTGTTTACAGTTTTTTTGTGCACTAGACAGTGACAAACAATGCATGAAACAGACCTGTATAATTAGGTAGTTTATCATATTGTAGAATAAAATCAGTAAGTACGTATTAAGTAGCTGTACTAATCCTTCATATTTTCCTAAATTTCATCTTTATATTTAATTTCACTAAAATCATATATGAAACGTTTGAGATTCAAAATGGCCCTAGTATGTTTACTTTATGAAATAAACTTCATTAATTTTACATGTCTGTCTGTCTCCCCATCTTTCTATGTATATGTAAAATTATATCTATATCTGTATCTATATTAATATATATATTTATATCTGCATCTATCTTTGTATCTGTATCGATATAGCAGCTACATCTTTTTCTACACCTGTACCTATGACTAGACTCTATTTCCATCCCAGTGAGTAGTCTGCTAAAAATGTGTGGCAGCCACTCAGAATGATCGAGTTACCAGACGCTCCTGTTTTTGTGCTCACAGCAGTCATAAATATCAAAATATATGTTGTGTGTGCCTTTTCCAAGGTTTCAGAAGAGTTGAACTAAGATCATAATGGAAATCATTGTTTGCTCAGATAAAACAAATATCTCTGAGGCTTCTCAATGCCTGGACAGGGCATGGAGTGG
The DNA here is from genome assembly GCF_003031525.2 of Neophocaena asiaeorientalis asiaeorientalis. Classification (NCBI taxonomy): domain Eukaryota; kingdom Metazoa; phylum Chordata; class Mammalia; order Artiodactyla; family Phocoenidae; genus Neophocaena; species Neophocaena asiaeorientalis. Next base: position 585,349 of record NW_020175679.1, on the reverse strand, counting down.
AAGTCCAAAGATAAAAGGGAAGGGGGAACTATTGGCCGATTACCTCAAGCACGATGCTATGCAAATAAGTTATCAGTTTTCTAACAGGTCTGACCCAAGCTGTGCATTCGGAACCACAGCCGGTCTCACGATTGAGTGCCCGGAGAGCTCTTTCTTTCTAAAGCTTGGCGGGGTTGCCAGACAACGAGCTGTGGTTCTGTAGTAGTTGCTGGGTTTTCAGGCATCACTGTTGAACTTTTACCAAACACACATGCACTCAAAAAGCTCCTTCACTAAATCAACAAAGCCTCCCCAGTGTGTGGCCTCATTTATGTACACAGGCTGTACCTGGGCAGTTCCTTTTGGTATCCTTCCATATACGGTTTAAAGAGTTGGGTTTTTGAATTGTTTAATCTCAAGAGGGCTAGAGGAATAAATGAGTATTCTTTCCAGGTTCGATTTCCTGGGTGGGTCATTGTCACAGCACCTATCATAAAAGGCTTGCTTTATGCAATTAATGATAGGATGACTCAGGATAGGATGACTGTGTCTTCTCCGATGTTCCTGAAGTTTCCTGGAGAAGAAGAGGTTCTGTCTCCAGACGGTGGCATTAACTCCTGCCCAAGTTTCTAGCCTGTTGACCTACCCTGTAGGTTTCAGGCTTGCTAGCCTCACAACTGGGGGTTCTAATTCCTTAAACAAAAAGTATTTTTTATTTAAAAAAATTAGATAGATAGATATAACATTATGTTATATCTATATATATAGCTGTATATGGAATATATATGTAGAATATATATGTAAGATAGAGATAGATAGATAGATAGATAATGTCGAACTTCTATTAAAACAAGGGGAATAACCATTCACTTCTCTTAGTTTTTGCTGTTTTGATATCTCAATCTCTATCTATCTATGTATCTATGTATCTATCTATCAATCCATCTATCTTCTGTTAGTTCTGTTTCTTTGGAGAACCTTGACTGACACATCATCCAAGGCCAAGACTCTCTGCAGGGGGAGAGGTAAGAGCCTACGTTGCAGAGCACAACCTTCTCAGAGTCCTCAGATGGGTCATCACCTGTTACCTTGGGAAGAGCCACTTAGAACCCCACAGACCTTGTAGTGGTAGACCAGGACTCAGCCAGACGTCTGGGGAGGAGAAGCAGACGGCAAAGTTTGCCCATCCTTCATGTCCACAGGGATGTCGATTGTGTGCTTTGTATCAAAGGTCCTCGAGGACATGAAGAAGTGTAGATGGAGCTCTGAACGCCCTTCCAACCTCACAGCCGCATAGATGCTTTTCAGTAGCTCCCTGAAGCTCTGAGCATCCCCCCTCTTACTGGGGATCCATTAGAGATGCCCACACACAGGATGGACTAAGGGTTGACCAAAGGACCAGTGCCTCCTTTCAGATGCCACGATCAGGTGTGCTTGACTGGTTCCCCTGAGTCAGGGCTCCAGGAAGTGAGTTTTGTCTGAGTACCCATGGGGCAAGCTTCACATCCACAGGGTCCATCCAAGCCAGGTGGGTCTTCCTTTTCAAGGCTGACCTGGTTTTATTTCACAGAAAATTGAGAGGAGACACAGAAAGATAGTGGTGGGCAGTTGATTAGGACCAAATAAGACACAGTAACTATATTTTCTGTGGCTGCTGTCACAAAGTCCTACAAACTGGGTGGCTTAAAATAACCGAAGTTTATTCTCTCATGGTTCCAGAGCCCAGAAGTCTGAAACCAAGTGTTGGCTGGGCCACACTCCCTCTGAAGGCTTTGGAGAACAATTCCTCCTGGCCTCTTCCACTTTTGCTGGTTCCTGGCAATTCTTCCCATTCCTTGGCTTGTAGGTGCCTTTTCCTCCCATCACCACTCCATTGCTGCTGGTCTCTCTTTTCTCTTCTCATGAGGACCCCAGTCATTGGGTTAGGGTCCACCTTCATCCAGTAGGACCTCATTTTCACTAGTTAGATCAGCCAAGACTATTTCTAAACAAGGTCACATTCTGAGGTTCCAGGTGGAGATGAGTTTGGGGGACAGTGTTCACCCCAACATAGTGAGCCACACGCTGTTTCCTTAATCACCACGGCAGGCACACACGAAGGTGGAGGAAACACGGGCACCTGAGGTGTCCTGCTCCATCAGGGTCCTTCTCCACGAGGGAAGGATGAGGGGCCAGTCACCCTGGTGTGCCTGCAGCAAGGGACGCCCAGAACATGGCCTTTTAGTGCTAAAGCTACAATGGTCCTGGGCAAACTGGACCACCTGCAAGTGCCTCCTAAACAGTGGTCACAGCGAAGTCTTGGTCCAGCCCAGTCCCGGCCTCTTTCTCTTTGGGAGAACATGTCCTTCTCAGAGCTGCTCTGTGCTCTGTCTGGGTGTCAACCTTTCTCAGCCTCAGGTCTTTTCCGTCCACGTCCTGAGTCTCTGCCCAGCTTTGCTTGCTGGTTTTCGGCATCCAGTCTCCCCACAGAATTGCTCACTGCTGCTGGGTCTTTGCCTTTCTGTCATCCTACCAAGACCTCCTTTTCCTTTACTATTTCCTTATTTCCCACAGGTTGCCTGAATGGTAGGGTCATGAGCAGACGGAGCTAAAAGTGAGGATAATCTCTCAAATTTTCCACTTTTTAAGTTTCTGCCTGCTCTTCTTCCATCTTCTTTAGGGAAGCTAAGGAAGTAGTCCATGGTTTTCCAAAAGGGGCATCTCATCTCTGCATCTAATGTTAGTAATTCTAGTGTAGACAATGATCAAGATCTCATCCCGCAGCTCCCAGTGCTGGACCACAGTGCAGAAAACTCGGTGAGTCCTTGTCATTTCTTAGACGAAACCCTCATTTCTGAGAGTCTAAATAGAACCACAGGGTTTGGACCCTGAGACAAATTCTGAGCAACTTAATGGAATCATTTTACATCCCACAGCCTAGTTAGAGAAAGTCCTCACCGGTTCTTGGACATCACGGGGTCCCTCCCAAGGGTGCAGCAGTGCCCTAGTGGCTCAGTGGGCATCTATGTGGACGTTCCTGCGGCAGGACCCCGGGAGGCTCCCTTCACGTTGAGATCTAGACTAGTGTCGTGGGTAGGCAGTGGCGAGGTGAGAACCACCTTAGAATGGCTGTAGTTTGTTCAGATAAGTCTTTTCAACTCTGGGGAAATTAAGTCCATGCTAATCCACATCGTGTAAAATCAAGGAACAAGAAGCATGGTTCTAGCAGCTTTGCTGGGGTTCTAGTGGGATCCTTTAGTCAGCGATGCAGCTCTCAGGCAAAATGCTTGCCTGAGATGTTTCCCCACCAGCGACTCCTACCCCCGCCCCAGAGGAGAGGACTCCTCACGGCATGGACAGCTTTCCAAGGTTCTTCCTGTCCTCTGGAGAGCAGTGGCCCCTCTCTCATGGAGCAGTGAGGGGGGGGCAGCAGGTCTGACAACTCCTGCTGTGCTGAGAGGGGACTCACTTTCATAAGGAAGTCAGATCTTTTAGAAATGAATTTCTTCAACATGCCTTCTAAGCCACCGTCAAGGGCTACTGCAATTCAGGGCAACTTCCCATGAGATCAAGTTCACTGTTTGGGGCTGTGATGCCCCCACCCCCAATATTTTCACTCTATAGCATTTTGACTACTTATCGTTTTTGCTTTTGTGTTTTTACTATTCTTACTAATAATTAAGATTTTCAAGAGGACTTAGAGTTTGCAAACCTCTCTTATACCTGTTAATGTTTCTGATTCTCCAGATGGTCCAGTGACTAGTGAGTGATTCAGGAATGGGGTGGAGAGCCTATGACTTGGAAAAGTGATACATATGCAGGACAGACATGGCCGGAGCCTCTCCCACAATGGGAAAATGACAACTGGGCCCACAAGACCACTTGCTGGCAGTCACTGCTCAGGACTGGCTGGACATAGCACTCCACATTCCCAGGGGTGGTCCTGGAAACACAGCCAGAGAGCCTGGGCACTGACCAGTCAGGAGAGGCCCGCCATAGGCACTCTGGCCATGCTGGTGTGGACCAGCCTCAGCTCTGCAGAGCCCTGGGCTTGGCACGGCTTGTGCATGCGGCTCAGGGCCCTTCCTGCAGGCAGGCCCTGCCTGGGATCCAAGCAGCTCTGGCTCATTACAACGCACACCCCCCTTCATACCTTCCGTGGCAGAGCTGACCCAGGCGTGGACAATAATAGGGCCGGGGGTGGGGAGCAGGGTGTGCAAAGGGCCTCGTGGAGCAAATAGGCCCAGAAACCTGCATCCAACCCAGTTTAACTGCTGTCAGGACTGCAGGACTCCTCGGGTCTCCACTCCTGGTGAGCACTCCAGTTCACCCAGAGGAAGACAGGCTGAGATCCCTGGTGCACGGAGGGCTCCCCAAGACCAGGATTTCCATTCTGAGACAGGTGGCTTGACCAGCTCACGCACACTTTGGGAAGCCGGCATGAGGTTCTGGGAGGGACAAGTGAAGCCAGTGTGTGCAGAGAGGCTGGCAGGTGGCAGGGGACTGGCTCTAGCGGCTCCCTAGAGGGGGCGTGCTCGCAGGCCCTCTGTCCACCCCATTTTAAAGGGCTGGATAATCTTAAGCAAGCAGGGTCGCAGCGTCTGGCACCAGCAGCCCACGTGCTCTTGGGGGGGACCATGCGTCCCTGGTGGCTGCATCCTCAAGCCTTCAGACCCACTGCCAGGTTCCACTGTGACCTAATCCGCTGCAGGTCCACTGTGCTCTAGAACACCGACCACGTGAGAAGCGATTTTGCCCAGAAGAGGTGGACTTGGGTCTTGCCACTGTTGTACTATTCACCATCTTTGTACACAAACCTTTTCTGGGAGTGATGATTTGTTTTCTGTCTGTGTATATGTGTGTGTGCGTGTGCGTGTGCGTGTGTGTGTGTGTGTGTGTTTATAGAAACTGAATGTTGACTCAATATAGCACAAGACTAACCCTTTATACCTGAAAGGAAGAGTGAGGGGAAGGTAGGAAGGACAATTAAATGGAAAAGTTCTTGGCTCTCCCTCCCAAGCACCCCCATCACACTGAAGTACTACAGGTTGGTGGACATTTTGCCTACCATCCTTCAGGCTGAGGGTCAGTGAGCCGGCACCAGGCATATTCTCTGTAGCAAGCCCCTTCCCCCCAATTCAGATCCTTCACCATCCTAATACTGTCAAAAGACTTGACCAAATATATATTTTGTACCAACTTTTCTTCGTATAACTGCATTTTCTAAATGTAGATCAGCCATCTGAGATTTAAAGGCAGCTTTGACATTTTTATCTTAATTTTGTCTAATTCCTACCAAGTCGTTTAAAACATTACAACAAAACACCAAGTACAACGGTTGAAAGATCTGGTTCAATTGACAGTCATATAAATGAGTTTGTCCTTTCGGGGAAACTCTAATTATGGAGGATTAAATACTCTGCTACTTTCTAAAAATACAAAGCTGGAATCCAGAGGGAAGATTCCCAGAACAGTGTGACAATAGCTGACAGCAAGGTAGAGTTCTCCGTGTTTTCTTCAAGGTGTGTTCTCATTATAATGGAGATTCACGGTTAACCAGGGGGAGATGGCCCTGGACCAATAATAGATGTAACTCAGCAGATCGTAATGAAAACAGAATATTCTGTGGAGTTAAAAATCAATAGATTTTTGCCAGTCTTATGCTAATGAACTACTCCAGTTTCTTTATCAGTCTCTTGGGGGTTTGAGAAAATTACACCACCAACGGTCCTCAGAAGCCAGGTCAGCACTTTCCTAGTGGGTCTTTTCTAAAGTCCCTTTGCAACCCTATGCGATGACTGGATGCAGCTCGGAAGCTCAGGCACGCAGTATTGATTTAAAGACATATTTGCTCTCATCTGTTCAGAAAGAACCAAATCCGAATTGCAGGATGCTCATAATTGGATTCAGCATGTTTTGTATTAACTAATTAAGATCTTTCCCTTTTCATGCTTGCTTCTTTGTGTCCGCTCAGCTATTTTAATCCTCTTTATTCCATGAAGCTAGAACGTAAGATTCATTATTTTCTTTTTAAACATTTGACGATGCACTTTCAGCCAGATCGGGGTGACTGAGGATACACTGAAAGAAATACTGATCTAATTTTTCTCTACCATTTTTAATATTCCTTCTGTAAACGTTCCTGTAATTTTCCCCCTTCTCCCTTGCTGCCAACACAAACACACACACACACACACACACACACAGAGCTCCTACTGACCTCAGAGCACACATTTGTGTTACTAAAGGCTCTGATCAGATCTTTAACCGATAATCTTGTACTTCATTAATGTTATACCCTGGTTTGCAAAAGACATAGCAGTTGGTGCAACTTACTTGCTACATCAGTTTTAAATTAGACCCAGTTACTGAATGGCTTTCTTTGACTTAGCATTCCAGAGGCATTGGATCTGAGTGAAGCACATTTTCTGGAACTGAGAAATCCTGAGTCTGATTCCGCACTGCTTTTGTGTAGGCTGAGTTACCCAAGCCCAGGGCTTCTTTTGAAATCGATGGGAGCCCTGAGCTTGGGCCAGCTTTGCAGAGACGGGCAGGGAGGGGAGAAGCGCGCCTTTGTGGTGGCCGTGGAGGGGAGAGGGACGCCTGCAGGGGAGCTGGACAAGCCTGAGATGCAGCGTGGAGATGAGCGCCTGGAAGAAACGATGCTCCAGGGACTGTACAATGGCCGGGAGATGGACCACAGAGGGCCCCAGCAGCCTTCTGTGGAGGCAGATGGGGTAGATTGAAACAAGAAGAGCAACGCAGGGCAGCTAGCAGTCACTGTCGATTGAATTTTACTGAGCATTTAGGAAATTGCCTTAAAATACAAAAATTGTAAAATCATTACTCCATGTGGATCATATTCCTAGGTACTTTCTTGTGACAGTAAATGTCATTGTACATGTACGGTATCATGTAGTCATTTAATCTCATGAAACACTCAATAGAATAAATATTTAGGTGCCCCAAATCAGCCAGTGGCTGAGATGTGGCTTCTTCCTGGTTTGTGGGCTGTTTTCCCTCTAGCACCAGGAAACTGCTTCTTCACTGTTGGACTTCGAGTATGCAGAAAGTAAGATGGCGTGTTTGTTTTAGAAGCTCAAAATAATAAACCTTTTAAAAATTAAACTACTGACAGGTCTATACGTCTGCAGAGAACTGAGGACGTGGGTCTGTGGCCACCTTCCGTGGAACCTGAAGACCAGAAACAGGTTAGGCTTAAGGTTCAGGTCAGGGTTAGTGTCAGGGCGCTGGTGGACAGTCACCCAACTGGGCACTTGAGCCACAAGAAGGAAGGCGGGAGATGCCTTTAAGGTGGTGATGTCCTCACGGCTGACAGGGAGGGTCGTAAAAGCCTGCATTGTCACCCAGGCATCAACCCACCAGCTTCCCTCCTCGGCTTCTCTCAGGTATGTACTCGGAACATCTTACAGCCACAACAAACCCTCGACAATTCATCTTTCTCTTGTAGGAAGCTGTGATGTCCCAGGTAGTCTGAGAAGCTGCCCAGAAGCGGAGAGCACCTCGTGCCCCGGGGCCTCGGGAACGCCTCCTCAACCTGTGATCAGCGTCTGACTGTGTGCTGTCCTTCCTGGGCTTTTGCACAATAGAAGAATTAGGCATTTCTATCACGATTCCAAAACTCCATGACCTGGAAATTTAAACAGGTTGTGTGCTGTTTGTTTTGTGCAAGTAAAAATCCCGTAGGTGAGAGACCTCTCCGATCTGCTGACTGGACTCACCAGTGGGCTTGGCCAGGAGCCGTCTTTGGATGTTTCCTCCCAGCACAAGGTCAGAAATGGATCAGCCCTCACTCTCGGCTGTCAGCCTGGGCTCCCCACAGGATGGTGCCGCTGGAGTCTTGCAGGAAAGTTCTGTGCTGGCCCAACCCTGTGGAGACTGCTCTCCTCGCAGACCATCTGCACAGTTCATGCACTCAACACGAGCCTGGCTTGTCTGGGACAGGCTGGGTGTCACCCAGTCATGGGTTCGTTTGCTCTGTTTCCCTCTGAGTCTGAGCAGAATGGCGCTTGGTTCTCTAAAACATCCCTGAAGCCTTAAATTTCTTGAAATCCTAGTGGCTGGAGAGGTTATGTCAGCCTGGATGATGGTGACCAAAATGATCCAGGGGAAGAAATGGGATTCAGCATGTCAGGGATCACTTTGTTAGTCTGTAGGGAATAGCATCCACGTGGGTCCCCAGGCCCCAGGGCTGTGCTGACGTTTGCGTGGATGCACGTGTGTGTGTGTGTGCGTGTGTGTGTGTGTGTGTACGCACACGCTGTAATAATCAATGTGAAACCCTCAAACAGTCCTCAACTGCTCCCTCCTGAGAGTGGAGCTGAGAGTCAGGCTGCCCTGCTTTCCTTCTCCCAGGACGCCCACAGTTACAGGCGAAGCACAGAGACTTAAAAATGCAGATTCGAGAAATCAGCCATCTGGGCCCCAGTGAAAGAACTAACACTGGACAAATTACTGCAAGTCTTGGTTCTTCCTCTTTATAAGTCCCTAAATGGGGATAATAATAGTAAATTATAACTGGAATTGCTGTAAAGTATAAGTAACATAATGCATGTGAAGTGGAGTGTTTTGAATGGAATCCAGCACAGAGTAGATACGCAGGGAATCTTGTCTGTAATTATTATTATTAGAAACAACCCTGCTTACCTCTGTTTCACTGTTTTTTGGGGGGTTTTTTTGGAGCGGGGGGCAGGAAAGCGGTGTTAGATTGGCCACATAACTTTTTTAAATGATCTGTTTATTTCTCTATTACCTGGACTTTCCCTATTTCCCTCTATGGTCTTGGGATGTAGCATAAACTGTATATAAAATGCTCTCAATACTCAGCCTTAAAAAAGAAGGAAATCCTTTCATTCGCAACAACGTAGATGAACCTTGAGGACATTATGCTGACTGAAATAGACCAGACTGAGAAAGACAAATACTGCACCGTCTCTCCTATATGTGGAATCTTAAAAAAATGAACTCACAGAAGCACAGAGTAGAATGGTGGTTCCTAGGGTCAGAGGGTGGAGGAAATGGGGAGAGGTCGGTCAAAGGGTACAGCCTTCTGGCTATAAGATGAATAGGTGCTGAGGCTCATACAATGCTCAGTCTGGTGACTATAGTTACTAAGACTGTATTGTACACTTGAAACTTGCTAAGAGATTCAATCTCAAGCGTTCTTACCACACACACACACACACACACACGGTAACCATGTGAGGTAATGGGTGTGTTTATTAACTTGATTGTTGCAATCATTTACACACATATACATATATATCTCAAAACATCACATTGTACACCTCAGATATCTACAATTTTTATTAAAAAATAGAAATAACAAAGCTCATTCCTGAACAAAACTCAGTGTTTTCACTCAGGTGAGAAAGTCGCAGCCGGCCAGGTAGGCTAGAAGGCATAAGCCAGAGCACGGAGGCCATTATGCAGGAGGTTCCTGCCCAAGTGGGCAGCTGTTCGTTCCACCCATTCCTGCAGGTGTCGTGAACATACTCGGCTTCCCCGGAGAGCAGGACTGCCAAGGCTGGGTCTGGAAGGGTTGCCCGTCTCACATCATGTTTGTCTCCCTCTGGAGGTAAACAGCACGAGGCAGAACTAACATCAGAGAGAAATACAGTAAATGCCAATGGTCCCACCAACCACATTGAACATCCTGTGACATGTGTCCAGGGTAAAGAGTCTGATGCGACCCTGTGTCAGGCAGCGTGTGCAGAGACAGGAACTCCTGGGCATCTCTGCTAAGAGCACACACGTATCAGACCCCGGAGTCAAGTTGGCAGAGCCCTATGTGGGGTTAAGGTGCCCACATACCTGCCACAGGCCTGTCTTAGGTGCTCTAGTGCAGGGATCCGCAGGTCATGCAGTAAGATCCTACGCTAGAAGCGGGGTGGTCCAGATAAGGGAAGGGTTTGTGCCAGATGAGGGGGAAGGATGCAGGACTCAACGAGCTGCCTTGTATGGGAACAGCTGACAGTTTCAGGTAAGGGCATGTCATGACCACATTTTATTTTAGGAAGATACACTGGTCAGGTTATTCTAAGTTCATATGTGGTGAGAAATATCCCCTCCAAATCTCAAAGCAGGCAGGATGACAGGGAGGGCTGGAGCATGCAAAAATTCTTCCAGAGGAGTGTCAGGACACTCTTTCAAAATCACCCTCCAAATTCTGTGCAGTTTTCCCTTCTTCTTTAGTATTTACCCCCAGCCTCCGTCGGCTGGACATCCTGTAATGCTCAGTGGTAGAGCAATTCCTGGGGAATTAACAGACTCCCTGGACATAGTGGTGATGAGGAAGGAGAATGATAAGATTGTCAAGGGTAGGAATTACTTTAACCTTTAACCTTCTTAATCCTCACTAGTGAGATCCAGATTCCATTTCAGGTCTGGAGAAATCTATCCATTCATTTTTTAACTATAACCAAAGGAATCATTTCACTGTGCTTTAAGCCCAACACATATTTAATAATGATGTCTTCTAAGAGTGAATGCTGCTCTGGGGAGAAGCTTTCAGATTCAATTCAGATGCGTTTCTGATGGAGATGACGTTGGCAGGATCATCTCGGTCCGGGTCTCTGATGGAGGCGTGGACTCAGATGCCAGGAAGCGATTACCGTTTACTCATCTGGAAGGCAGGACAATTTTAAAGTAATCTGAGGAGATCTTGCTTTTATGAGAAGATGAACTAATGTCAGGGTGCACCGAAATAACGTCAGACAGTAAAACTAAAGTATTAGCGCAGAAACCAAACCAGCCCCTCAAAGGCTCAAGAAAGCTCATACATTTTAAGATAAATCAGAGTTCGACTTTTGTATTCGGATGTAGCCAGAGGAGATGTTTCCAAGAGAGCACTTTGCTGCCCTGCCCGACTCGCTACCTGCGGTCCAGGAATTGATTTTCTCATATACCTGCTTCTTGCTCATTTATTTCTGGCCTCTTTATGTTGCAGGATGTCCTTCATCCCCCTCAGGAGTGTCACCAGCTCCCCCCACCATGTCCTTTTGAGACAGGAGGAAAGAGGGCGGGCACAACCATTGAAAGAATGACATAGCCGTTGAGGACACGACTTAAACTGATTAGGACCGATTAGGACCAAGATGGTAGAAGATTCGACTTCCAGTAGACCTTGAGCCTCATTATACGCTCACTGCAATACATCAGCTAAATGACACACCCACAGGAGCCATGACAGTTTTGAGGCCGACCATAAAAAGCCAAAAAGTGGGCAGTGACCCAATTCCTGGAAATCTCTGCACCTTCCCCAAAATAGTTGGAATAATCCTCCCACATTATCCTATGAAAGTACCCAGCCCATAAAAATTAAACATCCCATATTTCAGGCCGCTCTCACTTTCTAAGACAGACTGCATTCTGTCTATGGAATGTGTCTCTCTCTAAATAAACCTCACTCTTGAATCCTTTCCTGCGTGAAGCCAAGGACCCTCACTTGGCAGCCTGTCCAAGGGACTCACTCAAGACCTGGGACGTGACCCTCCTTTCGGGCCCCGTTTTTCCTGCAACAGTTTCACACAGTGGTTTATTTGCCTTTGTTTTTGCTTTAATACACAAGGGAGGATGTACCCTGGTGTGTCTCAGTGGCTGTTGGGACCAGCCTCATCTGGGAGGAGAGGTGCTGAGGAAGCCGTTCGGGAGACGGTATCAGGAGGCTCAGTGTTGTACAGGTGTGTCTGCTGGCGCAGAGCCAAGATATGTATGCAAATTATTAAAAGGTATGAGATGCTTATCATTTATAAGCTACCAAACGAATCCTTTAAATAAGCTCTTCAGTACGCTGGAAAAAAGAAACGGCTCAAATGACAGCCAAGATTGAATAAACTCAGCAAATTTTCTCCAAGTCAATCAACCAGAAGGAGAAAAATGCATTTACTCTGATAGAATGGTAGGAGCCGGCTTATGACGGGCTGCTTCCTGCTTCAGAACTGTTTGCATCACGTTTGCAGAGAGGGCTTGGGGTCCTAAGAGATCGTCATTTCATACATTTCCTCAAAAATGATTGTCTAATAACACCGGATACAATTAATCCATGTTCATGAATTTAAAGGGGTCCACAATTAAACCTGTTAACTTCTGCGATTCTAAGCTGAAATGTACTTAAGATTCATGTATAGATGTAAACCATAAAGCCCCACTATTTTACCCTAATGAGGCAAGAGAATCTGCATTGTTGTGAAATCTAAATTATAGAACATTTGGTGAAGTTTGTTTTGTTTTGTTTGTTCATGAAAGAAAGTGCTTCCTGGGCAATTTGCTTTAATAAATATGTAAGAATGATTAAGAATGTATAAATGAAGGTGGATGAATATTTCTAAATTAAGGTACTCTAAATTATTTTACTAAATATTATACTACATAAACTCCCTTTGATCTTACCTGTTTTTTAATTCCTCGAGTACATTCCCTAGCTGTTGCTGTTGTTAGATAATACTTAAAACTCACCCCCAGATGAAACCATCCCAAATTGCCCTCTGCGGGGCTCCTGGTGAGAGGAGAGGGGCTCCCCTGGTGGGTGGATTCGGTGCTAGACCATACCGTGTTATTGGGGAGCCCCACAATGGCCAGCTTCCCAGTTCCTCTGGCTCCCTCTTGGGCCCCCCAACCCCCCAATCCAGTGCTGGCTTCTGGTGGCAGGGAGACTTCCTGGTTGATTGGGGCTTAGCTGGAGCTCCCAGAGCTGTGAGCAGCGGTTGCCATGGCAAATCACCATTTTCTGTTGACCGAGAAATCATCAGGTCGCTTTCTACCTCAGGTTTCCATTTAACTTCGTAAGGGGAATGGATGGCTATTCCAGTCAGGGCAAACTGCTTCCATTTCGTTCTGAGTTCCCTTCTTCCTTCTCCAAATGCAGGATCAAAGTTCCAAGGCCTTCGAGCCTCAAGGCATCACAGCCTTCTGGTCCGCGGAGGAGCAAACTGGCTCATCCACCACTCTTTCCCCAGGTGTGTGGTTTAGGGCAGAGGCGACCTGACCCCACCTCTAGTTATGATGGATTTGGGCTGATAAGCTCTCACAGCTCCAGCAGTTCAGAAAGCTTTATGCCTCACAACTATTCTCCCTGTCATGAATCTCTAAAGCTTCCTTTGGAATTCAAAAGCCACGAATTGGTACCTTTATTTTTCCGCATTATCCTTCCCCTGAAGCTGTAAGCTTGAAATGCCTCAACCTCCATAGCTGTTTCCAATGCGGAAAAGGGCCAGGAGGTAAAATAAATTAGAGGCTGTGAGGCGCCTTTGTTAATACACTTATCTCACACTTAATTTGAGGACTTTTATTCCGGAAAACTCTGCCCTTAAGTGAAGAGCCAACAGGTGGAAAAAAAAAAAAAAAAGGTTTCCATTGATTTCAGTGAGATAAATGATGATGTGTTCCAGCTCTACCCGAGACAGTCAAACACTTTTCCAAAAGGAAAAATAAATCAGATGACCAAGAGCAAGCTTATATAAATAACAAACAACAACTCCAAAGTAAGTGCGTACAAAGTTTGCACATAAAATGTAATGTAGTAAAAAATAATTCTATATATTCTTTCTGCCCCATAATCTTCACTGTTTTTAAATTATTTGGGGGCTCGTGGTTATCTTGCATTCAAACTGCAGTGAAATCAAAGTTATAATGCAAGGAAAACCACATTTAGGACAAAATAAAGCCTCAACCTTAGGGTCCTCGGACACCTGTGGAAATAGGTAGGTGAGCCATGAACCCAAAGGTCTTCTGGGGGTGTCATCTTCATCCTCCCGCCCAACTGCAGAGCAGAAATCCCAGACAAGAGATGGGGGATACCCCGATTATGTCACTATGTTGGAAAGGATGTGGAGAAAAGGGAAGCCTCTTACACTGTTGGTGGGAAGGTAAATTGGCGCAGCCACTGTGGAAACAGTATTGAGGATCCTTACAAAACTAAAAGTAGAGCTACCATATGATCCAGCAATTCCAATCCTGGGTGTATATCTGGAAAAAACAAAAACACTAATTCATAAAGATACATGCACCCCAATGTTCATAGCAGCTCTATTTACAATAGCTAAGACATGGACACAAACCAAGTGCCCATCAACAAATGATTGACTGAAGAAGATGTGGTACATATATACAATGGAATAGTACTCAGCTATAAAAAAATAATGAAATACTGCCATTTGTAGCAACGTGGGTGGACCTATGCTTAGTGAAGTAACTTAGAGAAAGACAAATGCCATATGACATCACTTACACATGGAATCTAAAAAATAATAGAAACGAATCTATATACAAACCAGAAACAGACTCACAGACATAGAAAACAAACTAGTAGTCACCAAAGGGGGATATGGGGGAGCAAATTAGGGCATGGGTTTAACAGATTAAAAAAAAATAAAAACCCAGATGCAGCTTCCAGGTGTGATGTGGGTAGGGTTTCCTCACCAGAACCCTAATCCATGTCCTCCGAGTAGGCTCTGGATTGCCAGACCCTCTCCTAAAGAACCTTCCCGGTGCCGGGAGCTCAGCCACAGCAGTGCGGCCATCCGGCTTCTCATTCAGGTTCACAGGGTCATGTCACTCTCCAACACAAAGATACATAGTGGCAGAGGCAGCAAGCCATGCTGTGAGCAGGCCTCACATTAGAAGCTCTTCTTACGTGCTCGCTTCGGCAGCACATATACTGAAGTTGGAACAATCCAGAGAAGATTACCATGGCCCTGTGCAAGGATGACACGCACATTCGTGAAGTGTTCCATATCTTTTCATTTGTAGACACGTGGGTGGACCTAGAGAGTGTCATACAGAATGAAGTAAGTCCAAAAGAGGAAAGCAAATATTGTATAATAACGCATATAGGTGGAATCTAGAAAAATGGTATAGATTATCTTATTTGCAAGACAGACTTAGAGACCCAGTTGTAGAGAACAAATGTATGGGCACCAAGGGGGAAAGAGGTGGGGAGGGAGGAATTGGGAGACTGGGATTGACACATATACATTATTGATACTCTGCATAAAATAGACAACTGACAGGAACATACTGTATAGTACAGGGAACTCTACCTAATGCACTTTGGTGACCTAAATGGGAGGGAAGTCCAAAAGGAAGGGGATATCTGTGTGTGTATGGCTGATTCATTTTGTTGTGCAAAGGAGGTTAACACAACATTGTAAAGCAACCATACTCCAATAAAAATTTAAAAATAAATAAACAAATAACATCTATATTAAAAAATCATATTTTTATTGCTGGTGAAAAAAGAAATAAACTCTTCTTATTAACATCCTGGGAGTCATAATACCCCCTCTTCACACAGGAAGAGGCTGACACATAACAAGCAACTTGCCTTGAGAGTCAGAGCCCCAAGCCCGCTGGTCTTGGTCTCAGAATGAGAACAGAGCATCTCAGCTCTGTGACGGTGCACCACCTATGTGCCAGCAATTAAGGGATAAATCCACTTGTGGTTGAACTAGCTAATCTTGGAATAAAGACCTGCCAACATAATGAAGAACTTGGGCATTTCCAAGAAATTGGATTAACTCATCATAATACAGAGCTCGGCGTTTATGAGTGACTGTTTCAAAAACTCGAAAATGACCCAGACACAGACGTGATCTCATTCAGCACAGCAAGGAGGAGGCTGGCACTGTCACCTTGTTTTACACGGTAGGAAGATGCCAGGGCAAAACCTCACTGGAAGCCTGACCACTGACTGAGTGAAAATGGGCTGGATACATACCCTTTCACCTCTTTGCATATCTGATCACGTTATTGCAAAGGAACTCTTATGAGTGGCAAACACATTTTTTAAAAAGCTACTTTTATATTATTCTGGAAATGTGATGGGTAACGAGTCCGCTTAGTTTCGGAAGACACACCTTGCTGAGCGTGGAAAGCAGCAGGATCCTATGTGATTGCAAGGTTTGGTCGCCCTGATTCCAACAGCCTCGCAGGATGAGATCCGAAAACAGATGATTGCTTTACAAATGCTGCCCATGGAAAGGTTCTGGAGGCTTGGAGCGAGCTGGGGTGTTGAGATTCATTCCAGGGAACAGGACAAGTCCAGGAGGGGGAGGCAACGGGATAAAATACTGTTTGCTGGTGATTCATGGCTTTGGAAATTTTAATGACACAGATTTTAGTTTCTCTTCAGAGACTCTGAATTTGTTTCCGGATAGAGGCTGAGCAAGGGATGCATGAAGCTGGCTGCAGAGAGGAAAATGGTGGATAGACTTGATTAAGCTCATTTTGATCTTTGCTAACCTCTAGGAAGTTCTGGGTAATGAACAGAACGTTTTCAGGGAAAGCGGTGGGGATAGAGGGAGAGACAGAGTTAGCACACTCTTCCCTCTGGGGGCCGAGTACTTTCTCTTTCGTGAACGAACCCAAAGTTCTCCCCTCTCCCTGGCGTCTCTCTGGACGAGTGCGTAGTTAGTGCCCTTATTTCTGGGCACGGCAGACCGCACGGATGGTTTAGGTCTCATGTACATACTTCCTTGGATATTTTGTGTATTGAGTTACTTTTAATCTACCTTTTTCTTTAAAAACCAGAATATAAGCCCCTCCAGGGCAGGAGACATGTCTTTGTCCTTGCCTTCTCCTGTGGAACCACATTGAAAGCACTATTGCCTGGGTCCATGACTTGTGCAGGGCTGCACTGAGGCTCCATGAGTGTCAGCCCTTCTAATAGCCTCATGGATGACCCTTACTCAGCATAGTAAGGATGGACACTCTCGTTTGGATTTTTGCTCATTCCTCTTGAGGCTGCTTGCACATGTGTAAGGCCATAGTCTTCTTAGGCTTGAGGATGAGATGGTTTAGAGAACCCGTGTGAGATTTCTTACAGGTAACTAAGGGCTACGGGAAGGAGGTGGCCCACTTTCAGGGTGCGGGTCTTTGTCACTGCTGGACACCTGCACATCCATGGAGACCTGTGGGCCGGTGGACAGCTTGGCATCAGGCAGTCCGCTTGGTGAAGCGGGGGAGGCAGTCCCAGCCTCGTGCCTTAGTTTTCACATCTAGAAAGTGGGAACAACAGTACCTACCTCAGAGGATTTAAGTAATTGAAGCATCAAATGGTGAAAAATGGCCCCCGAAGAATGGCCACCCTAATCCCAGAACCCGTGAAGATGTTATGTTCCGTGGCGAAGAGGACTTTGCAGATGTAATTGAGGTCCCGGGCGGCTTTACAATGGGGATGGTACCCTGGGTGGCTGAGGTGGGCCTAGTCTAGGCCCTGGGGATGCAATAACAAAGCACTATAGATTGGGTGGCTTGAGCAACAGAAATTTGTTCTCTCACGGTCTGGAGGCTGGAAGTCCAAGATCAAGGGGTCAAAAGGGCTGCTTCCTTCTGAGACTGTGACGGAGAATCTGGTCTGGGTCCCTCTCCAGCTTCTGGGGGTTTGCTGGTGCCTTGACCTTCCTTGGCTTACAGAAGCATCGCCCCATCTATCTCTTCCTTCATGCTCACGTGGTGTCCTGATTCCATGTGTGTCTCTGTGTCCAAATTTCTCCTTCTTATAAGGACCCCAGTCACATTGCAGTAGGCCCACCCGCATGACCTCATCTGAACTTGATCATCTGCAAAAAAGCCAATTTTCAAATTAGGTCACAATCATAGGTACTGGGGGTTAGGACTGCAACATCTTTAAAGCACAGCAAGCCCTTATGAGCAGAGAACTTTCTCGGGCTGGAGTCACAGAGATGCGGCAGCCTCTGGGCCCCATTCCTTTGGGAAGCACCTCAGGTCCCACCAGGAAAGGGGCTCAGGTGTTCATCAGGAAAAATGATGAACACACAGCAGCCCTAAAGCATGTTTCCAGGGGGCATAAGGAACAACCATTGTGATGAGACTAAGAAATACATTCTATTTATTGAAGTGAAGCCAGAATATACCCGAGCATTTTTTTTTTTTTTTTTTCTGTACGCGGGCCTCTCAATGCCGTGGCCTCTCCTGCTGTGGAGCACAGGCTCCGGACGCGCAGGCTCAGTGGCCATGGCTCACGGGCCCAGCCGCTCCGCGGCATGTGGGATCTTCCCAGACCGGGGCACGAACCCGTGTCCCCTGCATCGGCAGGCAGACCCCCAACCACTGTGCCACCAGGGAAGCCCAACCCGAGCATTTCTGCACATTATTTATGGAAACCCAGCCTTTACAATGATGTGCCCACTGCCTGTCCTGCACCCATTGGACCCTAAAATTTCAGCCCCTCCTACACTCCCCAGGCTCAGCCATAAACCCTCGCCTAGGCCAGGTTAATTAAAAGGTCCACTAGGCTTAGGGCAAAAATGAGCCAAGCCAGCCAACCTTGTTGCAGATATGGAGGACAGCCACATTTATTAAGCACCTACTATGTACTAGGAATTAAGCTAAGAGATTTTTTTCACACGATTTAATGTACTGCTTTGTGAACATGCTCTTCCCTTGAGGAGCTGCTCCATTTCCTCTTTCCTGTGCTAAGAATACGAGGACCAGACATACATCCCTTAGCTCTTTATTCTAGGAAATACTTGCTCCCGGAAGATAAGACTGTTACCCAGTCAAAATAGCCTATTTATCAAGGCTTACCAAGACCCTTGCTCTTCAAGACCCTCACCTCACTGTACCTGTCAGCCCAAACTACGATGTCACACCCTGTGCACACTTTCAGCACAACACCTGCGTCTCAGTCCCCCAGCTCAGCTCCCTCAACCCCTGTCCACCTGGCTGCACTAAGGCTAAGAAACGCCGCTCTGCTTGGACGTCGGTTCTCTGGGTGTCTTCAGGGAGGTCAACTTCAGACACCTCACTTCACACCTCACTTCATAGGGCTGGACACAGAGGCGGAGAGAAGGAAGTTCTCACAAAGGCCATGCCTCTGTCCCCTGGACCTCAAACCTTGGTTCTGTAACTGGGTTCTTAGCACCTTGAGTCCCCCAGGAGGTGAGTCTCAGCTTGGATTCCTGTGTCTGGGTCTCTGCCTCAGACCCCACCCGTCCTCCACGGGTCTCAAGTCCGTCTCCCAAGCCCAGCTAGGCTTGGCCAAGGCCTGCCCCCGTGGCACCTGCCTCTCCAAGATGGCCCGGCTCCCTGCCACGCCCACTGGGACAGCCTTGTTCCTGCTGTTGGCCTGGCCGGGCTCAAGGTCATGGTCCTTCCCAGTCTAACCCAGTCCTGCCACAGCCTGAGGCTGGGTTCTGAAGATATTAACCTTTAGTGCTTGATATTTAGAGGTTTGAAAATATTTACTCCCTGGATTTCTGAATCCAATTATCCCTTGTCATCAATAATAATCAAGTTACTGTTTTCTAATATTCTTAAGTATTTCACGACAGTCTCTGTACTGTGGTTATTTTGATAAGTGTTTTACTTTTCCATTGCTGCTATACTGATAACACGCTTAGGGACTTGAAGTAGCACGTTTATTCCCTCAGTTTCTGGGATCCAGAGGCAGCCAGGCTTAGCGGGTTCTCTGCTCAGGGTCCCACAGTCAGGGTGTGCTGCAGGACAGGTTCTCATCAGAGGCTTGACTGGGGAAGGAACTGCTTCCAAACTCCCTCAGGTCGTTGGAACCATTCATTTCTGTGGAATCGTTCTGTGTTTTCTTAAGGTTTTGTATTTGTCTGTTGGACATCCATTCATTGCAGAGACAAATTAATTCTATTTCCCGAGTTATTGATGCCCTGGCATTTGGGAGCCATCAGGCCAGGAAAGGAACTGCCCCTCCCAGGTCTAATTCCTAATGATAATTACAACTAGCCCAGGACATGCCTCTCACATGCATACCAAATCCCAAGCCTATAACCCCAACCATCTCCTTTACCTGACTCTCACACACAAGCCAATGTATCACCTGCCCTAAATCAACCTAGGGCCAGGTTGTGGGCACCTAGGACAGCCTCTGTCATAGCCCAAGGCCCACCAGCATTAGCCAAACTAGCCAACTCTAAGCTCTTTACTCTGCCCCACCTTGCCTTTCCTAGGAAACCCGCCCCAAAGGCTCCAGACCAGGTCTTATCCACACCCCTGCTTCTGATCCCCTGACTTTCCTGTGGGTTGTGCATGGCGGGGCTGGCCTTGCCTCCCTCTCTTGGAAAACATAAGTAATTAGCCCTTCTTTCAATGGCATCAGCCTCTCCATGTTGCCAGCTGGTCATAACCTCTGTAAATTAAATCCCAACTATAATTTAGAACAAGGGTTCATGGCAGCCTGATTCTTCAAACCAGCACCAGAGAGACAGACTCTGGAGGGAGTCTGCCGGCAACGGGAAGTCTCAGGACCCGTCACGTTGTCAGGGGATAATGCCCCTTGTCTTCACCATCCTCTGTCGGTTAGGGGTAGTCACAGGTCCCCACAGGTGAGGGGAGGGGGTCTCCACCAGGACAAGGATCCTGAGGCCACCTTAAAGTTTGTCTACACCAGGAAGTGCTTTGAGGAAGCTTGTGTGAATTGAGTAAAAGAAGAAAGCATAGTTGACATATACATTTTACTAAGCAGCATGGTCACTCTCCATGGTTATGGCTCAGTAAGTGTGAGCGGGAACACACATTAGGTCAGTCCTAATTTGTTAGAAATTCGTATCAGCTGCATGAACGCAAGCAGTGGCAGTGGTGTGTCCAGCTAGACCATGTGCCTGGCTCAGCGGGAGCTCACTTTGATTTAGTAGATTAGGTGTCTGATTCAGCAGAAAATTCCTGTTGTGTCAACAGGTAATGCACACATCTGATTTCATCCTTGATATATATGGCTCATCTGGTGATCTATTTCTTTTTAGTTGGTGTTTATTTTTCCTATGAATGATTTATCGGTTTTAGAATGAACTGTGTCAACTACTGCACATGGTATATTAATTTCAGGATGTTATGCAAACATTTCCTCCATAATGTACCTTATTCCACCTTTATTTGCTCACACTGGCAACATAATACCCTTTTTTTATTTGAATTAAATAGCATTTTTCTCAGTAGGCTGTCCTTGGGGATGGAGGACTCAGGGCACGTGGAAGAGGAGTTTCATTTAAAAACATTTTTATTAACTCTCTCATGAGAGTGTTAACACATTGAGCGCTTTGTTCCAAATATTCCAAAACATACTGTCATTTAATTACGTAAAGGGGGATTTTACCTTTTTCTGTAGTTATCATCACGTTGCATCGCTGAAACATTAAAGGAATTTTAACTATTTAAAAATAACCTCATAACATAGCACATGGCTTCATGAAGTACAAGGGAGGGTGGGTGTGTTTCTTCACATTTCATGGAGGCACATGAACACGGGGGGTTTGTGGGAGCTCGCAGATGAAGGGGCAGCCACGGGCAGGTGGGCTCCTCAGAGCGCTGGCGCTCCCCCCACTGCAGGGAGACTCTCAGGCCTGTTTCCCAAGACCAGCTCATGTTTTCCCGATCTTTGTCCCAAACCTCCAAATCACTTTAGTGCCTGGTCTGGAACCATCACTATACACAAGGCAGTGCCAATTCTGGAACCACCACTGTAAACAGGCTTGTGCCTGATCTGGTTACATTTATGAAACATTAAAGGAGTTGTAAACTGTTTAAAAATAGCCTTGACTGTCGACACCTCACCTTACCACTGACAGGCTGATATACATAATGTAATATAGCATAACAAACACGACATGAAATAACAATAAAACAGTGCCAGACCCAGAACCACCACTCTGGGTGTGCGTGCTTGCGTGCGTGCGTGCATGTGTAATTTTGTAGTATAATATGTATACAGTGAAATGCTCAACTTTAAATGTACCATTTAATCACTTCATAGATTTATTTAAAAACAGACTACGTCCGTCACCCCAGAAAGTACCTTCACGCCCCCTCCCAGTCAATCCCCTTCACCCAAAAACAGTCACCTATCTGCCTTCCGACTCCATATGCTAATTTTGCTTATTCTAGAGAACTTCCCGTAGGTGGAGTCACGCAGTACTGACCTTTCTGGTCCAGGGTATTGCATTGACCATAGCAGCTTTGACGTGCATCCGTACGGTCGCATGTACCAATATTGCATCCTTTTGACTTTGAACAGCGTCCCTTTGCAGGAGTATGGCACAGGCAGCGTATCCATCCGCTGGTGGATGTTCTTTCCAGCTTTGGTTGTTCTGAATATAGTAGCCATGACCATTCTTATACAGGATTTTTGTATATATAATTTCATCCATCTTGGATAAGTACTTACAAGTCGAACTGTTGATCATAGGCTTAAAACTTTACGAAACTGCCATAAAGTTTCCGGAAGTTGTTTTAACATTCATATTCCTCCCACCAGTAAGAGTTCCAGTTGTTCCACATGCTCTTCGACACTTGGAGCTGCTAAACATTTAACATTTTAGCCTTTCTAGGGCATGTCGTGTCTCACGATGGTTTCAGTTTGCATTTTCCTGAGGACTAAAGATGTTAAGCACATCTTCATTTGCTATTTTTACGTCTTCTTTGTGCCTTTGCTGTTCTAGTCTCCTGTGTATCTTTTTGGGTTGTTTGTCTTTTCTTTCTATTGAGTTGCAGGAATTCTTTATACGTTCTAGATACAGCTGTTTGTCGATTATCTTATTGCTAATGCTTTCTCCCAGTTTGTGAGAAGGGTTGTGGGATTTTTTCTTGTTTTTTGGGTCTTTTTAGCAGATATTTTCAAATTATGATCAATTTTAATTTAGCATTATTTTATTTTATGTCTCAAGCTTGTTTGACATTTCAAGGAAATCTTTGCTTACATCATGATTTAGAAGAAATTCTGTCTTTTTTTCTAGATTTACTGTTTGCACTTTACATTTAGGTCTATGAACTGTCTTAAATTGGTTTGTGTACAGTGTAGGCTATCAGCAAAGTTTTTTTGTTTGTTTCTTTTATTTTAGCATGCGAGGATTTAGTTGATCCAGTATTGAAGAAATTTTTCTTTTTTTAAGTTTCTTTGGCACTTTTGTTGAATAATCATTTGATCTTATAAATGTGGATCTATTTTTGGACTTCTTATATTATTCCAATGATATATTTTCAAATAATTTATTTAATATTACATAACTTTAATTACTGAACTTTCATAGTAAGTCTTGAATTTATGTAGATTATATCCTTTATTTTTTTCTTCTTTTGAAGTGTGTATGTGTGTGTATGCACTGTTTTGGGTCATTTGTCTTTTTGTAAAACATTCAAATCATCTTGTCAATTTCTAGGAAAAAAATCTGTTGAAATGTTCACTGGAATTGCATTGATATTGATCAATTTAGGGAAAACTGACACCTTAACAATATTGAGTCTTTCAACACATGAACATGGTATATCTCTCCTTAATTTAAATATTCTTTAATTTATCTTACCAATATTTTATAATTTCCAGCGTAGGGTCTTACACATGTTTTGTTGCTACTATAGAGTTGATATTTTTCATGCTGTTGTACATGGTTTTGTGTTTTCAGTCTAATTTTCTAACTGTCCATTTCAAGCAGATACAAACATACTCCCTTAATGTACAATACCGCAATGTCGTTAAATTCACCTATCCCAGTAATTATCTTAGACAGTCTTTAGGCTTTTCTATCTACACAAGTATGAGGTCTGTGATCCAGTTTTACCTCTTCCCGTCTGAATCCTTTTATTGTTTTACTGTATGAATCAGAGTCTCCATGTTAATGTTAAACAGAAGGGATGAGAGTAAATTCCCTTGACTTGTTTCTCATCTTAGGTGGAAAGCGTGCAGTATTTCACCATTAAGTATGATATGAGCTGTAGTTCTTTCAGTAGATCCTTTATCATTTGATAGTTTCCTTTTTTTCCTCATGTGCAGATTTTAGTATAAATGCTTGGCATTTTGGCAAATATTTTCCTACATTTATTGACATGATTACATGACCTTTTTTCCTCCCTCAATCTGTTAATGTGTAGATTGTATAGATTAATTTTTGTATGATGAACCAACCTGGCATCTTGATAAACCCAGTTTGATCCTAGTATGTTGCTCTTTGCATATATTGCTGCATTCAGTTTCTAATAGTTTTTTGAGAATTTTGTGTCTATGTTTATGAGGGACATTGGAATTCAGTTTTTTGTCTTTTTTTTTTCGTGGTACCAGTGGTCTTGTAAAATGATTTAGGAAGTGTTTCCTCCTCTTCCTCCTTTTGAAACAGTTTGTTTAGAAATGGAATTATTTCTCCCTTTAGTGTTTCATAGACTTACAAACAGTAAAACTCTCTGGGCTTGAAGTTTCCTGTGGTAAGATTTTTAATTAGGAATTTAATTTATTCAATGGTATAAGCTATTTAGATTTTCAATTTCTTCCTGAGTCAATTTTTTGTTTTGTTTTGTTTTTCTTTTATTTTAAAATTAGGTCATTTGTCATTTTATTGTTCAGTTATAAGAGTTCTTTCTATACAAGTTCTTTATGAGACATATGATTTGCAAAAATTTTCGCCCATTTTGCATGTTGTCTTTCCATTTTCTTGATATAATTTTGTTATAGTTTAGTGTAGTTTTGAATATATTTTAAAAAATTTTATTGAAGTATAGTTGATTTACAATGCTGTGTAGGTTTCAGGTGTATAGTAAAGTGAATCAGTTATACATATACATACATCCACTCTTTTTAAGATTCTTTTCCCATATAGGCCATTACAGAGTATTGGGTAGATTTCCCTGTGCTAATACAGTAGATCCTTATTAGTTATCTGTTTTATACATAGTAGTGTATATATGTCAATCCCAATCCCCCCAATTTACCCCTCCTTCTCCCCAGTCCCCCCTGGTAACCGTAAGTTCGTTTTCTACATCTGTGACTCTACCTTCTCCCCAGTCCTCCCTGGTAACCGTAAGTTCGTTTTCTACATCTGTGACTCTATTTTGTTTTATAAATAAGAGTCAGTTTCTTTAAAAAGTATCAGTTTCATCTAAATTCATTATTTGCACATTTCTGACAGATAAATCAGAGTGGTGCAGAGGTGAAAGTACTAGCGGAAATGTTGGATTCATATTGCCTTTTCATTTGGGCAGTTTGGGGACAATGGAAAGGCCTAATTTCTTTGTTTAGTGTCTGTCTCCTCACCCTGGAATGTAAGCTTCTTGAGGGCAGCAATCTTTGTCTGTTTTGGTCACCATGGCACCCCTGGAACCCTGAATATTTCTCAGTGCAAACCGTGTCCTCAATAAGTATGTGGTCAATAAATAAATGATGTGTAGTGACCTTTAAGAAACCCGGGATAGAATCTAGGATCAGGTTCTTCTGGGAGCGATGTAATAATAACTTCCTCAGTGTACAGGTTTCCTGGGGCTGCCACACAAGTTCCCACAAAGTGGGTGGCTTAAAACAACGGAAGTGTTATCCTCTTTCGGTTCTGGAGGTTGGAAGTCCATGGTCAAGGTGTAGGCAGGTGTGTGCTCCCTCTGGCGGCTCCAGTGGAGAAGCCGTTCCTGCTTCTTCCAGCGTCTGGGGGCTGCAGGCTCACTTGGCTTGTGGCCACATCCTTCCAGTCTCTGCTGCATCTTCACCTGGCCTTCCCCCCACTGCACGTGTCTACCTCAGCTGCCTCTGCCTGTCTCTTATAAAAATAACTATGATGGCATTTAGGTTCCACCTGAATCACCCAGGGTGCACTCCTCATCTCAAAATCCTTCACTTAATCATGTCTTTGGCCATATAACGTAACCTGCACATTTTCCAAGGATTTAGACCTGAAATCTTTGGGACCATCATTCACCCCCTTCTCCCCAGTTCTGTAGTAAAATGGGCACACTTATTTCAATCTTTGCTTCTGATAAGAATTGACATCGACGTAAGAGATAGTCAGCTTGAAGGAAATCTCCTTTTATGATGCTTGTGATACAACCATGTGTAACAAAGAAGTCTGGCTTTTCAGGATGAGCGGTCATTAAAGAAAGAACATGCTTCTCAGTCATCAGCTCTAAATTTGTTTTACATTCTTTAGCTGGAATATTCTATTCAGCGAAAGGTAAGTTATTACTGAATATGTTGGTAGCAGAAATAAAACCACTTCTGCATCATTTACATCCCTGATATAAAATACAGAGAAACCGATAGATCCTTGCAACCTGGGTTATATGAAGGCCATGCCAGCCATGTCCAACCTATTATGTTTCAATAGGTTCCCGTTGTCTCTATATCACCCAGGGTTTTAAGTTTTCGTGCAGGTTTTAAGGTAAACAGAGCCCGAATTCCAAACCACTTTTGTACTCAGGATGACCCTGACTCTATTAGAAATGAGATCTGATGACATCATCTTTTGACAGTCATGATCTTTAACCTGGTTTGATCTAAACCAGACTCCTTGGGAATGATATCATTAAGGTAAATCCCTGAAAAGAGACCCAGCCACCTCAATATAAGCCATTTAGAGGTATTGGGTTACTGGAGATGACTTCACCCATCACTCTTTTCTTCCTTGGGCAGTACAGACTGTATCAAAACTGCCAAGAAGGGCAGTGGATTATTGGTGTTGTTTTTACTAATAACACCCAAAATTATAGCAGAATTCTAATTAGGCACATGGGTAGACGTATTATTATGTGGCTTTTATCCTTCTCCTTTAGACAGATTTTAACTCTGAGAGTCTGCTTCTCTCCGTGTTTGAAAAGAATGTCTGGCATTTATGCAAAGGTAAATTTAAATATACATTGTGTCTCATGTACAGGATAAGATAGAGGCACCTATATGAGTATGCCACCTAACTTTAGCAATATGTTGTGAAAATAATCTACAGATATCATTTCTATGAGTCAAGAGCTGTGTATGTGAATGAGATGTGTGTCCCTGTCTCTCCTTATCTACCACAATTGCCCCAAGTCCTGGTCCTGCCATCTGTCTCCTCCTGTGATGGGCCCCTCCCTGGTGTTCTGGTTCTTGCCTGCACCATCCTAAAAGCACTTCTCTGTGGGACCACCAAGTACTGATCTGCATCTAGGCTGAAACGGACCTATATCCATGCCCAACTATGCAAGCCAGCCTTACGCGTTATCGATATCTATATATAAATTTATATAAACACAGCACTTATCAACAGCTTTCATAACTAACTTGATAGACTACTTCCAGAAAGAATTAACATGATTTTCTTAATCTGACCTAAGCAGCAGACTTTATTTTCTTCCTGCTCTTAAATCTCTCCCTAGTTCATACTTGGGATTCAGCAAACTCTTCAGAAGAGAAACACATCAGATCTCAAATCACTAGAAAAAGTACTTTGTACTCAAGGTAAATGTGGACTTACTCATACTATGAAGATAAGTTTGAACTCCTGGTGGATTCTCAGGTCTACCTTTGCAAAGCTACTGGATGATTTTGCTAATAGGGAAGGACAACACCCTGGACCATTTGGCTTATGCAGATGTGAATTTACGAGCTCGCGGGCAGGCCTGGCTTCCAGCACCCCTGGCCGTCCTCCTAGAAGCATCTTCCAGATGAGTTCCTCCGCTTTGCTCTCCTCTGTGTTTACCTGTCTCCCCTGCCTCAGACCCTGAGCATTAGGAAATTGGTGTCAGAATCTCCAGTCACTGGTTCAAAGTCTGAGACACACAGCAGGAAGACCTTCCCCCTCTCCAACCAGGACAAATTGTCCTTCCTCCCATTGGTTCTGATTTGGCCCATTTCCAAGTAATAAGTCAGTGTTGTTGGGAACTGCCATGTGCCCCTTCCTTCCCGCCCCATGGACCAGGAGTGGGCGGGCTGGGTCTCCGGGGCAGTGGGCGCAGTCTGGTGTGCCCCCCCCATCCCTGAGCTGGTGAGAGGCAGTGCACAGTGGTGACACACTGGCTGGTGCCAGGGGCAGAAGGCTGTGGTCCAAGGCCCTGGGTACTGTTCCTGGTTGGGTGCAAAGGTGGCAAGACACCCACCTCCTCATGGCTCGGCTTCTTCATCTATAAGATGCGAGTGGTGCCAGCGTGCCCCCCCACGGAGCCACGTCCCTGGGTGATGGTTGTAGACTATACATTAACCTGCTGCGGCCCCTCTCTGATGAGCAAGTCGAGTCGGGAACGGAGGGAGGTGACCCGAGTCTCGCCTGTGTGAGTCCCAGCCCCCCTCCTTTAAAGCCAGGAGTTTCCGACACTTTAACACAGTGTAACTTAATCGTGTGTGATTTATGGAGCCAACAGAAGGAATATCAACATCTCCATCCTGGAAACAAATCAAAGTTCAGACATGGGTGCAAACACTAATTACTTTTAACAAGTGCAGGAGAAAGGGGAGGGGAGGCCAGGGCTGCACTGGCCCCGCCAGACAGCCAGGCGATAACCTGAGTGCTTTGGACACCCGGCCAGGAGAGCCGCCTGGCTGGGGAAGTTTCAGGAAGCGCCCCGTCAGCCGCGATCAGCTCTTTGAAGTGTCCAAAGTGCGAAGTGGGCCACATCCATCTTTAAAGCGCTCCGAGGCCCGCGGGCTGCTTTGGGTTAGTGAAGGAATGTGCACTTATTTGAAACCTGACCCCAGGGCCCCTCAAAAGTTGGGCTTAGGCGGGGCAAGGAGTGACCTTGGAAATTTAGACAGCTGCTAGACCACTGCTAGGAGCAAATTATTACAGCAGTGGTAATTTTCCCGATGAGAAAAAAGCAGAGGGCGCCTCTCTAAGCCCTGTTGGGTCAGCTTTAGCCTTTAAAGACCGGTGTGAGAACCAGAGCCTCGGGAGAATTAGGGCCAATCTGGGGGCGAGGCTGAGATTCCACGGGGGACTGCGGGGCAGGGGAAGGGATGTTGGA
This sequence comes from Neophocaena asiaeorientalis asiaeorientalis, assembly GCF_003031525.2. Classification (NCBI taxonomy): domain Eukaryota; kingdom Metazoa; phylum Chordata; class Mammalia; order Artiodactyla; family Phocoenidae; genus Neophocaena; species Neophocaena asiaeorientalis. The sequence goes on along the minus strand of NW_020175679.1, from coordinate 556,705 downwards.
AGCGGATACACCCAAAGGTCTCCCCTTGCACATACATGGTCCCTGTCCTGTGAGAGGCCGGCTTCCAGAAAACTGCGCTCTAAGCGTGTTAAGTCACCAAGCAGTTAGTTACGAGTGGTTCTGCACTAGACGATCAGACTGTTCCCTTTAAAGCATGGCCTCCCAGGCCCCTCAGTAAGCCGATAAGCCGGCAGCCCGGGCGCGTTGAAGAGGCAGTTCTGCTGATGGGGCTCCGGGCTGCACAGACACCGTTCCCTGAGTGAGCAGCCTCCATGTTTCTGTGAATACCTTGTTTCCCTTGATTTGGGGATTGAGGATGAAGAGCAAGGAGGATTTGCAGAGATACTTTCCAGATTTAACAGTTTAGAAATGGAGAAAGGCAGGTTTCCCAGGCTAGCCCAAAAGGAAGCAAACACAGGCACAGGGGGAACTTGGATTTATCACGGCGCATGGGGACCTATGGACACTCAACCAGGCTGCCCCAGCTCCCGGTCCAGCGATGACACGCCCTGCAGGAGGTCCGCACCGGGCGGCCCCATTTGCCCCGTCCCTCCCCCACCTGGCTTCCCGGAGGATGTCGTTTGCGCGTCTCAGGGCAGGAGCATCATGGGACGCGTCCTGTCACATTGACACCACCAGAGACCTCAGCGTCTGCCACCTGCAGGTTCTGGTTTGAATCCCGTGGTAGCGAGAAGCCCATGAATAGTGCAGAAAAGTAGAGAGAAGAAGTAGAAAATCGCCAGGAACACAGAGCCATGCAGTTGCGCCGGTTGCTCGTCTGAGTCTTGTCTTGTCTCCCAGCCTCGAGGGGACCATGCGGAGTGGCTGGAGGCCATATCGGGTGGTGCCCGCTCGGGGGGGAGCCCATTTTCACTGGAGGCCGCCATTCACTACTTCCACTGCCCAGATGGCTTCGACACCCCTGGGATGAATGCACAGGAAACGTGGGGTTCAGAGAAGGCCAAGGAGGGGAGCGGGCACAGGACACAGGGCCCCTGCCGCCTCAACGGGCTTCACTGGCTTTGGGAGCAGACCCCTGAGATGTTTCTGTGTGTCAGGCTTCTCTAGACAAACAGGCTGTAGATGTGGATACAGATAGATATAGATTAGATATAGGTATAGATACAGATATATAGATTAGACATAGGCATCGATATAGATGTAGATACAGATACTATAGGTACAGATATAGATACACATGCAGATATACATCAGATATAGTTATAAATGTAGATAGAGATATAGATACAGATATAGGTGATATAAACATAGAAACTTATCATAAGGAATTGGATCAAGAAATCATGGAGACTGAAAAGTCCCATAGTCTGCCATCCCCAGGCTGGAGTCCCAGGAGACGGGCAGGGCAACACAAAGGACTTTTCTTCCAGAAAACTGATGCATTGATGGGTATTTGGGTCCTTCTTCCAGGGGGTTTATAGCTGTGTTTTGATGTCAGAACTTCCTTCTGTAATTTCAAACGCGCAGGCTGTTTGGTGATAGAAGCTTCCTGGGGAAGATGTGGAAATGCCTACGAGCAGCGTGCCTTCTGGTCCACAGGTAAGTTCCAGCGACTGACCACAGCATCCCAACCTGTGTGGCTGGAAGACGAAGTCCCTGGTTTTCCACTGATTGACGTCACTGGAGCTGCCAGCCCCTCGGCTGTCCTTTGCTGGCTGCCCGACCTGCCCATAAAACTCCATTTGAAAAGGAAGTACAGACACACTTTCTCAGCTCATCGGCATGTCTGCAACTGTAGTGAAGCTTCCAGCAACAGGAGGCAGGGGAAGGAACTGCCACGGGGAGAGGATGGGCAGCGTGGCCGTGTCCACGTGGAGGGCCGCACAGGGTGCTCCCTGGAGGGAGACCCGGGAGGCCGGAGGTGACCATGGGCTGAGCTGTTCTGGCTGGAACTCTGTAGGGATCCGTGTAAAATGACCGCCCTGTGATCCTGCCTACAGACAAGAAACGCCACCAAAACTCACTAGCTCGGGGCACAGTTCTGCCTGCAATGTCATTTGTGTCTTCCTTGAATCATTCTGTGTTGTATCTTCCATGAAAAATAGAAACCTGGGGTCAAACTAGCTTACGAACTCCCCCTTCACCCAGAACTCTCCGAGCGTCCACAGCACTGATGGGCACTACAGGTTTCTAAGACAGGGGAGCAGAATGCCACGTTTCCCAAGTTATTGGATTAGTGAACTTTGTTCATGGAGCACCTGTTTTTCCTGGGACCACAGTTCTGGGTCTTTGAGAAGTGCTGGGGCAGATGTGCTTTAAGGGCTCTAAGTTGTGAAGGGACCCCTTCGGTTACTGCTTAAGAAGAACCATTTTCTTAACATCATGAAGTGCCAGACTTGTGTGCTTCAGTCTCTTAGTTGACTGTGCAGGAAGTACATTTACGCCTTCTTCAGGGAAACTCTAAAACAAGTGGCAGATTTCTTCTGGAAAGTGGGAGAGAGACAGGTGACCCGTGAAGTGCCCCATGAAGATGGGCAGATTCCATCTATGTCCCCCACCCCGGAATCACTCAGTTCCTCCTAGGGGGTCATATTCTAGCCAGGGCAGGGCACTCTGGGGTGGTGACCAGGATTATAGAGGACAAAACTTCAAAGAATTGGCTGTGACATGGGGTCCATGAACAGGGACCATTTTGAAAAGCATTTCTTTAACCCCAAAGGGGCTCGAGTCCAACAGCCCCTGAGCCACGCAAAGCTTAGAGCTGTCACTCTAAAACCGGGGACCCGTCAAGTGAAAAGTTCTGACAGTAATTGAGCACGGCCCCCAAATCCAGACCGATCCATCCCTTGACAGTCCTGGCCACGTGACCAGGAAGCCGCTCTTAAAGGTCAGCAGACTGATGTCTGTGGACATCTTCCGGGTCTCGGTGACCCCCAGTCTGTCCCCTGCACCCAGAGTGGAGAAGGAAGAACCGCTGGAACGGTGTGTGTGCTGGGAAGAGGCGGCCGCGGCGCGGGTTCTGCCGGTGGATGGCCCTGGGCGCCCACCCTGCTCCCGCACGCCTACATCTCGTTCAAGGATGTTTCACTGTGAGTGAGGGAAGCTGCTGAGTGACGGGCCTTGCTGCCTGCCTGGCCCCTCCCGGGGGGCCTTCACGTTCTTCCCTGAAGCGCTAGGCTGGGCTCCCCTGGCAGCTCTAAGTAGAGATAGGCACTGGCCCTGGAAAATGTCCCTGAAGTGGCAGTCAGTGAGGAATTGACATCGGACACGAGGCCGTGTCTGCCAGGGCTGGTAGGAGGCAGGGAACTGGAAAAGAGACTCTCCCAAGTGTCACCCACACCTGTTCCCTGTGTAGCACAACCGGAGGGGACGTGCACCCAGGCCAGGCTGGGTGCCACCGCGCGGGTGTCCTGGAGGGAGCCACAAGCGTTTCGTTTCCATGACAACTGAGCATATGCAGTTTTGGGGAGAGGGGGAGGGCTGTATGCTCCTCCAGCAGACGCACTTACATATCCCTCCTCCAGAAGAGTGAAGATGCAGTTCCATAGACCGTTTCTCCGTGTGCCGCACAGCAGAAGCACCCAGCAGAACGTTCCCGGTGATGTAACGTCTTTTTAAGTTATCTCCAAGCAGCGTCCATGGGCAACCCCATCACAACCTGGTGAGTCCTGTCCACTACTGAGGAGTGGAGTTGCCTTCCCTTCGCCCCGCTGGGAACTCATGGCCCCTCTGTGTCCCACCCGCCTCGCGGTCCTAGTGCAAGTATGGGAAAGCAGAGGCAGAGGACACCTCAGGCCCGTCCTGGTGGAGCATGCCTTGTAGGGGAGAGCCTGAATCCCAGAGGATACAGTGGGCCCATGGCTGTGGTTCTGGGCAGACCCAAGCCCAGTGGCCAGCATTCAGCTCCCAGCCCTCTCCCTCACCTGGACACATTCTCTTGGTCTCTCCCTGCCTTAGTCTCCTCACCTGAAAACAGGACAATTGTAGTACCTGCCTGGTCAGATTGCTGCAGTGACTGTTAATAGTGGTGGCGGTTACAGAAAGATGCAGAGAGACAGATGGACAGACCATGAAAAGACACGCAGCAAACAGCTGTGTGGAGACGCAAAGGACTGTGACGATGAAGGGAATCGACTGCACCTGGGGATGGGGGTGTCTTTTTGGGAAGGGGGCATTTATGCCATACAATCAGGGAACAAAGTATGATTCCAGAGGCAGACTCTTCTCAACACCCCAGATTCAGGTCCACATCCTGGGGTTTAATTTCTGGTGTGAGTTTACGGAATTCATCGCCTCCCATGTTCTGCTTCTTGTGACAAATAATAGCTACCTTACCGAGATAAGGAAATGACAAAGCACCTGAGAAATCAAATGGAGAACTTCAAAGCATTATACACATTTCTGCTGCAAATGTCATCGATTTATGACCGTAAGTCACAGCTTCAAACAAAAGCGCGCAATCATCCTTGGGGTTAAGCCTGGAACCTGCCTCCTCCCTCCAGCCCGCAGGCTTTCCTGTGGGCCATGGGCTCTGACTTCTGCTGGGGAGGCTTGTTTCAGAGTCACCAGAGTGGGCGGCTCACTTGGCCCCCTTCCTTTGGGTTCCCTGGTCCTGACAGCTCCTCATGGGGGTTGTGATGGGATTCGCTGCTGCCTTGTTCCCAGAGCTCGTGGTTGTAGGACAACATGGGTGGGGAGAAGACTTCCTCACCATCCGCAGACCCCACTGGCAGAGGTCGGCTCTCTCTCACCCTTAGGACTGAGGGTGCAGGAAGCTATTTCTCTAGAGGGAGTTGGTCCTTGGGGCAGACAAGGGGCACTGAGGATCAATGCCCGTGGTGGGGGGCTGGGAGAAGGGGGGGTTCTCCGTGTAAGGTGGGATGGGGTCTCCAGGCACCGAAGCTCAGAGAGCCCAGAAGCCTGGGATGTGTGGCAGCTCCTCTGACTGAGGACTGCTGCCCCACCGACGATGGTGCTGGGGTTCGTACGACAGACAGGCGGGAGAGGATGTCCAAGGCTGGCTTGGGTAGGATTTGAGGGAGGAGAGCTCTGCAGGTGTCTCCTTTACAGAGTGGACAGAGGAGAAGAGGAGATGTGGAAGTGAATCCAGACAAAAAGATTCCAGGAGGGATGCTGCCAGATCCATGAGAAAGTCTTTTCTACGACACCACTGCCTGCTGGTGGGAATGCAGAACGGGGCAGCCACTTAGGAAGATGGTGTGATGGTTTCTTACAAAACTAAACACACTCTTACCACCCAACCCAGCCACTATACTCCTTGGGATTTACACAAATAAGTTGAAAACTTGCGTCCACGCAAAAATCTGCACGCAGATGTTTATAACAGCTATACTCATCGTTGCCAAGGCTTGAAAGCCACCAAGATGCCCTCCAGTGAATGGAAAAACTGTGGTCCATCCACGCAATGGAATATCATTCCGCACTAAAAACAGATGATCTTTCGAGCCATGAAATGACATGGAGGAAATGTAAACACACATTACTCAGTGAAGGAAGGCAGTCTGCAAAGCCTGCATCCTGTATGATGCCCTGTATGTGTCAACTTGAGAGAGCCATGAGGTGCCCAGACTTTTGGCCAAACATTCTGGGTGTGTCAGTGAGGGTGTTTCTGGATGGAGTTAGCATTTGAACCATGGCCCGAGTAAAGCAGATTGCCCTCCTCAGTGTGGGTGGGTCTCAGCCAATCAGTTGAAGACCTGAATAGAACAAAAAGCTGAGAGGAAACTCCTCTTGCCTGACTCCCTTAAGGGGAGACATTAGTCTTTTCCCATCTTCAGACTCAGACTGAAACATCTGCTCTACCCAGGTCTGGATCCCTCTACCGTTTGGACAGGGGCTACATCACTGGTACTCCTGGGTCTCCAGCCAGCTGATGACAGATCTTGGGACTTTCAGCCTCTGTGATCACATGAGCCCATTCTTTATACTAAATCTCTTGCTCCATAAATGTATATGCACATCCTACTGGTTCTGCTTCTCTGGAGAGACCTGACTAATTCACCAACTCTGTGACATTCTGGAAAAGACAAAGCTGTGGAGACAGTAGAAAGATCAGTGATCTCCTCCTGGAGATCACTGGTGGGGGAGGGAGGGGGGAATGAATGGTGGATCACAGAGGAGTTTTAGGACAATGAAACTGCTCTGTATGACACTGCAATGGTGAATTCATTCCATCATATGCCTGTCCAAAGCCATAGAACGTACAACACCAAGAGTGAACCCCACTGTGATCTATGGACTCTGGGTGGTAATGATGCATTGCTGTGAGTTCATGGATTTTAACAAAGTTCCTCTCAATGGGGGATATTGGTCACGGGGGAGGCTGTGTGTATGGAGGGGGTGGCGGATAATAGGAAATCTTTGTATTTCCGCTAAATTTTACTGTGAACTTAAAACTGCTCTAAAATAGTTTTAAATAGTTTTTTTTTTTTTTTTTTTTTTTTTTTTTTTATTAAATGCTGCTACCTCTAGCCTTTGGGATCAAGAAGTTTCTGTGGATCCTGTGACAGGGGGCGGGGTGGGTGTGCATCCCTGATGTAAGGAACAGGTCAGTTGAGGTTTCAAAGCTACCGTCTCTGATGGTTTTGAGATGAAGGTGGAGACAGTAGAACACCTTATGATTTCTTAAAGAAAATTGGAAAACCTCAGACCTTCACTACATATTTAAAATTTAGAGAAAATCTGAAATTCATTTTTTTGTTACATTAATCTAAGCGCTTTGAGTGCCATCACCCTGGAAGTACATCCTTATTTTTGGTTGAAACCTAAGTGTTCCTTATATGTCTGAGCAGTCACAAAGAGACTGAAGCTAGTGTTTTGGAAATTTGCCCCAATAATTCTCTTAAGATGGATTTGGCTTATTGTCTTTCCAGAGAGTCGAGGCCTCAAGTTTTGCATTTGAGTTTGCCGTGGCTTCCAAAGTCCTTGGCTGTCCGTTGTCCGCTGTCAGTTTGGAGGAGCATAATTGGGCTGTGTGGTATGACTGTGATATTTTACACCCTTTTAATTGGGTACACAGTGGCAATCCGACACCGTTAGCATGGGTGGTGCTGCCAGCAATGTTTTGCTACAATTTATGTGTAAACAATGGCGCTCTGGCTGAACCCACCATGCGTCGCATATTTGCGTTTCCTGGCCTCCACTTTCTCTGTCCGGCATAAACGATAATGGGCAAGCATTTGTTTTTAGCTTTTCAGAGTTGGGGAAAATTAAATAGGCACCTTGCTCAATGAATGTTTCTTCTAAGCAGTGCTGAAGAAAAGGGGGAAATCACTGGGTATTGAGACGGGACACAGAAGGATGGGCTGGCGCATCCTTGCACACGTCATCGCCCTGTCCGCCTGCCAGTTGCCGCTGTTCTCATCCCCCGCTTTCAAAAGTTTGGCTCAATCCGTACATTGTGTGTTGAAACAACATTTTTTCACTGCCATTTTCCGATGGATTTTGCATAGTAAATTCTAACAAAAGACATCGCAGTCCAGTTTTCACTCGGATGAGGCTACAGTTTCATATTAAGTCAGGAGATTGTAGAGTGTGTCTTATTGTTGTCACTGGGACTGGTACTTGCGAAGGACAAAGCCTCCAAGCTTGTCACGACATGCCCAGGCCTCAGCCGCTGGCTTGGAGCCTCTTCCAGCTTCTGAGGGGCTGGATTGAAATCAGCCCCATTGCAGAGCTGTGTGGGGGTCTCGTTTGTCCACCGGCATGAAGTTTCTTGCGTGATGTTAAATACCCCTGTGGTTTAGAACAGACTGGTGGTTGCCAAGGGGGAGGGGGTGGGGTGAGGGATGGAGTGGGAGGTTGAGGTTAGTGGATGGAAACTTTATATATAGAATGGATAAACAATTGTATAGCACAGAGAACTCTATTCAATACCCTATGACAGACCGTAATGGAAGAGAATATTCAAAAAGTATATATATGCATAACTGAATCCCTTTGCTGTATGGCAGAAATTAACACAACATTGTAACTCAACTATACTTCAAGAAAAACTTGATGAAAAAAAGCACTCCTTCAAATCAAAATAAAAACAATAAAAGACAAAGAGGCCAGTTTAAAAGTGGGCAAAAAAGCAAAACAAAACACCTCTGTGGTTGAACTGGTGGGCTATCTGGGATGATTATCAACACTGCACATTTGAAGAAAGAATCTACAGAGCCCCCATTTCAAGATGCAGGGAAGCTTCAGAGTTGGATGAAAATTCACTTTTCAAAGCCCACCCTCTGACAGACATTCGGGCCTCTCCATCTGGCTGAGACCTGGGGAGCTGGTGCACAGGTGGGTGGGGAGACCAAGGGCTACAGGGTGGCCCAGCCCCCCACCCCCGATGACGGCAGCGCTCACCATCACGTACATGGCCCATCGGCCGCAAGAAAGGGATTTATCACTGTGTCTGTGTGGACTCTTGATCACAAAACCCTGTGCATTTGCTAAAGGGGTCAACGTCACTTCTGAGAAACATGACTGTGTGTGTTCAGGAAAAGGAATGAATGCTGACCACACACAGCACCTCACTTTACAGTGTATAAGTGCTTTCAGGGACCCAGCAAAGGGGAATTTCTGTCCCTTTTGAACAAACAGGACGAAACTCTGAGAGGCTGTGACCTGGCCAGGCTCCCAGCGCAAGAGAGGAAGCTGGGCCCAGAGTCCAAGTCCGTGGAGAGCAGCCAGCTCAGCGGGGATGTGATGGATGCGCCCTGAGGCCGTGAACCAGGAAGCACTTTAAAGTACTGACGTCACATGACAACAGACAGAGTGACCTCCGTTAAGGCTGCGGGTCCTCTGCGTCTGCTGCCTCTCCCGCTCTTTGCCTGTGGCGTTGCACAAACGCAGACTCTGCTGTGTAGGCGGCCACTCTCTCCAGAGCACAGTTTGCTGAGTGAGAGCCTGACTAGCAGCCTGTTAGAGCCACAGCCCTGCTTAGAGGTAAACCTGCTCAGCCGCATTCCAGAGCCGGGATGCTTTCTGCACCTGGAATGTCGGTTTCAGGTCTCAGTCACGGGATCATGTGTATAAAAGTTCTGGATCATTTGATTTTTTTTTGAATCAAATCTTATTTCAAAATGACTATGAAAAGTGCTTACGATATCATTTCAGCGCTCAGATTCCTTGCAGATCCTGGTAGGGGTGCAAAACCCTGGCTGAGCCTCCACGTCATTCCCTTGCCGGGTAGGAGAAGGGGCCCCGTGCATGGGGTCAGGTCCCTGTGCAGGGGGGCCTTCGTGCTTGGGGTCGGGCAGGTCCCTGTGCAGGGGGTCCCTCTGTGAATGGAGTCAGGTCCCTGTGCAGGGGGGGCTTCGTGCCTGGGGTCGGGCAGGACCCTGTGAAAGTGTATGCGGGGCTGCCCCGAGAGTGAGACCCAGGACCTCAGTTCACCAGATTCCAGCACTTACCACCCGACCGCGTGAGCCTGGCTGAGTTGCCCTTCTGTGGACCATCTCCCTCCTCGTCCTGGCAATGAGGTGATGCTCTCCACCCTGGTGACCATCATGTGAAGAGGATGCGGTGACCAAGTGGTGACACTTAGTTCCTCGGTGACTCAAATTCTGAGGCGCTCCAGTGCGGTTTGGGGTGAACACCCTCCTCTCTCTTCTGAATGTTTGTGTACAGAAAAGGGCACGATCCAAAAGATGGACGGGTTCTTACAACCCACGGACGCCCCTGCAGCCATTACCCCTCGCGTCCCCTGTGTCCATTCCAGCCGCCCAGCCATGTGGCCCAGTCCCCGCGCTGCCGTGTGTGAGGCTAGAAGTAGGTGTGCCTCTCACCCTCCACAGCACAGACCCTTCCTGGTGGTCTGTTGCTGGACTGCACGTCTGTTCGTCTGCCATGCTGTTGCCCTTGGGGGTGGTTCTGTGTGTGGGGACGGTGGGGGTCACGCTGTGTATTTCTCAGCTCTCTTCCCCCATCTTCTCGTTGTCTTATTTTCAGGTAGAGGACACTAGGGTCCTCACGGTCACCCTCTTCCTCACCTTCTTCCGAACCCCCCCCGCCCTTCATCCTGTCTGCCCTGCCCGCCCAGGTGATGCGCGGCCAGCTCCACCGGCAGCTGAAGAGTGAGGCTCCATCATGGAAGGAGTGGCATACTGCCCAGAGTTTGGAAGGGCAGGTGAGCCAGAGTAGACACCACGTGGAGCCCCTCCCGTGCCCTCAGTGTGTGTCCTTCTACAGCTCCATCTGCCCTGTGTGGGGAGGAGGTGGGAGGGCAGTGCCTATCCCACAAATCACGGGTGGGACCTTCGCAGAAAGGGAAAGGTGCACCAGGGGTCCTTCAGCTCAGCGACCCCTGACATGGTCAGTGTGTGTGTCACCTGGGTCAGGCTTATCCAGCCAGACACCACTCCTAGTGTGGGTGCCAAGCTGATGGTAACTGTGTCAGTTCCTGCAGCAGTGGACTCGAGTAAGGGAGATGCCCCACCCTGAGGTGGTGGGCCTCGTCCGATCAGTGGAAGGCCCTAAGACCAAAACTGAGGTTCCACAGAGAAGAAGAGAGTCCACCTCAAGACCAAAGCATTGGCTCCTGCCCGAGAGTTTCCAGCCTGCCCTTCCTGCTGGCTTGCCCCACGGATTTCAGACTTGGAACCCCGAGGACTGCAGAAGCCAATTCCTTGAAATAAATCTCTAAAAAATATTTCTGTGTATGTGCATGTGTGGATATAGATATGTGTAGATAACTGGATAGAGATAGAGAGAGAGAGAGAGAGAGAGAGAGATAACAAAGAGATTGATAATGAGATAATGAGATAGACAGATAGGCAGATAATAGTTAAGTAGATGATCTATCTAATGATAGATAATAGAGAGATAGATAATAAGATAGATAGATAAATAGGTAGTTAATAGATAGACAGGTAGATAATAGATAAGTAGATGATCTATTTACCTACCTACCTATCTAAGATGAACTCACCTGAGCTCAAGATATTAACCCCTCTCAGGCCTGCAGTGCCCCATAAGTATTCATCAACAGTTTCTTCCAACCAGCAAATAAATGATAAAGAGAGTTGCAGTGAAATTACCCCACGTGGGAACACATACTATTGCTTCAGTGACTTTTTCCCATTTGGAAATCTACATAAGAGCTTAAAATATTTTCTTTGATCTCTTTTTTATGCCTAAGAAGTATATAACCAGGGACTCCGGAATCTCCAGGCAGAAGCCCTGCTGTGGCCCAAATAACCACAGAGAACACGAGTGTATGAACCTGTTGGAAACATTTGGTGTTATCTGACGTAAGCGGCTTGCATTTTGTTCCTTCGTGTGGATGGAGCAGAGCTTGGGTCAACCATGCAAGCCCTTTGACGCTGTTTCCTTCATGGTTACACAGACCTGGTGGCTTCATGTCTATGCCTACCTACCTATCTATGTATCTGTATCCTAGTGGTCCTGTTTCCCTGTATGATACATGGCTGACTAGTGCCGTCTCCCCCCTGCACGGCCAGTGGGGCAGCCGTGCTCTCCCCTCCTGCAAGTCCACGAGCATCACGCACACCCCTCGTACGCATCCCTTGCACACTCTCCACTGCAGCCGTCACAGCACATGCTGTCTGAACGTCTCACTGTCCAGGCAGAGGTCCTGTCTCCCATTCCTCTGGAGGAAAGTGAGGGCGCCATCCTTGGCTGACCGGCGTCTTTATTCATAGCCACCCTGGGAGTGTGAACGTATTCGCTGCCAGTAGGATAGGATGTGTCTCTGGTTTAATGGCTTTTCCTTGACAGGTTGGTTTTGATGTAAAAGTATGTGGCTGCCCGTGGCCTTTGAGACCCTTGTGTGCCCTGCAAACATGTTCTGGGAGCTTGCTGTTTTGCTGACATAGGATCATAAAATAAGACAAAAACTGTGGGAAATAAGGAGAACTTCAGGAGTGTTCAGACAGGGTTATAACTAAGCAGAAGCTCTTTGTGCAGTGGCCACTGAGAAGCTTGTTTGAACTGTTTTGATACCATTTCCTGATGTAGGGAAATCTGTCTGAAGGATGTATTTTGAAATGCAGAGTAAAATATGGCGAGGGTACTGGGGTAGCGCGTGGGTTGCCGTTTTCTGACTCGTGTTATCCGTCTTTTCATCCGCGCTGTGGATCGTTTCTGAATTCATTGCACACATATGTGTGAGCCCTTGCTTTTCAGTGGAAACAACAAAATGTAAAGATAGGAGATGGGGCGGCCACTTCAGAGGTTCTGGCTCAAGGTCTATGCGGACACCAGGAGGCCTGTCTTAGAGTGGGGCAGTTGGAACAGTGGGATTTCAAGGTAAAAGCTAAAAATGCAGTTAAGAGTTACCAGAAGGGTTTCTCTGAGAACGACTGCATTTGGCTGAGAGCTGTGTAGGCGCTCGGAGTCACCGAGAGCCCTCTTCATGATCTGGAGAAGCACATACAAGCGTGGAGAAGTGTAACTCCTATGTTTTGACTTGGTAATTTAAAAGGATAAAAGCACATTGTGTGTACATCGATAATTTGGCAAAAGCTAACAAACACAGTTATTGCTTCTGCTTTCTAATTTAGTGGTGTCAGTGGTGCCTGTTTTTGTTTCTTGCTCTTGAGTTTGGGGGTACACATCTGTCACTTATCCTCCTTTACTTATATACCCAGCAGGTGACGCTGACTTAAGGAACACCACAGCTGGTTGGACCCCAGTTTGGGGCACCCAGAAGCTGGAACAGACAAACTCCAAGGGGAGATTTGCCCATTCCCAGCGTGCTGGAACTCAGGGTTGACTCAATTCTCCTGGCCTGGGAGGGACCACCCTTCCAGTGCTGCCAAGAAATAAGGCTGTTAGGATAAAGGGAGTGTGACCAAAATTCAGCCAGAATTTTTCTTTTATGTTTCAGTAATCTCACGTGTTTCACAGGCTCACGTTGAGAAAAGGTGGACACTCAGGGCCAGGGCAGATGAGAATAAGAGCACGCTCTTCCCTGTAGGAGTACCCAAGGTGCTGCGGGGTGTGGGAGAAGTCTAGGAGGTGTGATCTGAGGCCACAGCCAGAGGACAAGGAGGTAGACGGGGAACATGCTGGGCCAAGAGAAGGTCATGTGTTAATTTAAAGGGTGACTCACCAAAGAAAAACCTGGATAACATTATTATTTATGTCCAGAAAAAGTCCAGCTAAAAGATGCTGCAGAGATGATGCAGGGTTCTTGTGATGAACTGGAAAATAGGTGCTGGGAAGGCGTGTTCCCTGGAGGACAGTGGCCACGACGGGGTGCCGTGTGGATTGGGTTTTGAGAGATGGGGAAAAGCAGGTGAATGTCCCCAGCCTTCTCGATTGAGCGGCCGTGTGGCCGGTGCTCAGGGGACAAGATGCAGTTGGGAGGTGCTTTGGGAGCTGTAGATTTGGGAGTCACTGGTGCTCAGAGTTTATAGAGAGCTAGAGAGCCCAAGACTGTTCTGAGCGGTGTCAGGATGGAAGGGATGCCGTGGAGAAGATGGGTCACACCACACACCTTAAAAGACCTTAAAGGGGCTTCCCTGGTGGTGCAGTGGTTGAGAGCCCGCCTGCCGATGCAGGAGACATGGGTTCATGCCCCGGTCTGGGAGGATCCCACATACCGTGGAGCGGCTGGGCCTGTGAGCCATGGCCGCTGAGCCTGCGCGTCCGGAGCCTGTGATCCACAACGGGAGAGGCCACAACAGTAAGAGGCCCGCATACTGCAAAAAAAACAGAAAAAAGGAACAAAAAAAAGACCTTAAAAGTTGGGTTTCTTCTTGAGAATGGGGAGTCCTAACAAGCCACTTTAAGTTTAAAAGAGACAGTGTTTCATCCTTCGATAAAGGTCAGACACTTCTCAGGATCTGCAGACTCTCACCAGGGTACTTTCCCCGGGAAGAGCCTGCTCATGGTGTGAGTGTAAATGTGCTAGGGTGAACCTGGCACTTGCAGCACTTATTTTGGAAAAGGAAAGATGATGTCTGCCCTGAGACTGACCCCTGGAACATTGCAGAGATGCCGATACTGATGAGATGAGACTCTGAGCTGTACACTCAGCGACAGCCCCACCGTGGCCCACGGGGGGATTAGCAAGAGTCAGCATGTGGCATCCCTGCAGACCCAGCACGCAGGATGGAGAGGGGACAGCTGGTCCCAGGAGAGAGGGCTGCATAAGCCCTGGGCCAGCCTCACCGCCTGCTGTGTCCAGGACAGCTGTGGATCTCGGTTCTAAGACTGCACGTCTTCACAGGAGAGATCCTTCCTCAGGGAGGAGCAGTCTTTGTCTAATTTAATGTTGGCACTGGGTTGTTCTTGTGTATTTCTGTGCATCGTTGAACACGCATTAAGTGCTATTAATTGTATAAATCTAAATGCTTTCTGTCATCCTCAAATAAGTTTTCTGTTGATTTTAATGAAATGTCAGGGCTTACGGGCTGAATGTTTGTTCCACCATTCACAAGTTGGAGCCCTAACCCCCAATGTGAAGGTATTTGGAGGGGAGAACTTTGGAAAGTAATTAGGTTTAGGTGAGGTTATGAGGGTGGGGCCCCCATGGTGGGATTTTTGTCCTTATAGGAAGAGCTCTGTCTCTCTACCACCTGAGGTCACAGCAAGACGGTGGCTGTCAGCAAACCAGGAAGAAGGTCCTCATCAGGAACTTCATCAGGAACCAAATCTGTTGACATCTTGATCTTGGACTTCCCAGCCTGTAGAACAGTGAGAAATGAATGCCTGTTCTTTAAGCCACTGAGTCTACGATATTTTGTACGGCAGCCCGGGCTAAGACACAGCATTTAAATAAAGCTGCCGCTGGAACACGGGAATCAGGTAGCACGTGCAATCAAGATTCTGGGGGTCAGAGTGCTCCTGGGCGTGTGAGTGTGTTTGCTTGCCCAGACACATGTACACAGCTGTGTGTGTCTACAGCCCCATTAATCTACCCTTGCCCAACCAAAGAAAGCATACTCTACATGTGGCAATTTTTGCTATTTTATCCCCCTGACTTAAGAACATGATAAAAGTTATGTTTCCACATAGTTAGGCTAAACCTTTGAACAACCTAAAAGTCCATCAAGGTGCTCACTGCTTCTTAGAAAACCCTGTCCAGGAGGAGCGCCTGAACAGTTCGTGCTGAAGAGCTTTTAGACGCCAACAGTAGTGCCACCCAACCTCTTACCTATACCTGCCCACCTAGGTTCCACCTAGTACCAGTGGTTCTACCTAGACATCCTACTACTCAGTCTTTACCTGCAAACGGAGCAAGGCTGCAAGGGATTGGGCAATGCAGTTTCTCTTAGCAGCTGGTATCAAACCTAGATAGATTCTGCCCTGTTAGAAACTTGGATAAGAAATCAAAGCTATCCTGTTACACTGTAAAAAAAGACGGTCTGAAATAGTACAGTGAAGAAGAATATGGAAGAAGGTGGATTTGCAAATACAATCGCACCTGAACCAGACGACGTTTGCAAGCTATTAACCCACAAGCAGTGCAAAGGAGATGTGGATTTAATGCGAGATGTGATGTTTTATTAAAACGTTACACAATTTAAGGAAGGTTCAGAGGGCACTTGATGGTCAGCTGTACACTTGCCCCCTACTAGTCATCCAGTCAGCGACATTTGAGCCTAAATAATAATATTAATGGGGAAGGTGTACTCAACGTGAATTCCCATGTTCAAAAACATTCTAATTCACCAGGTAAGCAGGGTAGGATAAACCATAACATTTTCATGACAAAACAGTCATGAAAATGCTAAGGGATAAAGGGTTAGTTAAAGGCTGTTTTGGTTGATTGGCAATAAGTGGGCTAGGGCTCCAAAGACATGGAATGGTGAAGAGGACAACAGGTCATTTAAGGCTCCTGTGTGCGCGTGTGCGTGTGTGTGTGTGTGTGTGTGTGCGCGCACGCACGCATGCACAGAGTGATGGTGATTGTGGTATGGCGGGGCACCAGGCTGCTCCTCGAGACTACAGCCCAGGATGGGCAGGGGAGGACATCACAGGAAGCGGGAGAGGGACCCGGAACTTCTGGGGGAGGGGCAGATGCCGGATGTGGCCGGAGCTTGAATGACAGAGACCCTAAGCAGACCCTCCCCTCCCCCTAAAGAGCCTTCCTGGGAGGAGAGCAGGTCACGATGCGATGCAGGGTTCCTCAGCCCTTTCCGCGAGGATGACGTAGAGAGAGTCTGGGGTGTAGTCGCCAAAATGTGGACAAGGGTGTTCCCTGGGTCCAGAGGCCTGGGCTCAGGTTTCTTTTTGTTTTCTTTTCTTTTCCTTCTTCCTCCCCCTCTCAGTCTTTTCTTTTCTCTCTCATTTGTGTTATCGAAATTTCCTACCACAGATCCGTAGTGCTTTTCTAATAAACATAATATCATGTAATTTCTTGAAATTTTGAAAAGGGTATTTATACTCTGATGAGCTCTTCATAATTAAAGAATAAATATCAGGACTTGAACAGATATGGAAAGCATTTTATTCTTGAGTGGCTGAGCTCACCAGGAAGGATGACCAGCTGGTAAGGTGACAGGACTTTGGAAGTTCTTAGGGTGACTTTCAGGGCCACTAGTGGTCTTTGCTCTTGGCCCCGGGCACAGACACTGCCCTGTCCATCATGTGACTTCTATGGACAGCAGTGGTCCATCACTTCTACAGGATAACAAGCTCAGAGTGACCAAGAGCCAGTCCAGGTCACAGAGCAGATTGAGACAAAGAATCAGAAACAGCATTTTTTTTGTGCCTGAGCAAAATCTGATTTAGGATTATAAAAGAAAAAAAAGGACAGGAAGAAAATGAATTATGCTACTTCCTAAGGTTAGTTTAGTTTTCTTTTGATGACCTATTGCTTGAGTATCTGTTTCATGTAGCATCATAAGAGCTGACAGATACATCTTAGCATCTTATAAAATACTAAGGCCTCAAGAAACCCCCTACCACATCTGTAGGAATATTGCATCTGAAAATAGCTCAGATGTGTCCGGTAGTATTAATTAAAGATGGAACCACTTGGAAGAAGTCACTCACTGAAGCAAAAATATGTGTTCCCACACGGGGTAATTTCCCCATAACTCTCTTTATTATTTATTTGCTGATAGAGAGAGACTGTTGATGAATACTTATGGGGCACTTCAGGCCTGAGCAGGGTTAATCTCTTTAGTTCAGGTGAGTTCATTTTAGCCTTGATTCACTTCATCGGCTATCTGTAATGATTATTAACAAGCTTAAAGACCTCTGGGAGATTGTGGATAAAAATGCAGTGCCAGGGAAGTAGGCTATCATTATGCTAATAGGGTTAGAATAATAATTACCAGGCACGCACAGCTTCCATAGGAATCCTGGGGACGGGATGGGTCACCAGGTTAGACAATCTCTCACCGGCTGTCCATCCCGGTGGATACACACGCACACGCACATTTCTTCTTTAGAGGGACATTAAATATATATTTACATGTGTTGCTTTGCCATTGCACTTAAGTGAATTCAGAGTGAGGTGAAGGAGGATGTAAAGAAATAGCATTTCTGATACATTTTAATAGCCTTAAGTGTGGACTCTGTTAAAATATTTTAAAACATTTTCTTCAGTTCTATCACATGGATTCAATTTGCTGATTTCACAGGAGTATTTTAATGACCTCCTTATAGCAACAGGAACAGAATGTACCTGCTGCCTTTGTTTTCCTCCTGGGTGATCCTCATTCAGGTTTATTTTTCTCTGTCCTGCCTCTTCTACAGGTACAGACACCACTGTACCTTTCTCGCTGTCACACTCTTAATTCAGGGCACATCTCTGTCTACTGTCATTTTCCCGTTTGCTGTCTCTCTCTGCACCTATCTCTGGGTTCCCAAGTGCAGAAATTATGTCTTGTTCATCATGGTGTCTTCTTTACCTGGCACGATGCCTGCACACAGATAGTTAATATAAAGACATATTTTAAAATGCTTGAATAAGTGATCGTGGACATTCAGTGAGTTAATGTGTAAGTTTCCCACCCAAAATCCTTGTGAAGTCCCGGAATTCAGATCCCTCCTCTGGGGACACTGGTTCCCTGTGCCACTCTCCTCTCCATCCCCAAGACGACCTTGGAGGCAGACAGTGGAATTCTTGCAAACATTGTCTCAGCTCACCTGGCATCTGCCTTCAACATGGAGAGGTGTCCCCCATCCCGCTGAGGTGGGCAAAGTGAGGCCCTTGTGAGCATGAGGGGAGATGTGACAGGTGCTGGGGAAGGAGGGCAGTGTACAATCTTCTTTTCCATGGCCCCGGGGTCGGGGGGGGGGGCGGTTGGTGGACTGATGCTGTCTCCCACTTCAGGAAGGGGGAGGCGGGCACCTCCAGCCCAATAGGCTGGCTGAGTGGAAGAGCAGGTCGCTCAGCCGGAGATAGTGACGGAGAGGACAGTCCCTGCCTGGAAGGGGGTCCCTGAGCAGCCAGTGTTGGGGAGGGGGAACGGCACAGGGAACCAGTGTCCCCAGAGGAGGGATCCCAGTGCTGGGACTTCAGCAAGCGGTTTCATCGCTGCCTCCAAAAACGTCCAGCGAATGCAACCGATGCAGAGCCCTGGCGGCTATGTATTCAATCGTGACAGAGCACTTCCACACACAACTTGCCACCTTCATCAGTGAGTCATGTAAACCCGTTCACGCCAACCTTTTGAGCCTCATTGTTGCAAATATTTAAACGTGAGATCTTGACTCACAGCTGCGGCTCACAAACGGGGTTCGTTCCATATTCGCAGCTCTGAGATTTTCTTTTAAACAATCTAAGGATGGAGAAGTGGAATTAACTCCTTGCCTAATTTTGATGTAGACACTCTAAATGAGCACACTCAGTGAATTATTCTGATTTCTCTTCGGATTCCAAACTGGGGGAAGTACTGATTTTGGACCCGGGGGTCCCAGGCCACTGTTGGATGGGAGCAAGGTGGCTGCCCGGCTGGGCCAGGTGGGAAGTCCCTGGAAAACACTGTCCTGAGTGTCTGCCCAGACATGTGTATCTGCACCAGTCGGCTGGGCTCTGTTTTTAGAATGTCCTAAAGTGCAGCATTTTCAATAAATCCAAAGCGTGGGCACCGATCCCACGGGAACACTTGGCAGTCTTGGGAGATGAGCACACCAGCATGTGCATTGTGCCAGAAAAATGCTCACAACTGGCAAATTGCTGGTACTTTTTCAGTGAGACAGGGAAGTGTAAACATGGATTTGTCGCTACAGCAGGCTCATCAAATTACATTGTTTTGGACCCATAGTTTGCCCCCCAAAAGTGAATTTTAAACGTTCTGCTTGTTTTCGTTGGACTAAATTCTTGATGAGAGATGTCCCAATACATGCTTAGAAGTTTGACCTAAAAGCTTTCATTGAAAAAGTAATATATTTGATTGAAAGGTCATGAAGTTTCTTTTTGAGTAAGTTTATATGTTACCAATTAGGGCAAGTATAAACATGTACTGTTCCAATTATGCCTCCAGTGTAGAAATGCACCTGTACACAGTTTCTTCTTTATCTCTAGACGTAAAATTCCCAGTGGGGGCGGACATTTTTAAAATACATCATTTTAAATGTATTTTCCTCATCATCAAGTACATCTCAGAAACTCCATGTAGACTCAGCCTGCTGATGGAGAGAAGGAAGGTCCGTGTACGGGGCCCGCAGCAGCAAAGTTGAACAATGTGGGAAAAGATTTTCAAAACCTTTTTCTCCCCTTTCTCCATATCTGAGTGATAAACAGATCAATCGGTGAATATTTTCCATAAATTTGTTCCTTATGTGTTTTATTCTTCCCTGGTATAAACGAGTCCTTCTGACTGAGTGACACGAGTCTTAAATTGCCCTCCTGCCCGCCTCTGACATCTCCGAAGTTACCGTCCTTCCTTTAAAAGCTTCCCCCCGCCCCAAATCACAGCTATGATCAATTTCTCCTCTAATATAGAGTTGCAGAGAAAAGCTGAACAAGATGAAGATGATTTTAAGTGTATATTCCTAGTGTTTGAATGGCTCTCCGTCTCCCCATCTGGCAACCATCTTTCAGGAAGATCAAAAGGCTTTTAAACCCCGGCTCTTCCCCCTTGCAGTTCATTCCTGTGAGATGGGCGAGCGGGAGCCGCGTGGCTCCAGGAACAGGAGTGCCGGGCGAAGGACTGCCACATCCTCTGCCTGTCCATCCGCCCCTCATCCGCCAGCCTGGGGGAAACCAGGAATAGGGTCCTGCCCTCTACACCGTACAGCTGCTTGCATCATGTTTTCTGAGCCGGGTGAAATCATGAGACAGGAGTGCACCCCATTCTCCTAAGACTTACCTCTGGTGTTTCTGTCCCACGGTGGGTGAAGGGAGCAGAGACACGGACCATGGGGACCACAGTTCTATTTCCGAGAGACCCTGGGGTCTGCTTCATCCCTGGGGCCGCAGCTCTGAGCACCTCCCTGCGGGCTGGCCTCTGTCACCTGCCACACCCTCAGGTCTGTGGTGGGATAATCCCATGTCCAGGAGCCACGCTAACCCGTCCGAGGTTGGTTTCACACTCGATATTTTCATAATGTTATGAGCAAAAAAAATGTATTAGTAGCATTAGCGGTCTTGAACAATTTCCACTTATAGAAAGCGCTTTCACATGTCTTATGTGATTTCCTTTTAAGAAATACGCCTGTACGATGTCTAAAGCCTCAGACGCACACACCCCCGCGTGCCGGTTTCGAGCGCATGATGGGCTGGTGTAAAGTGTGTTTAAAGAAGCCACCTCTTCCCACACCCCTGCCGTGGGACTGGAAAAAAATCAGGGTGAGGCACCGGGAGGCTGAGACATGGTCTCCTCTGGGGGCCCTGGAGCTCCCGAGGTTTGGAGGCAAAGGCATCCATCCTCAGAATCTTAGCACCCCGGCTCAACCCTCATCCCCCAGGAAGCAGGACGGAGTGTGCCCACATCAGAGTGACCAGCACCAGTGACAACTGTAACAAAAGCAGAGAGAAGACAGATGAAGAGCTCTGGATGTGACTTCTGCGAAATGGGCTACTGTATGTCTATGATACGTACACGTGTTAGGAGGGTCTGCTTATAAATGTTCCCTTTGCGTGTTGCTAGTTTGCCTGTTTTTTTGTTTGTTTGTTTCCTCCATTCGCAAATCATTCCAGGGTGACTATTGTGTGATTATTGATTAATAATCATTTTTTATTGATGAGTAGGTACCCGCTGTTCATATCATGAACACAGAGAGCTTCTTTGTCAATTAATTCAATTTAAAAATTAACTACAAAATTAAATTATATTTTGTGTCTGGCCTTGTTTAAGAGCGAGGGCTCTTCATCTGTTGTAGGAAATACTTGGATAGCTGGGGGAAACAGACATTCTTAACGATCATTTATGGGCAGGCCCTCAGCACGTGTTCTCGGGAATTACCCTGATCTGTCCAGGACTGCATTCATAATACCTGTCCGAGAGGCTCCAACCACCGAAAAACATCGTGAACTGCAGCTGGGAAACTTGCGGGTCCTCAATGCTGGATGAAAGCCCCAAAATTATAAAATCACGTTCAGTTATTCCAGGGCTTTCCTCACCAGATGGTGTTCATGTGTCAGACGTAGAAAACTTGCTTTGTTCTGGCCGTGTGGCTTCATGAAGAGTTTGCATGGGGCTCAAGTGTGTTGGGCTCAAGTCCAGGGGAAGGATGCGGACACAGGCATTGGGCCCGTCCAGAGCTGGCACAGGACCTGCATGTCCAAGGGTCGTCACATTGCCACCCGACAGGCGTGGGCTTCTGTGCAGACCCCGGAGTGACTGCCATGAGCCCAGAGTCCTCGCACTTCAAGTAGTGGCCAGGGCTGGAGTGCTGGCCGCTCGCCTTGGAGGGCACCCACAGTTGCCCCGGGACTCAGCCTTTGCTGGGTGGGATGTACATTCTTTCCCAAAGCCCTGCAGGAACCTCCTGGCTGCCCCCTCCCCCCTCAAATGTCTTCCTGGAATGCAGTTACCAGGAGCCCCAAAGAGCCCCTTCCTGAGTAGCCAACACAGCAACCCTGGCAGGCAGTCTCCCTGGTTCATGACGCTAAGTTGTTTGAACAGCCAACCCTCTGTTCCAAGGCTACCACCTCCAAGCCCTGAGCTTGTAGTGGTGCCATCCATAGTGCCGCTGGGATTCAGGAAACAGGTCAGGACAGGGGTAGCCCGAGGCATCCCAGGGGAGACTCGGGGCAGATTTTCAGATTCACAATGTTCCCAGGCAGCTACGTCGGGGCCTCTCGTCCATGAGGCCCGGGTGCTAGCATGCTAGCCATGAGGGCTAGCGTGGCCCTCAGACCCCACAGCCTCACCCCTTAGTAGGAATAGCAGTGACCAATGCATCCCGAGGCCGATGGTCAATGCAGACAGAGCCCTACGTACACAGGACACCCCCGACCTGGAGGCTCTGCACGGGGGTTCTCCGAAGGGGCCCCTATCCCCCACCTCGGAACGAAGACACCATCCCCGCCATCTCTAGGGTCACCTATGGTCAGAATACTAGACTTTTATCAAGCAGCCAGAGGGTAACAATATCATTAATAATGATGACAATAAAATAAAAGCTTTCCTTTATAAAAAGAGAGAAGAAGGGAAATTGTGAGAATAGGGAAGACCTCACCTTCCAACAGGCTTTTTGTAAAAGCCGAGCAAAATGGATAGAACTTGACGAAGAGCCTTGGGAGTATAAAAATGGAAACAGACTGAAAAGTTTTCAAAACCACATTTCTGACAGTTTCTAGAAGATAGATGATCCTCATGGGATTGAAAAAGAAAGCAATAAGACAATGGGTTTAGAGTTATTTAAAGCCTTCATTTCAGATACATTGTAAAAGTGGTGATTGGGGGGGGGGGCGAGCGTTTCCACAGTAACCATTGGCAGTGCCACTGCTCTCCTAGCAGCACCTAACAGTCGTGTCTATACAACACACCCTGGGAGAAAGCCAGCCCACCTGCCCAGGCACAGGTGCCGGCCCTCCACCCAGGGCAACGACTCAGCTGGACCAGGTGTCTCCCAAGGTGCTGCCCGCCAAGCTCGCCAAGGCTCTCCGGAGAGCCCGGGAGATGGAGACAAAGGGTGGTGAGACCCACTCAGGACCCCTGTCTTCACAATAGCGGTCACTCCGGGAGCGGGTCCCCAACTTTCCTCATCACACATCCCTCAAATCACTTTCTCACAACTGAAGGTTCCCTCACACATCTTTATGGTGACATTTAACATTTTCCATCCTATTTAAGTAGTTACAAAATATGTGATTTTTGTATCAACATCTCAAAATTAAATTATCACGTCACTCTTTTGATTGACTGGATACCCATCAGCATTTATTTAAAAACCCAGGAACATCTTGAAATTGAAATGAGATACTGAATTGATGTCCATCCTCATCTCTTTAATAATACATAATCTCTTTTTTAACATTTGGAAAACTTCATCTTCTTTTTCTTTAACTTCTATTTCCATTATATTTAAAATCCTAATTTTATCTAGTATTATATTATTATATCTAAACCCCAGTTTTATGTACCATTGCTCTTAAGTCTTGTATTGATGACTCAATCATTCTTCTTTGCAACGAAAAATATATATAACTGAAATCTTCTTACAGAAGTTTTGTGTAGGCTTTTATTTCGGATTGAGTTATTAATAGAAATTTTCTTTGTAAAAACTGGAGCAAAACGATAAGAATATATTATACATTTAAAAGTTATTAAACATAAAAAATACAATGTTGTTGTAAAGGAGTCTGTAAATAAAATGCATAATTGATGATATTGATTTACTGCTAGAATCAAATATGGTTCAAATTCATTCATGCTCTTTTGCTGTTGTGGTCACTGAAAGTACATCAACAGATGAGAATAGAAGAAACTTGGGTTTAAAAATAGCACTTGGTTCTCTAAAACTCTGAGTTATAGACCAAACATCACATAACGATCTATCATCAAACATGGCTCTAAGTGACCACCTGACAACACGTTGACTCCGTCTTCCTCTACAGTGATGACTACAGAGAGGTGGGCGCCGCCAGGCTTGCAGAGGCCTTGTACCATTTACCTTCTCAACCTCCATCTCTTGTTTGGAGCCCTGGAATCCCTGTGGGGTGGGGTTGGTGCCAAGGTGCCACAGTTAGGTTCCGAACTGTAGGACAGCATCTTCCTTTTGAGAAGTGAGGAAGGAGTGATCAGAAAGAGAGGGAAAGGCCGACAGTGGGCAGGTCTCAGCCAGAGCAGATTTAAGAAAGAAGCACAGGGAGGCTGAGAAGCTGGAAATTGACGTCCTTCTACCCACCTGAGCTGGGTTCCCCTGGAAGCCCTCTTCCCTGGGGTGGGCATAGTCTGGGTTGAAGACTGGCTCTTGATTACCTGCAATAACTTCAAGGCTATTAACTTTTCCATATTAATTTTGGAGAGGGACAAAGGTAAGTTCCAAGGAGGGTTTGACCGTGTTAGCATGTTGGGATAGAAACTCTCAGCACCCCACCAGCTTCTGGACAGCTCTGGGGAACGTCAGTGACCACACACAAGGCGGGGGCATTCCACCAACCGGCAACATCCCTGTATAACTGCAGTGATGCTTCGGGTGAAGCCTCCGTGTTTGTGACCATGAAGGAGACAGCATCAAAGGGCTGACACGGTTGACCCAAGCTCTGCTCCGTCCACACAAAGGAACAAAAGTATAAGCCATTTACATCAAATAACACCAAATGTTTCCAACAGGTTCATACACACATGCTTTGTGGTAATTTGGGCCATAGCAGGGCTTCTGCCCAGAGATTCTGGAAACCCTGGTTGTATCCTTCTTAGACATAATAAAGAGATAGAAGAAAATATTTTAAGCTCTTGTGTAACTTTCTAACAGGGAAAGTAGACTCAATGAAGTCTTTTGCTACCTATTTTGTTTATACGGTAACTCCTGCACTTTCCATTATGGACCTACATTTCCATAGGTTATTGTTAGTAGCAAATGACACGGAATCCAGAATATTCTCCAGAAGGGAAAGAAACCATGGAAACTTGGAAACATTTTAGCGAGCTGAAATGTCACATATTTCAATCCAAGAAGATGTCTGCATTCCAGGAGCTGGGTGGTCACACCCTCACAACCGTGCCCGAAGCGGGCAGAGGGAAAAGGAGACACACACCATGCATTTCATCTACAGTGGCTCAGCATTTTGGAAGACTCGTTTGCATCTGATCTTGTAAATGTTTTGTGGGGGAATAATTTTAGAATTTACAGAAAAATTGCCAAGATCGTTCAGAGAGTTCCCATATACCCTTCAGCCAGCTTCCCCTAAAGCTTCAGCATCTTAGCCAGTTGGGACAACACTGTCAGCTAAACACAGAATTGATTGGATTTTGCCAGCTTTTCCACCGATGTCGTTTTCTGATCCAGGATCCAGTCCAGGTGGTCCTGTTACATTTAGTCAGAAGTCTCCATGGGCTCCTCCAATGCGGGACAGTTTCTCAGACTTTGTTTTTCATGACTTTGACAGTTTGAAGAGTACTGGGCAGGTATTTTGTAGAATGTCCCTCGATTTGAGTTATTTGAGGTTGTGTCATGATTAGTTTGGGGTTGTAGGTTCTGGGGACGAAGTACCTATCCATCACATATCAGAGGTCTGTGGCATCCATGTGACACCACAGGTTATGCCAGCCTGGGCCACCGGGCTCAAGGGGTGGTGCAGGTATCTCCTCCATACGGGTGCTGGGCTTCCCCTTCCAGACACCACTGTCCGGAAATGAGTCACAAAGTCCAGTGCCATCTCCAGGGTGAGCCCTGGGGAGGGAAGTGTTAGATCCACTGCCTGGAGGGGGGACAGTTACGTACATTATTTGGAATTCCTCTGTAAAGACGTGCCTCTCCTTTTTCTTTAATTATAAAATGTATTCTGTGTATTCATAGATCAATAAAATAAACTAAACCTATTCTACACGTGCTCTTAGAAAAGTTGGAAAAACCTAATTCGCTGGCGGAAAGGAGTAGCACCTTTACACACAGGTGGGCTCACATCCGCGTATTCCCTCCTCTGTGTTCCCCGCTGAGAACACAGACACGCTGAGCTTTCGGATGCCACGTTTCAGACAAAAGGCATTGCTCAGAGTGAATGGGACTGATGGTGGTATTTTCAGTGGAGAATTTGTTTCAAGCGTGGGAAAGCCCTTTCGGTCCTGAAATGCTTGTCTTCATTTGCAATCTCTGCCCTGAAATGCAGCAACCTGCTCTCGCTTCCGGTTCACCTTGACCAGAGTGAGTCCTGTTGCCAGAACGTCGACTCAAAATGAAAGTCATGTCATTGGGATTTTATTTCACAGCTCGAGGGTTTTGCTGAATGTTGTGTTTGTTTGGAGGTCAGCACAGCTGCATAGCCTCGTGGCCGAGTGGTGTATTCTGGAGTGTTCTTTGGGAGGCGTAAATGAGGCGTAAGTGTTAGAAGCGTGGATCCTGGTACGGGTGATGTTTTAAACAATTACAGATGGTGCAGGGCTGGCTGTAATTGACAGCAGCACCAGCCCCAGAAAGGGCCTTGACAGGCTCAATCCTACGATGATTAATTGCTGCGCGCTGTCTCCGGGCACTCCAGTTTCCTCCCTTGCATCTTGCAGCTCCTGCGAAATCTGCAGCTCGTGTTACACCACACGGCACAGGAAATGTCTTTTCATTGCCCCATCCAAGGACCACTCACGGCTGGGGAAGTTGCTAGGCAAGACCGTCTGATGGCTTGGATCTGGAGAAGATTTGGCACGGGGAACCCTGAAGGGACAAACAATAGGGACAGCCTCTCTTTTATTGACTTCCCCTAAGTCGACAATGACTTACAAATTGAATCAGGCCCATGGCCTTCAAACTGGCTAGCTCTACCTCTCGGGAGAAGAGGTGCGTGAAACAGTGATGTCTTTGAGGATGAAAACACGGACATCCTGCCTCTGCCTACCTGCTTTCATTTCACCGAGGCTGCGTGATGGATAACACGGCAATGTGTGTAAGGCCATGGAGACACTGCTTTTCTCACACCTATCATTTTCTCCCCAAGTCCATGAGGAACTCAGCGCCTCCCCCAGCCTGTTTCACGTGGGACATCCGGCCAGGGCCTCCAGCAGCTTCTCCAGGAGTCTGGTTTGTGGTCAGCTGCAGTGGTGAGCAGTGGCCGGCAGGCTTCTCTTATTTGTGAAAGTGAGTGTGGTGACTTCAGACTTTGGCCTTTGGGTACGACTTTGTGAACATTCTAATGAGTGCAGCTTCTAAGGCAAGTTGCCCTATTATTATTTTTTACAGCTTTACAAACAGTAAAGTATCAAGATCCCCAGTACCTGAACTCTGTGAAAGTGATGTTCCCATGAGGACTGCTGGTGTCATCAGAGATCAGACAAGGCCAGATACCACAAGGGAGATGGTGAGGACCAAGGTGGAGATGGTGAGGACCATGGGGGAGATGGTGAGGACCACGGGGGAGATGGTGAGGACCACGGGGAGATGGTGAGGACCACGGGGAAATGGTGAGGACCATGGGGAGTTGGTGAGGACCACAGGGAGATGGTGAGGACCACGGGGAGATGGTGAGGACCATGGGGAGTTGGTGAGGACCACAGGGAGATGGTGAGGACCACGGGGGAGATGGTGAGGACCATTGGGAGATGGTGAGGACCACGGGGAGATGGTGAGGACCATGGGGAGTTGGTGAGGACCACAGGGAGATGGTGAGGACCACGGGGGAGATGGTGAGAACCATGGGGAGATGGTGAGGACCAAGGTGGAGATGGTGAGGACCATGGGGGAGATGGTGAGGACCACGGGGGAGATGGTGAGGACCACGGGGAGATGGTGAGGACCACGGGGAAATGGTGAGGACCATGGGGAGTTGGTGAGGACCATTGGGAGATGGTGAGGACCACGGGGGAGATGGTGAGGACCACAGGGAGATGGTGAGGACAACGGGGAGATGGTGATGACCATGGGGGAGATGGTGAGGACCACGGGGAGATGGTGAGGACCACGGGGAGTTGGTGAGGACCACAGGGAGATGATGAGGACCATGGGGAGATGGTGAGGACCACCTGGGAGCCAGCCAAGACAGCAGCTGGGGGAGTGCACAGAAGGGCAGTAAATGCAGCCTTTTACGTGCATTATTCACTTAAAGAGCATCAGAAACAGGGACAGCCGACAAACTGACTTAGCTGTTGATGTTAAAACCAGGAGAACATTTGGAGGAGCAGCATAGCCTCCAGGGCCAACTCAAGCAAAGTAGGAAGGAGACCGAGATTGTCTCAGGCCCACTCAGGATCCAGGCACTGACCTCGGGGTCATCCTTCTGCCTCCTTCCTTCTGTGCCAGGCAGCATCCCAGGCTCCTGTCACCCACACACACCTGCAGGGATCCCTGTGTTTTTTTTGTTTTTTTGTTTTTTTTCTGCTTTGGGGCTGCCCAGGTGAGCAGGGATGGGAAATCCTCAGGTACATTGCCCCTAAGCATGTAATAGCCGTCCTTCACTTGCTCCTTCTGGGTGATGGAGCCCAAGTGAATGCAAGAATCCGGGTGGTCAGGCCCCAGTGTGACCACCAGCCTGGGGCAGCTCTCCGGCCCTGGCAACCCTGTCTATATCCAGCCTCTCCTGGTGCAGCTGACACGTCCCCAAAGTGCAGCCATATACACCACAGTGAAGACTCAGCTGGAAGAAACACAGACCCAAGACCATCTTTGGAGGGATGGTGGGTAGAAAAGCTGATCAAATGTCCAAGATGCAAGGCAGCACACCAAGACTTGAGGGGGAAGGACACAAAATCCCGTTAGATCAATGCCCTTACATCCTCATGTATCGAATAAGGACAATATACCAGAGAAAAGTGGGAAAAAGTACAATTCAAATAACCAAAATACAATATTAGAAGATATTCAACTTCACTTACCAGGGAAATACAAATTATGGTCTCGCAGGTTTACAAATATTCGAACACCCTGACCCAGCTGGATGCTGGGGAAATGTGTGAGATGTGTGCTGGGTCAAGGTCAGCTGTCCCGGGGGCTCCTCATGGGGAGGGAGGGGGCAGCTGGGAGGCCCCCAGGAGGCTGCCGGCCCAGGGCACCCTTCACACAGGCTCTGTCTCCAGCCGGGACCTGGGCTCCTAGACAGGGTTTGGACAGTAAAGCAAAGTGACACGTGCACCCAGGGCCACACTGATACCTCCGTCTAGACAGCTTGAGACGCTGGGGAGTCTACACTTTTATTATTTTGAGGAAACGCATTCTTTGTGAGGAAAGTCGTTTTTGATCAAATTCTAACGTCAAATTCTCCATGGCTCTTTGGTTTTGAACAGCAAGAGTCCTGTTTCCTTTCTCTGACAATTAGCATGCAGACTTTTACATCAGGGTCCCCAGCGTCCCCCAGGCAGCGGCCAGGAAATGTGCAGCTGCCGGCTTGTCTGAGCCGGGGGCCCAGCCCTGGACGCCACTCGGGCCCCTCAGCTTCTCCTGGCCATCCCCCGGATCAGAGAGCCACCTTTGTCCCGAGAATCTCTCTGGGATGCAGGTCGTCTTAGGCCAGGCTGGGCCACCTTTGTCAGGAAACTGTCGGAAGGCCGGCCCCCTGGGTCCCCGGAGAGAAGCATTCCAGAGCATTGCAAAGAAAACAGGCATTTTCTTGGCCTTCCTCCTGCTTCTGTGCCGATGACCGGATTTGACCGAACCATGTGATTCTTCATCTGGTTTTTGCAGCTTACTTTTATTGTCCTGAGCAAGGTGGGGAAAGGAACGCATGTAATGGGCTGCAGACTGCAGACCCCAGTCGGTCCAGGAGTCCCACACGCCGGAGAAGAGGTTCCGACCACCGTGTGCCATGAGGGATGCTGAGGGCAGGGAAGCTGAGTTACAGATCTGGGCCGCTGTTTGCACCCCTAATTATGAGAAGTGAGGATTCTTAACCAGTTTGGAGACCTGGGTCTTCAGCCTCCAGACCATGGCTCTTCTACCAAAAGCCCCTGGCACGTAAAGGCCCCCGTCCTTCCGATGCCTCCGTGGTATTGGGGTAACTGCTCTGCTGAACAGATATGTTCAGTATGTTTTACTGGAACTAAAGACAACTCATACTTCTATGAATCAGAAACCTTTGTCTGAGTCAGCTCATTTGACAACCCAGGAAAAGAATTTGCAAACGATAGGACACTCAAAGAGTTAATACCCTCAATATGTAAAGAACTCAAGAATAAATAGTGAAAGCACATGGCCTAATAGGAAAACAGACAAAGGACATATGCAGACAATCTATGAAGAAGAAATACGAACTTCAATGAAACATGTAAAGAAATCGCTATGCACTAGTGGCCAAATTTAAAGTTTTGTACATTTAAACAGAGACAGTATTTTTCACCCACTTGTTTAGCAAAGGTTTAAGAAATGATCTTATCTATTACGGTGAAAAACATGGGAATGAAATCATTTTCATACACTTTGTGATAACATAAATTGGTACAAGCTTTTGGAGAGGAGTTTGGCAACCGTTTTTCCAAAGACGTAAAGTTTTGCATACCTGGCAATAACCGCATTTCTAGGAATTCACCCAAAAAAATCATTGGACAAATGTGCAAAAAAGTTTTTACTTAAGGATGGTCATTTTTGCAATGTTTGTAATAGTGAGAAATTAGTTTTGACCCCCCAAAATAGGGGTTTGGTTAAATAAAGTATTGTATAGCATTATAATGGAATTCAGTGTAGTCTTTCAAATAAAAGATGAGGATCTCTATTTTTTGACATGGAGATAGGTTCATAATATACTGTTATATTAAAAGCTACAGAATCGTATGATCTCTTCTATATAATATGGATAAGGATAGACAGAAACAAAACAAAAAGTCTGAAGGCAATGTGATGTAATTTAGGGCTTTGCAGAGATGAGCTGCGGGTTAGCGAATTGGGGATGTTTCTTTTTATTATGTTTCTGTGTTTGCTAATTTTCTTTGTTTGCAATGGACATTAATTACTTTCAGAATCAAGAAAAATAGTTATTTCAATCTTCCAAAAGGTGGGCTGCCTATCTGTAGCTCATGGGAACTTGCAATGACCAGGAATTATGTCTCTTGGCCAACGTGGCAGCTCCTTTCTACTTTTCTAGTGAGCTGTCTGCGATAAAGCCTAGGCACCTCCTCTTTTCTTTTTCAAGCACTCTTGAATCCAGGCTATTTGCACTCCCGTCACCTAATGCAACATCTATAGCTTTGAGTAGCTATTTAAGGGTACAAACCATTTTTCTCTGGTTTGCTTCATTTTTCTCTTTTCTTCTACACGGTGGAATGTGGAATGCATTTTATCTTTCTTTCAACTAGTAATAATATATTCTATCTTAAGTTAGTAAATTCCTTTTAAGTGGCCCATTCTTAAAAAGCCACCAAATGTTTCCAGAGACATCTGCAATATTTTATTTCCTTCCTGAAAACGTTTCTTCAGAAATGTTTTTAATCACCAGCCCTTTTAAGCTTTATGAGATTGGCATATGCACAAAATTTTACCTGACTCTGATACCTTAGGCTCATTCGTCTTTGTAAGTTTTTTTTAAGGGACATGCAATGGACAATGTCAAAGGGTTCTTGACTTCAGCTAGTGAGGATGTGAGCTTCACCAGCACTTCAACCCGTGTCCTTTCTCTGTTCCAGGACCCCAGTCCAGGATCCCAGGCTGCATTCAGTGCTCACGCCCCGTTATGGGGTAGATTGTGTTTCCAAACACCACCACCACCCACCCTGCCCCAGCCCTGCCGCATTCATATGTTGAAGTC
Source organism: Neophocaena asiaeorientalis asiaeorientalis (assembly GCF_003031525.2). NCBI lineage: Eukaryota > Metazoa > Chordata > Mammalia > Artiodactyla > Phocoenidae > Neophocaena > Neophocaena asiaeorientalis. The sequence goes on along the minus strand of NW_020175679.1, from coordinate 525,048 downwards.
GCCCAGTGAGTGTAATTTGCTGTGGTGACCTGAGCAGACTAACAGACCTGCTTTTCGTGTTCCTGACATAACCCGAGAACCCTGGTCAATTATTTGTAGAATGCCTCTCAGTTGGGGTTTATCCAACATTTTTTCATAGTTACAGTGATGCCATGAATTTGGGCAAGAGTATTGCAGGAACAAGGCTTGGCCTTCTCAGCAGGGCATCCCGAGGGTCTCCTGGTGTTGATACGCCCGCCGCCGTGATGCCTGCAGAGGTCACCACCGTACCTTAGAGAATGGTGTGGTACAGTCACACCCTGGCTGTGATGACTGTGTTTGTGTAAGGGGCTCACGTCCAGAGAAGCTGGTTGAGGGTCATACAGGACTCTGTACTATTTTTATAACTTCTCTGGAAGTCCAACATTAGTTCAAGACAAGTGAAAAAACGGTAAACTTGTCTTTATCATGGAAGCTTTCAAAAGGAATCCATGTTTCTCTCAAAAATGCTCATCCAAACAGGCGTCTCCAAATCTATTAACTAAGGTGGGTGGATGGACGAGGCTGAGAAAAACATCTGGAATGTGGGCGGGGGCAGCACGCAGGGCATCTGAAGGAGCCGAGGAAGGTGGGGAGGGGCCAGGAGACACTTGGCAGGACTGGTCTTTACTCTTCTGCAAGTAGAAACCTGAGCCCAGATGGCGATGAACAGAATGAAGCTGCCGCTGTAGACTTTTTTTTTTTAATTTTATTGAAGTATAGTTGATTTACAATGTTGGGTTATTTCCTGATGTACAGCAAAGTGATTCAATTATACATACATATACATTCTTTTTCATATTCGTTTCCATTATGGTTTACCATAGGATATTGAATATATTTCCCTGGGCTATGCAGTAGGACCGTGTTGTTTATTCATCCTATATATACTAGTTTATGCTGCTGTAGAATTAAAAACACTTAGTCCTTTTCTTAGTCTTGTGTATTTGGGTGTCTGGGTCACAATGATGCATAGGAAGGCATTCAGGAACTTCCTGCTTACCTTTGTGTATAACAGCCCTGTCAATCCAGCAAGGGAAGGTGTGAGTTGGATTTTTATTTTCCTTTTGCTATTTATTTAGCTATCAATAACCAAACAAAGACAGAGGAAATGGAGCTCCTGGTGTTGTGTGTCATGACAGTGATGGCGTGACTTTGTGATTTTTATCATTATGAGAGGATCATTGTATCATAAAAATGATTTTATCATTTATCATTGGCTACTATAAATAATAGTGTGTGTGTGAGAGAGAGAGAGAGAGAGAGAGAGAGAGCTCAGAGACACTGGCTGGTGGATGGATATTTGGACCTATCCTTGTTAAACAGAACCAGAGTCAGACTGTATAGTTAAAGCAGTAAAAATGGATTTCCTTCAGGAATTATTGCAATGAGGGAAAGGACCTCAGTATAGAATTGAGCTCTATTCTGAACACAGGAAGGACAGGTGAGAATTATAGCCAAGGAGCAGGATGGGGAAAATCACCGCAAGGAAACATCAGGGGTGGGGGATTGTCCTGAGGGCAGCCAGGTTGTCAGGTGTCGAAGGTGGTGGATTCTGGCTAAACTGACTTAGCAGGATCCCTGCTGGTCTGGGCTGTGCAGGCCTGAGACGGGGTCCTAGGAAGAAGAGGCCAAGTTGAGAGGATGCCCCAGGAGCTGCCTGAAGCTGGTGCAGGAGGGGTCTCTGTATGCCTTTAGATGGGGCTGAGACTCGGAGGAGGAACATGGGGGTTCTCAGAGCTCCGAAATCAACCTCCCTCAGCTCTGGGTGCCATGCACCGGGCGAAGCTGGGGAGGGGATTGCAGCTGCCTGAGGGGTGAAGATTCTCGGAATAACCTGAGGGGCAGAGATGGCTCTGCAGGCGCCATGGCCTCAACCCTGATGTGCAGCTGAGGTGACCCTCTGGCCTTCATCACCAACCGTCCCCCTGCCCTTAGCATTTGATGAGAAGACTGGGAGTCAGGGAGGCTCGGACTGGAAGGGAGGTCCTGAAATGTCTGCATCTGTATCTGGAGATGGAACATTTAACAAAATCGAGAACAAATTATTCCTGCAATTTAAATTTTTGTTTAACGATTTGTTGTTTGTTTATTGATTGATTGATTTTCTAATAAAGAAATAGAGAAGCTCGTACTGCCACAGAAAGGCACTGAATATATATGGAAAACTGTGAGCTCCAGAGAGGAACACAAAGACAGCAGTCTCCCAGGCCACAGGGCACACTGGTGACTTCTATGGGACAGGGAAAATAACACACCTGCAGCCGTGTTCTCTCTTCTTTCTGAGCTCTCCACAACCTTAGTTTTACTTATAAGTTTTTATATCTAATTATTCATAATAATGCCCATGACTTACCCACTGTCAATGTTATTCTAATATATTTCAGGGACATGAGAATATACATAAGATTGACATCACAAGCCTTGTCCATTTGGGGGCAGAGCACAAATTTATTTTCAAAAAGGGGTCCATTTATCTCTGGCCAAAATGTTCTTGACCTTCTCCGCCCCGGGAGCCACTTTTGTTCATCCCCAAAGATGAGTCTTGATGGGATAATATTTACACTCATGCTGGAATTAAGAATGAGACTGGTCTTATCTTTCTCATTTATAAGAAACAGAATGATAAAATTGCTAAAAAGCAAATAGTCCAGTAATAATAGTTCTAGAATGGAGAGGAAAAAAAAAAACACATGCATGTTATGAAAAGGTATTATTTGATTTGAAATTTTCCTGACAAAACTCAATCCACAGCATTTCTGTCTATTAACTGCTCACCTGGGTAAATCTGATTTCCTGGATATGCACAAAGAGACTACGTTCTGAACATTTACCCCCAAAATGACATCATATATTAAATTTTCATCTCTCTTTCAAGTGACTTATTAAAATATTACAATGTAATATCCATTTAATTGCCACAAATTCCAATCCTAGTAACGACAGACAAATAGACAATATGATTGCTATCTAGAATTATTAACAACATGTTGGAGCCAATGGAACAGGAGAAGCGCAATGAAATGGGAATCTTTTACATAATACGGTGACCGTATCGAAAGTTAATATTTTTGAGCACTCCCTGTGTGCGGGCCACTTTGCTAGATGAGTTTTATGTACTAGATCATCTCTTTCAATCTTTACAATGACGCTGAGCTTATTATTTCCATCTGCCAAGTTCATCCTTCAAAAGGCAGATAAAGTGGGAATTCCATCTCCCCATAATTGTTTCCAAAGAAGTGAGCCTCCTGGTCTTTCTTTCTACCCCTGAATGACTCATCCTCAAGGGAAGAATTAACCAACTGACAGATTCGGGAGGGGATGTGATCTTGTCCTGCTAAGCTCCTCCCTTCCTTCTCTTTTCTGAGCTGCAGGGTACTTGGTCGTTTTGTCTCTTTACCATGTGGTCTTGAGTCCACACCCACACATGACACATGACCAGTCTGGCTGTTTTTAGGAAGAAGCCTTCGTAAAACTCACCTTCATCAGAAATAGGAGAGACAGTTTGCTCTCATACCGTCTTTTTTTTTTGGCTGTGTTGGGTCTTCATTGCTGCCTGCAGGCTTTCTCTAGTTGTGGCGAGTCGGGGCTAACCTTCATTGCAGGGCGCAGGCTTCTCATCGCGGTGGCTTCTCTTGTTGTGGAGCATGGGCTCTAGATGAGTGGGCTTCAGTAGTTGTGGCACACGGGCTCAGTAGTTGTGGCACATGGGCTTAGTTGCTCTGCAGAATGTGGGATCTTCCTGGACCAGGGATTGAACCTGTGTCCCCAGCATTGGCAGGCAGATTCTTAACCACTGCACCACCAGGGAAGTCCCCCATACCCTGTCTTATATATCGACTGGTTTTGAGATCGGGAGAGAAAGGGATGGGCAGGCATGCATCAGCCCTTTTAAACTCAACAGCTGTCCTGCAATTAGAAGTGAGTGTTTGGCTGGGTGGCCTGGCATGGGGAGCAGCAAGTAAAGGAAAGTTCGCTCAGCTCCCAAACAGATCAGAGTATTGAGGATTCAGAGGTGAAGGACTCTACCGATGGTTCCTTGACTACAATCCTCAAGGAGCCTCATAGCACCTGATTCATTGTCCTGAATTTCCTTAATTATTCATGAATATCTCATTCTTCTCCATAAACTCAAAAGTCCTGGTAAGTATAGGACAACCCAGGGAATTCTCTTCCTTCAGTCAAGACTACTCTTAAGTCAGTAAACATAGTTGTGTAGCCCTCAGACGAAGAGGTGCCTTAGTTTTCCTGGGTAATTGATTGCCCTGACTCACCCTAAGAGTTCACAGAATGGGCAGCTACATCTCACTGCAGTTTACCCAGGTGCCACTTGGTTGGTTAGGGAGAAGATGGATGGGGTTACCAAGCCAGCCCAGAGGGGAATTCCTAGGAAGGACTCTTACTAATGCAGAGCTTTAGGAGAACAAGTTATCTGTTCCAAGTGCTACTCTTTGTAGATGTGCAAACACAGGCCAGGGGCACTAAGTGAATTCGCTAGACCTCAAGGTGAGTTTGCCATCACTGGGAGCCTAGAATTGGCTCTCTGCTCACTAAGGGCCCTGTCTCTATTCATTAAAGTGCATCTCTCATCCTGCAACCTTCTTTTTGTCATGCCTCTCCCACGAGCGTTAAGAAACATGACGTTGTGTGTCTGAGTCATCAAGTCAATGCCCTACCAGGTTAGCCAATCCCAAGAGAAATCTGTGTCCCAGGCCTGTCACACCCTTCTGGTGCCTCATCAACGCCACACTCCCCCACGTCCCATTCTGATCACTGGGCTCACGAGGACCCCCGTCAGCTAGAAAACTTGAGCCTTTGCGAAGAGGGTCGGGTGAGGTGGGGTCAGGCCACTCAAGATGGCTGTTCCCTTGTTCTCTGTCCATCCCCTGCCTGACCAACACGTGCATCGTCTACACTTACTCACCTGAGTGACCGTCCTGTGTAGTTGCCTCAGTCCCCAGCTGGTGATTGCTCTTATCGAAGGAGCAGTGAGGGGCGTGCCCCTTGCTGGTTTCCCTGGCAACTAATGAGCCACCTGATGTTACCTCCCCCCGCCAGGAGTGAAGACTCATGTTCTTCCCACAGTCCACCGTACACGGTGGGGTGTTTCTCCAGGTCGCTGCCTCAGACGGGTAAGCTCCCCAACCATTAAACCATCGACATCTCTGTTGCTGACTCCCAGCTCTTTCTTCGGTCTTACGGCTGGGCAAGCACAGGCCTTGTAGGCCTGCGGGGTGCAGCCCAACAGGTGGGTGGACAATTTGCCTTAATTTTGTGAAGTGATTTCACGTTCACCTATCCTTGTTTTAACAGAGGCTCACCAATCTTGGCATTGTATCCAGCAACAACACCCTGAAAGATAAGGTTATTCCAAGAAAATGGTATTTTCTTCAAGATTTAGCATTTTCATCGTTACTTCCCCTTCGCTTTCGAGGTGGAGTGCTCAGCCCTGCTAGAAACCACTGCTTGGCCTCCCCTGCAGGTAGACATCAACGTTTCTGCTGTTTCCAGACTGGGCTGCTCCTCACTTACACCTCCTCACATACGCCATGGTCTCTGCTGGGGAAGGAACACTTGGTCGGGCAGGCTGGCCCAGCAGCATTATACACACCTGTCTGCAGTCTCCCAAAGAACTGTCCCCCCGACCTGCATTCCTCTGTTCTCTTTGGTTTGCATGAAGCATGTCCATTACATAAGCACATGTTTTTTAAGCCTGGGTTAAGTGTTAGGGCTATTTTGTATTTCTAAATCCTTTACCCCATCACTGTAGGAGCCCACCCTCCTTTAAGACTTGTCCCCTCAAGTCCACATCTTGATATTAGAGCTTCACTACCTTTCAGTTTCCAATTTGTGTTCAGCTTGCTTGCCAAGGAGAGACATCTGGTCTACCAGGCATCTCCTGGCGGTATAGCTGAATCATCAGAATAGCCACTCAACACCTAAAGTGCTTAATAGGTATAATGTACATAATATAGTTTTCTGTGAAGACTTAGTTTTTCTCAGCCAACCCTTGCTATTAGCATTTTCAAAGTTCTCTGTAATGAAATTCTTCCAGGGAATGTTGGTCATTTTCTATTTCCTGCCATCCATCAACCAAACCTCTTTCCTCTTTGCGTGGAATTCTCCATTGTGTGTAGTGTTCAGGGCACAGTAGCCCATGCCTCCCATAATGGAGGCCAAGTGGGGACATCTTTCCTCCCCTGTTTCCTGGAAGCCAGAGGCTTGTTGTGTGACCTTCTTACCCCAACCTTGTGTTTTTAAGGAGGGTCTCAATATCTGCTGGGCCCTTTGGGGTTTGCCCACAGGGACCGAGGGAAAGTCAGCAGCAGGGGGTCCCACATGCACCCCCATGCCCTTTGCCCTGCTCACGTTTCTCACTGGTCCCCCAGTGTAACCACCAGCCCAGAGCTACATTCCTTCTTTGCCCAAGCTAGCAAGAGTTGGCTCCCACCACTGCTGACCACAAAGCCTGGGTGAGTCACACCAACAGGTTGAAGGAAGTGGAGTCTCAATCCAGCTATTTCCCAGTCACCCTCTACCTCACTACCCTGTGTGAGAAAGTACATTAGTCAAAACAGACCATAACTCTGCATATCTTACAGCAGATCATACAGAAAATCAACATGGCACACTTTATAGAACCAGCAAGTCACATTTCTCATGTTTTATATCACTCATTAATGTCTATGTTAGCAAATGGAAAGTTCTGTTGGAAATCTTCACAGCACTTTTATAAATGTCTAATTGAATATTGTTTCTTGTACCTTAATGTAGGGCAGACATTTCAATTTTTAAACTCAAAGGCATCTTGTTAAATAGCATTGTCATCATTTTCCAATGACGATTTATTTAGACCCCTTTTTTCCTTCCTCTGTGCCCTTAACATCAGCAAATTTTCTCCATACACCTCAGACGCTTTGACTTGGAAACTTTAGAATTTCTCCCCTATGTTTGTTTATAAATGTATAAAGAAAGACAAAAACTGCCTTTTGTCTTAAAATTGTCTTGAAACCTTCCTAATTCACAGTGAATACTGGACACAGGCCAATGTTACATGGTGAGCTGTTAACCACCTGCCATTTCACTTATGTCTTCAGTAAGAGGCTGACACCCAATGCCTATTGCCTGGAGGTGGATTACTTCCTCCTTCTGCAGGTCGGGACCAGTAGCCACTTGTCTGCAGGAGACAGAGCCTTTCAAATCCCCGGTTCTGAGCCTGATTTTGGAGGAAAGACGACTACTACATCCCGGCGTCCGACCGCGGGCCGGCTGGGGAGTTCAGCCACTGCAACCAGGCTCCATTTCAGCAGTCTGCCCACAGTAACTCGGAATAGGTTTCCCTATCCTGCCTTTCTGCACAGAGGGCCCCATGGGAGCATGCTGTAAAGGATCCCATCAAGCTAATAGGTACTGGGATTTTAAGATCCACGGCTCCCTGACTGCAAGTAAAATACGTATGGTTGATCCCAAGCACTTGTCCTGTTGAGTCAATGTGCCTGGTGAGGGCAAGACACAGCCAAGGGTCTCTCTGGTCCACAGCAGATTTCATTTCACGATGACGTGTCACATTTAAAGAAGGCCGGTTTGATTTTTAGCTCAAAAAAATTTACATGTTCAGGGGGCCTGTTGTTTTAATCTCCTGGGCTGACCATCAGGAGGTTCACAATACAGCCAGAATTTAAGTTGATTTTTATTCTTTCTTAGGATTGATATTGCTGAAAATGTACAATTTTTTTCATTCTTTGTTGACCCGGAAGTAATTACCAATGTGATAAAGGCTTCTAAGATGGTGCTGTGAATTAACTATCAATGTGTCCATCCCCAAATCCATATGTTGAAGCCCTAACCCCCAATGTAGCAGCATATAAGGAAGTGATTAGGGTTAAATGAGGACATAGGGTGGGGTCCTTATCCTATAAGGTTGGTGTCCTCATAAGAAGAGACACCAGAGCTCTCTCTGTCTCTGTGTCTGTCTGTCTATCGATCTCTCTCCCTGTCATTCTCTCTCCTCTCCCTGCCACACCTCACAATGTGCACATACCAAGGAAAGTCACAGAGAGAAGACAGCCATCTGCAGACCAGTAAGAGAGCTCTCACCAGACACAGACCTTTCCAGACCTTGATCTTGGATGTCCATCCTCCAGAACCCTGAGAAAATACATTTCTATTACTTAAGTCACCCAGTCTGTAATAGTTTCTCCTGACAGCTTGAGCAGACTATCACGGCTGGAGGTTGGTCTGTCCACACATGTCCACAACTTCCTGGATTTGCACACAAGAGAGCTTTCTCCCATTTTATCTGTAAAAAAAGGCGATGTGCTTTGCTTATACTTGCTAGTGTGTTCAACATATCAATCAATCAAAATGAACCGTAAGTAAACTGGTGTTTTGAATAAACATCCTAATGACAGTAAGAGTAGGATGTACCCATGAAGCCCTGATGGTGGGTCCCTGTGTGCCCGGCCCCCTATGGGGGCAGCTCCCCACTGCTCCTTGTCACTGAGAGCAACTTGCTCAGGACGGTTGTACATTCTGCAATAACGAGTCATGTCAAGACTAAAAGTTTTGTTCCAGAAGTTTCCATAAACTCCCTAGAGTGCACTTCCCAGGGCCCAAGGGTCTGCCCTGCATTGTGAACAGATGGGGTTTCAGGTGTTGGGTTGGCTTTTCAGGTGGATTGTGGCATTGTTCCATCTGCTAGGTGTTTCTTCACATTCAAGTTCCTATGTTTTGCGCTTTTATTCTCTGTTTATCAATGAAAAGATTAAAAGCTTGTTGTAGACAAAGGTGGACTTGAAAATAGTTGTTGTCAAGTTCTGGGAGTGCTGCAGGACAGCGAGGCTCTTATGACCGGCACCTCCCCTTTGGGTGCCCATTGAGCTCCCTGAGCACGTGAATGTGACCTGTCAATGTCCCTTCTCATCAGGCACCCTATGTACCCAGTGTAATAAGTGTACAATGATTAGAATAAACAGAACAATAGGCACTTTGCTCCTAGTTGGCGTGTTTAACACCACTCGGTGGGGTAAGTGTTACTTCCCACATTTTGTAGGTGAGGAGACGTAGTCACAGAGAGGTCCTCGCTCACCCACAGCCAGAAGTGGGACGTGGAAATGGCTGGATTTGTTTCTGAAAGAGGCTCCAAAGCCCAAATGCTATCAAACCAATTTAAAATTGTACCTGCTTTTAAGCTTCATTTGTTCTACATACCTTTGGTATAACTGAAATCACCTAGGAGGGAGAAAATATCTTTCTGCATATGCCATCTTTCCAACAAAAAACTATCTATTTACAAGGGAAAATAATTGCTATATTCGCTAGAAACAAAATTTTGGAGGGCTAGGTGAACATGGGAGACAGTTTCCTCATCTGTCTATCCTGGAGCCCTAGGTCAGAGGTTACAGCACTGGCTCTCACCTTTGTCCCACCAGGAAGGTGCCCCAGCCTCGGTCCATCAGAATCCCGAGGAGGGGAAACACATGTGCAAAGAGCTCCCCTTTTGAAGATGCTGACAACAGCCCATGTGGAATCAACTACCCAATCAGAAATCACTGAATTATAATTACCCCCCTTTATAGTGGATCTTCTGACTTCTCAGAGTTATCACCTCAAACCCCAAAATGTCTGTCCCAGATACCAAATATACTCATGCTTGAACAGTTCAGAAAGGCCAGTGGGGCACATTTGTTTATTATTTATTAACAACCACTTTCAGGAAATGATATTCTAGGCTACTGAAAGTAAAAGTTTTACTCTCAGCCGTGGATTGCTGACTAGACAATACCGATACACCTGCTCAGGGCCCCAGCCACTAGGACTTCCTCTGCCTTCTGCAGCCTGAATACCTGCAAAGCCTCTGCGGGTGTCCCTAGCCAAATGGGCACAAGAAAATAGAATTTTGAAATTGTATGGAGACTCACAGACCGTTCAAACTAATGGTCTGCATTAAATTCCTTTGGAAAGATAAGGTGAACATATGCTTTTAAACAGACCAGCTAATCTAATAGAAGAAGGATGAAGACACACTTGAGGGTGCAGTTTTGTGTAAGAGCCACATGAGGAGACCATGAAGACTCCGATCCCTGTTAATTCAGAGACAATGACTCTTTTCATCAAGCTTAGGAATCAAGATCCCTTACCCGAACTTTGTGTCTGGGTCCTGTTATACACCCTCATGTAATAACGTCAGTAAAAGATTTTGCCAGACTAAGCATTCCATGAGGGGTGTCGGCCTCTCTGAAGCCCTTTCCTCCCCAGGGCTGCCAGCTTATGAACTTGGGCACCTGGGTTAACCCTGCTGGTTCATTCTCATTAGCTGGACCTCAGGGTCTTCTGTTCCTTTTTTTATCTTTTTGTTAATAAAGCACAACATTTACTGCTCCCAAATCGGACATTTATTAATTTTACAGAAACAATTGTCATACATCATGGTAATTCATCTTAAATGTGTCTAAAGTGACACTGAAAACTTGGGGTCCTTGGTACATTTTTCCCAAATGAGAAGCAGGAAGCTTTGAGTCATGAGCTGTATTATTCTTTCAAAACGATTTTAAGAGCTCTTTGAGTTGCCACATACGACAGTAGGCTTATTAAGCGTTCTTGGGTCTCTGGCTGTGGAATAAAATCCTTGAGAAACTAAATTTCATGAGTTGATAGAGCCTCCCTCCCAGCTGCTGATGCCCACGTGAAACTTGGCACGTGAGGCATCCTTCAGTTTCAAGATGGGAAGGTACTGAGTCTTACAGTTTCCAAAGGTTCAGCAAGGACATGTTTTGTGACCCCCAACTCTTCCTGTGTGTGCGTGTGAATATTTCATTTCATGATGGCAAAGTGAAAGCATTCAAAAGTCAAAAAAGATATCCAAACTGCATAAAAATGCAAATCACAGGAAAGAGGGAAGCTTTCCCTCATGACACAGAACCCAGCTGGAAAATGATCAAGAGCTGTTTGAACATCTTTCACTCTCTGTCCTTTGATTATGATACACAGGGCGCATGGCAACCAAAACTTCGGATGCTTCACCCTGATGGTTCAACTCCAGCTGCTTGAGGCAACGAGGATTATATATCTGATGAGAAACTGCACATCCCCCAAGCCCCAGGGCAGTAAGCAAGGACTGCCAATAGGTAGGCATCCTCAGAGAATCCGTCACCTCCACCAGGAAATCACTTTAGACCCTGGATTGGGAAGAGGCTGAAAGATCTCCAACAGCAGTTTGTGCTGGGTACCGCAGTTTTCACAGATTTGGGCAAGGAACAAAGTCTCCAGCTGGATGGAAATCTTAGATGGGGTTTTGACCTTTGCTCAACTCCTAATTGGGCAGAGACTTTGGTTATTAAGAGCATGGGCTCTGGAAATAACTCAACCACTTACTTTAAAAAAATATATATTGGAGTATAGTGGATTTACAATGTTGTGTTAGTTTCAGGTGTGCAGCAAAGTAAATCAGTTATATATCTACACTCTTTTTTAGGTTATTTTCCCATATAGGCCATTACAGAGTACTGAGTAGAGCTCTCTGTGCTATACAGTAGGTCCTTATTCGTTACCTATTTTATATATAGTAGTGTGTATTTGTTAATCACAACCTCCCAATTTATTCCCCCCGGTAACTGTAAGTTTGTTTTCTATGTCTGTGTCTCTATTTCTGTTTTGTAAATAAGTTCATTTGTACCATTTTTTTAGATTCCACATATAAGCGATATCATATGATATTTGTCCTCTGTCAGACTTACTTCGCTCAGTACGGCAATCTCTAGGTCCATCCATGTTGCTGCAAATGGCATTATTTTGTTCTGTTTTATGGCTGAGTAGTATTCCATCGTATATATGTACCAATCAACCACTTACTTTCTGAGCCTCAATTTTATCATGTGAGACATGAAGATAATAATGCTTCCTATTTATAGGATTGTTGCAAAGATTGACTTGTTAATATTTGTAAACTCCAGTGTTTGGTTTCTAGTGATCTCTATACAGGTGTCTATTAATTTTTTTATTCTTAATTTCAGCATGTTTTTTTCCTTCCAACTTTCTGTGTTTCCTTCACAGAAGTGATATCTTCTTGGATGTTACTAAAGGCATGCACTGATTTTCTAACTTTTGCTTCTAGTTTCCGTAATAAATCATTTTTGGAGATTGACTGTATTCATTTTCATAAACTTCGTCTAAAAGGTTAAGCCTTGAGTGATAAGAGTTCATTGTCAGCAGGAAGGTGTCTATATGGCCCTTGGCCTGTTTTCCATCCACATGGAGCCTGGTAAAATCAACTACTAATTGAGAAAGTGAAGCATTTACATTGGGATTGAAACTCAGGTAATACTTTACATCAGCAGCCTTCCTCTGTTATAAATGTTTATCTCCACACATTGTGAGCCCTAGTCTAAATAAAAGCAGAGGAGAATTGCAGAGACTCCCTAACTAGTAACAATCCAACTTAGGATCACCCCAAATCCCATATCTAGCCACAAACTACCAGCAGCCTGGATTCCCCCTGCATCCATTTCTAAGTAGTTCGACCTCACCCCCAATAAACGGCCACCAAACTGTCCGGGGAAGACCACACCCCCTAGTGGGCAGTTAGGGTAACTGAAAACCTGTGTCTACTCAATCTGCACCTCTGTGGCCCGCACGACACCTCAAAGGGGGATTGCACACGTGCTGTGTTCTGTTACTCTCCGTCTTTAACTACCTGCAACGTCATGGATTCTGCTGCGTCCAGGTGGAGAGCGTGCATCCCCGGCAGGGGTGTCTAAACCCAGGTGCCGTCGCTGTTGATGACAGGGGTGGACGCCTGCCAGTCAGCTCTGACCGAGCTCGGCCACATCGCATTTCATCCCCGACGGCACTTTGCTCTCCGCCGTCCCCTCGGAGTTAACGCAGAGAAAGGCGTTTATACGGAGAGTGATTGGCCCAGACGCCGGGTGTGACTGTGTCTAAGGAAGAAGAAGGCTCTGGGTCTCTGCTGCTCTGAGTTCCTGCCCCCGTTAGGACCCCTCCCCCTTTTCCCGGCCCTCCCCACATCGGTGGTTGTGGACGGTACCCACCTGGATTCAGTGCAGATGGAAGCAGAAGGGTGACATTGCCACGATGGGGCCATCGCATCTCGTGTGGGCCCCGAGTACTAGTCTGGAGACAGTGTGCCTGGCGTGTAGAATCCATGAGCGTGGCGAGGTTCAGGACACGCCACCCAGCACGCAGTGCCTCAGCATCTGGAATATTCTGGGCTGAAAGCGCTTGAGAGAAAGGCAGGCAGGAGGGACTCTCCCTCTTCCCCTTTTCTGTCGAGGCAAGTGACAGGACCCTCACCGGAGAGGTGCCCTCCACACCCAGGGGCAGAAGCCTCCATGCCTCCAGGATGGAGGGACTCCCAGAGGCACCTGGACACGCAGGCCCTGCAGAGCTGCCCGTTCTCACACCCTTGGGCTCCCTCACCCCGCTGTCCTGCCTCCTTTTCCAAGACTCTCCAGGCTTCATGGAGCCCAGTGTAAAAATGCTTAGATGCCGTTTCTCATATCTTCATTTCCTCGTGAAGGTTCCTGGTCACCTAAAATTTATATTAAATGAATCTGGACGCCTTCACCCTGTGACTCTGTGTTGGTCAGTTTAACTTCCAGACCCAGTCGGGGTCCTAAGAGGCCAGAGGAAAATGTTCCTCCCTGTCAGGGTTCATAGAAGCAACTTGGATGACTTGGGGCAACCCTGTTTCCCGTCTGATGTAATTTCTTACAAAGAAAATTTCATACATAAAAGTTTTGTTAATTAGCAACATTTTACCCCCAACAGTGTAACGTAGTAAGCTGGGCAAAAAGCCACATTCACAGAAATCCATCCACGGAAGCACATGTCTGCTCCAAACTTCTCCCCACCGAGGCTGCCCCGTGTTACCTGCAGGGCCCCCCACACCTGCTCCCCTTTATTTGGGGGCCCCATGGGAGCCATGTTTTGAGGGGTGGGCTGGGGCAGAGGGTGAGGAGAGGAGAAACACAGAGGGGCCAGGTCCAGGGGCCAGATGACCCCCGTGGAGGAGTGCAAGACAGTGGTTGCAGAGACCATGGGGGATACCAAGGGCAGGGTGGGGACTGAGGCAAAATGCAGAGAACCGAGTCACAGAAACAAATCTCGGCCTCCTGCAGGCCCTGCTCCCATTGGTGACTCTGACCCTTTGCGAGAAAGCCTGGAAGCCACGTGTTGGCTTTAAAATTCTCATTAACACAAAGAGTAGCAACTTGATTTTTAGAAGCACTGTGGAGACTCCCTGCACTACCGCCTCCCCAAAATCCTCAGTCAGATTCAGCCCTAAGCTGCCAGCCTGAGACCCCTGCTTTCAATAACATATGAAGTTACCTAAGATGGGCCATCCTTTGGAAGATTTTTGAGGTCCTACACTAAAACTCCTGGTAAAGGAACCCCCTGTTAAAAGGGAATTCCTCCCAGTGTTTGAGGGGAGCTGAGATCCCCTGGCCTCCTTGTTTTGCAGATTAAGGAAAGGCTGCACCTGTTCACAGTCGAGTGACTGCCCCTGACTGGGGTCCATCCTCGGAACCCCAGACTCCTACGTGGTCTTTGTCAAACTTGAGCTACAGTGGAGGCTGGAGGCCAGTCCTGCAAGCAAGGACAGAGAGAAAGTCTGTGCTTCGGGACGAGGGAGTGAGAAGAATCTTGGTGAGAAAAGTTTAATGAGGAAAACGCACATTATCTTATGAGTGTGAGGTCTTTTGGATAACTGTTTTCAGAGGACTGTTGTCTGAAAGCCTCGTCTTTGAAGAAAACTAGTCCTGGTGCTTGTGTCTCGCTACTTTCTTACCGACGTCCCTCTGCCCTTGCGAGGCCTGGCCTTTGCTTACAGGTCTCGCTCCAACCAGTGAAGGACCGTCCTGAGGCAGAGGCCCTAGTGGAGAAATCCAACCCAAAGGTGGCTGGGAAACACTAGGGGGCCCTTCCTTGAGCAAAAGGAACAGACTTACCCTGCCAGTTAATCCGCACCCCTGGCCTCCTGCTTACAAGACTCATGGAAAAGCTGTGAACATTCCAGAACACGCAGTGGGAACGGAGGGGAGTGGGGTGGGGGCTGGCACAGGTGCTCAGCTCGGACACCGAGGTGCCGATGCCGCAGGGTCCAGATGGGGGCGCCCTGATCAGCGTCCCGTCAACACACGTGGAAGACTTGCTCCCGAAGGCGCCTGGGCCCGCGGTGCCGGGGCGGCACGGAGACCCAGTCTGATCCCGAGCGACTCTGTTTACTAACGCTCGCCTAATCGGAGTTCGGAGACCATCCTCTCAGAGTCCCTCCGGCTACAGGTCAGCACAGAATCGAGGACACGATCATTAAAGTCTGTGGCTGCCACCAGAGAGAATTTTTAAAGCACAATTTCAGCTATGTCATAGAACGTGTTACATGTTGCAGTGGGCTTCCGAGAGGATTATGGGATCATGCTCGTTTGAACGTCCATGGCAGCTGTTTTCTCAGCCCAGATGCCCGAGAAAGTAGACACTAAGGCTAACTTGTAGGTGAGCAACTTGGGGAGTGTGGGCAGAGGGTGATAAACAGGAAGGAAACAGAGAGGTCAGGGAAGGAGGGAAGCCGATTCGATGTAGAGTGTCTGAGCTGGTGCAAGAGTCACAAGAAAAGGTCTGTTGCTCTGTCCTGAGGAGCTTCGCTGGGCAGATGGGTGAGATCAGGAGGCAGAGGAAGCCGCCTGCCGGCATCCCTGACTCTGGCTCCCATTGCCGGTGCTTGTGTGCCTCCATCTTCCCCACTTGCTGGCTGTGTCGTCGCCCCTCAGGGTGGCTGGTCCTGGACCACTGAGCCAGGGAGAGGCAGGGCCGGCTCTCTTCTGCTTTACAGAGTGTTGAAGATCTATCTCCACCGATATCTATCTATTATCTATCTATCTATTATCTATCATCTATCTATCACCTGTCTATCTATCTATCATCTATTATCTATCATTTATTTACATCTCTATCTATCTATCATTATCTATCATCTATCTATCACCTGTCTATCTATCTATCATCTGTCTATCATTTATTTACATCTATCTATATCTATCTATCTATCTATCTATCTGTCTATCATTTATCTACCTACCTACTTATTTAACCATGTTTTACAGGGAAGGAAACTGCTGCTTTGGGAGGTTAGCAACCTGCCAGGACATTCCTCCTGGAAAGAGCCGAGCTGGGCTTGCAGCAACTGTGCCCATCTCCAGTGAGCCCTGTTTGCTTCACCCCCTGCAGCTCCCTCAAGGATGGGACTTGCCTAAATTTGTAATGAAACGGAGAGTTTAGGTGAAACAGATTGCTTTTGCCACACAGACCTTCAGTGTTTCTCTTCAAGCTCCAAGATAGTCACACTTGGGGAGAAAATAACTTCTAGATGTCAGTGTCCCCCATAAAAAACAGGGGCTTCTTCTCCTGCCCGGGATTTGGCAGATGTCTGATCTTTAACACGGGCCCTGAATGGATAGCTGTGCACCTCTGGGCCCCCGTTATGAATCATCCCTTCCCACATCTCCAGTACCTGGGAGGATGGTTTACTACATACAATGAAATAATAACTCAGTTCTGCATTGACAACAGAGCAGTATATACTTCCTCCCTGTGAAGGGGTATAAATATTTCTCCACATTATTTAAATAATAGGTATCTCAATAGACGTACAAATCTAAGTGGACTTAAGCCATGTCTATGTGACTGACAAGCATGCAATCCAGGCTGTGTGGCTTCAGTTGACCATAGAACAACTGATCAGGGTTTTTGAATGTGGATCAGTGACACGCCATTGATGGAGTCAGCTGGGCAGTGGTTGATCCTGTCACTGGAGCCCGGGCCCAGCATCGCTCAATGTAAAATGATGGTAAGTGACCCCCATAACGGCTCCGTGAAACCTCCCTGAAAAATACACGGTAAACCCTAAAGCCCTGTGTGCCCTCCACTTTTAGTGATAATGCAGAAGAGTGCAATTGTACCAAAAATGACTCAGATTTGAAATTCTGGAAATGTTAGGAAAAGCATAGCATACGATGAGAGTTTGGAAATAGGAGAAAAGGGTGAGAACCCGCGAGATGGGGCAGTGGATGCCAACGGTGTCCCTTGTTTTTGTGTTTTGAGTTTTGCCTCAGGAAACGCCTAGCAAATTTTTTACTAAACGTAACTCTGAGTTGAAGGCCAGCTGGAGGGGCCTTTTCTCAGAGAAAGCAGATCCCAGGGGAATTTTACGTGGGTGTTGCCAGCTTCTTGGTCAATAAATAAGGCTATTCGGTTGAGCACTGCTCCAGCACACACCTCCCAACTTCACAGAGAGCCAAAGGCAGCCTGGAGGGTCAGGAACCTGGGACGGGTCACCCGCGGAAGGTGGGCTGCAGTTTGGTGAACTCTCTTCCTAGCACAGGTGCGTCCAGAATTAAGACTCTGCTTTCAAACTGAAGAGCTGGCCAAAGGGATAGAGTAGCACTGACCAAAAATGTTAAGGATTAAATTATTTTTAACTTAATGTACATACATATAATTTTGCAAAAATACATAAATATGATCATAACACAATGTTGATTTTTGTTCCTTTTTTATTTCTTTCTGTGTTTGTCGCTGCTACACACCCTGTTCCCTCCTCGCACTCCTCCCAAAGCAGCCCAGGCTTTCCGTCACAGGGAGTCGGTTGTAACCACCTAGCACTCAGCTCCTCCCACACACACCTCACACACCTGAGATCAATATCACAGACATTTGTCTCCATTCTATTCTCCTATTTCATCCTATGGTGGATGTTGTGACCTGGCATAATTCTAATTCATTTTCAAAGCCACCTCCAAAGTTCCATTGTCTGGACACTCTGTGACATTCCTCTTGATCTTGGGTCATTCACTTTGTTTCTGATGTCGGACATTCTGAGCTACACTGTGGTGGTCACTTTTGTCCTTACATCTTTATAGAACTGCCTTTTAATTTCCACAGTGGTTTTCCAGGACTGGGATTGCTAGATTGAGGAATAGATGGCCCCTGACTTACAGTGGTCTGACTCACCATTTTTTGACCTTGCGATGGTGTGAAAGCAATACACATTCAGCAGAAACCGTACTTGAAATTTTAAAGTTTGATCTTTTCCCAGGCACCCATGATATGTGATGAGTTCCTCTCTCTGATGCCGGGTGGCTGCAATACAGCTCCCAATCGGCCCGGCAGTCAAGAGGGCGAATGACCCCTACATGGACAACCATTCTGTTTTCGCTTTCAGTGCTGTATTCAATAATGACATGAGATAATCCACACTTACTATAAAAATAAGTTAGATGATCTTGCCCAAGCGTAGGCTAATGTAAGTGTTCCGAGCACATTTACTGTAGGCTGGACTAAGCTGTGGTGTTTTACAGGTTAGGTGTATTAAATGCATTTGTGACTAAGGGTATATTCTACCTACAGTGGGTTTGTCGGACATAACCCCACTGTAAGTTGAGGAAGATCTGTACATGTTTCTAAAGCGATTGGATGTGACCAGAACTCTTTCCAAAAGCTGTAACAATGAACATCCTTTTCTCCATGTCCTCCAAGTACTAGGTGTTTATCTGGCTTATTTTCTCCATCTTGCCGAGAAAATAGTCACAGAGCATTGCTTCGCTGTTGCTTTAACTCATGGGGAGTTTGGGCACCTTTTCACAAGTGTGCTTGCTTCTTTGTGAATCACATTTTATTTTCTTTGCCAATTTTTCTGTTGGTTACTTATCCCTTCTTTATTTCTAAGAAGGGTTTTTCACCCTTTAAAGTTGTGGGTAATGCTCTATCTGTCCTCTGCTTGCAGCCAGTCCCCACGTCTGCTAGCTGGCTTTGTGGCCATTTTAGGCTGGCCATGCTCCAGTGCCTTCCCTCTGGACATGCAGTCAGATGGTACTCCCTTCTTGATTGAAGTTGACCCTGTCTTTGTGACTTAACTTTGGCCAATGAAATGTGATCATATGTGAGGAGCTTGACTTTTAGCCTGAAGACTTGAAGGACATGGATGCTATTTGCCACAGTCTCTGCCAGGGAAACACCAACATTCCAGATGATGATGCCTCCAAGGGCCTCAGTCCTTGAGTGGTGATCACATGGACAAGAGGTCTGTCTACCCTGCCAACAATGACCTAAGATGGTACTGTTGCTTTAGTGCATTACCCTAGTTTATTCTGACAGATGCAGGATGTAGAATTGATCTGCTACAAATGAAAGAAAGAAAGAAGGAAGGAAGGAAGGAAAGAAAGAAAGAAAGAAAGGAAGAAAGAAAGAAAGAAAGAAAGAAAGAAAGAAAGAAAGAAAGAAAGAAAAAGAAAGAAGGGAGGGAGGGAGGGAGGAAGGAAGGAAAAGAAAGAAGGGAGAAAGGAAGGAGGGAAGGAAAGAAGGGAGGGTGGGAGGGAAAGAAGGAGGGAGACATAAAGGAAATAGGTATAGACACAGACACCTCATTGACTTAGAGACTGACTAGCATCTCATGACTATGCAATTATTAATCAATGTCTGGAAAGAGGATGATCCTCTTATGGTGGTAAAATATTTGGAAAACTGTTGCCTGTGGAAATTTGTGAGATAATCACAGTCATGTAACTTGTAGGGGAACAAGACAGAAAATCAGAATATTTTCCTGTATACTGGTTGCCTTCGTCTGCATTTGGAGATTACTGAAAGAGATGATCAGAGAAGAACTGGACCATTTGTAGGCAGGGGTAAAAGGAAATTGATTAATAAAGATTAGAGCAGAGATAAACAAATAGAGACTAGAAAAACATTAGATAAAATCATCAAAAGCAAGAGGTAGTGCTTCCAAAACAGTAACAAAACTACCCAATCTTTAGCTGGACTGACTAAGGAAAAAAACAGAGAAGATTCAAATAACTGAAATCTGAAACTGAAGAAGGGACATTACAACCAAAGTTACAGAAATGTAAAGGATTATAAAATAATACAATGGACAATTTGTACTCAAATAAACTAGATAACCTAGATAAAATGGGTCAATTTCGGAAGCACACAACCAACCTGAATCAAAGAACCAAAACTGAATTATGAAGAAATAGAATGTCTGAACAGACCTATGACTAGCAAAGAGATTGAATTAATGTAAAAACTCTCAACAAAGAAAACTTCAGGACCACTGACTTCACTGTGAATTTAAAGAAGAACATATAAAGAAGCACTAAGACCAATTCTGTACAAAGTCTTCCCCAAAATTGAAGAGGAAACACTTCCAGGTGCATTACATGAGGCCAGCATTACACTAATAACAAAGCCAGATGCAGACACTTCAAGAAAAGAAAGCTGTAGAACAATATCCCTCATACACACCAATGCAAAAATCCCCAGTAAAATCCTAGGAAACAATTCAACAGCATGTTAAGGAGATTATACAACATAGACATATAATTAAGAAAGTCTTGGAGATTACAGTTAAGAAAGTTCCTTAAAAAAACTAAAAATAGAGCTACCATATGACCCAGCAATCCCACTCCTGGGCATATATCTGGAGAAAAACATAATTTGAAAAGATACATGCACCCCAGTGTCCATGGCAGCACTATTTACAATAGCCAAAACATGGAAACAACCCAAGTGCCCATCAAGAGAAGAATGGATAAAGGAGATGTGGTACATATATATACAATGGACTATTACTCAGCCATAAAAATGAATGAAATAATGCCATTTGCAGCAACATGGGTGGACCTAGAGATTGTCACAGTGAGGTAAGTCAGACAAAGACAAATGTCATATGATATCTCTTATATGCGGAATCTAAAAAAAACGGATACAAGTGAACTTATTTGCAAAACAGAAATAGACTTACAGACATAGAAAACAAACTTATGGTTACTAAAAGAGAGGGAGGGAGAGGGATAAATTAGGAATTTGGGATTAAAATACACACACTACTATATATAAAATAGATAAACAACAAGGACCTACTGTATGTATGGCAGAGGACACTATACTCAATATCTTGTAATAACCTATAATGGAAGAGAATGTAAAAAAATAATATATATATATATATATTTATATATACATGTATAACTGAATCTATTGTACACCTGAAACTAACACAACATTGTAAACAAACTATATTTCAATAAAATAAAAAAAAATAAATTAAAAAGAAGAAAGTCTTGGAGCCATCAAGCATGCTGAGATTTAGCTTTGTGGCAAGGATAAAATCTAGAATATGGCCGTTAGGCACATTCTGGAAAGTTCTGAATGGATTAAGGGATTTCAGAGTAGTGGGACAACTGTGGGTGTGAGAGCCAGTCAATACTTAGAGCTGGAAAAAGTGGTGGACATAGAGAAAAGGGTAAAGCGGAGGCTCTTCACCAAGGCTTCATTCTTTAGGCACCCAGAGTGTCCTCAGGGCAGAGGCCCAAAGCAGAGAAAGCCAAGGTGACAACTGTGTCCAGACAGAGACCCCTAGTGTGGCTCTTGGTCCCTGGAACTGACTGGAATCTGAACCAGGTGTGTGGGAGACCACCCAAGTCAGTGAGACACTTCAACCCTCAAAAGAACCACCATCTGAGCTGACTGAGACTTACATCAACCCTCAGACCCCTGTGGATGGGAAACAAGGGGGTTGAGCAGGTGCACAGCTTCCCAGAATGTGAAGTTCCAGATGTGGGCAAGGAGGGCAATAGAGAAGGAAAAATCCTCTAAGGAATGGAGCCAAGATTCACATGGAGAAAAGGAAGAAAATATGTAGGAAGCTACAACTCAGGAGCAGAATCAGAGGCTAGTCAAGGGAACCCTGCACCCCCAGGTAGAAAGCTCCCAACATATCAGTCTAGGAGAGGTTTTTAAATCCCTTAGAGGTTAGGAGTATTGACTATATGTCTCCCATTCTCCCCTTTCAAATGGAATGTTAATGGTCACTCTCCTCTCCCTGTCCCATCACTGTACACTGGGCGTGTCCACCATGTGTGTGGGAGGAGGGGGAGACCTCTCTCTCTAGATCACATTTCTCATGGCTGATACAGAGGCTGCCATTCACCTGCAGTCACCCTCACCTTTCAGCTCAGTGACATGACAGACTTGAAGATGGAAATATTGTGTGTAGGATGGAAAACAAACCAAAATGTGGGGATCAGAAAGGCAGAGTGTGTGGTCTGCACTCCTATTTGCCAATATTTCTCACTCTCCTTTTGAGCTCATGGTAGGAGGTTCTGTTTCCATCCTCTTTGAGCCAGGCGGGCATAGGATTTGTTTAGCCAAGGAAGTCTGAGCAGGAATCAACTCCATCACTTTGACATAGCCTCTAAGAAGCCTTAAAGAAAGAATGAATGGTTCGCCTCTTTACTTCCCTTGCCGTGTGATGTTCTAGGTGGTGACTGACACCCCCAACAGCTTCAGATGGGCAAGTACCATGAGCAAGAAATCAGTATTTGTTTCTTAAAACCCCTGGGATGTGGGTGGTGCTGGTTACTGCAGCATCGTCTGGCTGGTCCTGACCAAAACCACCACTGAATGCATATAGGGTGACTTGTGCTATACAAAAACTTTTAATTACTTTCTCAGAGGTAATTGTGTCTTTCTTTTCATTTGTAACTTCTGGGCCTCCAATTTTGTCTGGGAAGATCTCCCACATGCCAAATTAGAGATGTCTACAGATTTGTTCCTGGGATCTAACCCAGATTTGCCTCTTATGCCAGTGCTCTGGACCCTCTCCACTCCATACCTCTATTCTACTCCCCCCACCCCACTACCCTGCACAGGAAATCGATTGGATTGGTCTTTTTTAGTGGAAGACAGAGTTGATTATATATAGTGAGCTTTTCGCTTAGCAAGAAGGTCTCAAAGAATGTGTCTAGGGAAGAGGCTGGGTCCCCAGTGACCCTGTGACTGCCCACCTCCTTTCTGTTCCCCTGACTCAGGAAGCTCTATGTCTATAAATTGGATTTTCTTTTCTTCACCTCCTGAAATGTACCATTTATTGTTTATTTCTCAGGAAGGGCTTTCTAGCTGCAGGGCTTTATTCAAAAAGGTCATTCTTAGCAGGAAGGAACCACTTTAGGAAATATTTGTTACACGCTCTTGCTGTCAGAGGTGTTGATATGACATCAGGCTGCCCACCATGTCTGCCCTCCCCTCTCCCCTACTCAATCAGAAAAGACCAAGTACACGTTTTTAAAAATTATTACAATTATTTAGCTCATCTCTCCACACTATAAAAATAGCCATAAGTCAGGAGGTTAACTTTTCCAATTTACTCTGTTATAAATGGATGTGAGAGATTGATCTCAAAGTTACTGAAGGATGAAAGAAAAAAAAAAAAATGACATAGGCTGAGAGAGTGAAAAGAAATAGTCTATCCTGTGCGTGTGAGTCAAAAACAACATTCCGTTCATAGAACATGTGGGGGTAAAGATGTGCTGAAGTGTTCTCAGAGGCGACCAAAGTGGCTGGTCCTGTGAGAACTGTCACCGCTCTTATTTACACCCCAGTTTATAAAGGAGACTCTTAAGCAGGATAAAAAACTCAGCTTGCTTGGATTCTGTTTGGAAGTTTGGAAAGAAAGAAGCTAAGTGAAGGGGGTTCCTTAACGGCTTTTAGAAACAGCATTGGCTAATAAAGGGAGTTTTGCATTTAATTCTCACCAAAGTACTTCAGTACTTCATTCTCTCACCAGAAATGAGAAAATGCAGTGGTATCTCCATTGATAAAGTGACACTTTTGAGAGATGTTGGATTTTTGAGTTTGGAGGGCAAGGGTGAACCTGGTGACAATCTGTTATTTTTGCTCTATAGACAAGAGGTGGAGTCCCCAGCTTCAGATCCTCAGAATCTGCACATGCTCTGAGGAGGAAACACCTTCCTAAAGGCAGCAACAGTCAGATGTGCCGTGGCGGCTTTGGTCTCTGGGAAGCCACCCAAGGCCTTGCCAGCAGGCCAACGTGGAACTGAAGTGACAACCCTGAAGTGAAGTCTGTGAGGACAGAGGGGCTGGCTCAGACCCACCGTGTCCTGGTTCCCGTTCCCAGGGCTGGGCAGAACTGACGGCCGACTTCCCAAACCAGACACCAACCAGACTCCCAGGCCTGGCTAGCGCAGGTAGAACTTCAGAGTCTTTGCTTTCTCATTACAAGCAAAACCTATCTCTCCTAGGACATCTTCAGCTGAGCAGAATTCCTGGAGCACATGGCCTCAGCTCCTCAACAGGCCTTGATGGGTTAAGCAAGGAGAGAGATCACCGACCCTGGGGCTGTGTTTCGCCTAAAGTGAGGCTCTGGGTGAGGGCTCTGAAGTCAGTCCTATTTTGGGAAAGTCCTGGCTTCCTCTGGCTATCAGCGCCCACAGCATCACACTCAGGTTATCTGAGAGCAGCCAGCCGGGGGCAAAGTGTGAAGTGAGGAAGCGCTGCTCCCGCTGTAGACAGGGGCAGGGGGCTGTGAGTCCCCTGAGGGGTGGGCTTCCTGTCAGAGCTGGAAGAGGGATGTGAGAGCCCAGGGTGGGGGTCTGGGTCGGGGCAACGTTCCATCCAAACGAGCTGGAGGCCACGCAGATCCCCTGAACTCCTGTGAGTTTCACAGCACCTCCGGGGGCCTGCTTGCCACCGGGGACTAATGTTGAGGGTTGATGTATTTGAGAGACTTTGGATTCTCAAAGATTGAATAACTCTATTGAAATAAAATATTATCTTTCCAAATACATACTGTGAAGGAGAACTTTTACCCCAATTTGTAAAATTATAGTTTATTGCTAAAACAGCCTGAGGGTACAAGTACAAATGAAATGACATTAATTAAAATACATAAAAACAGCAGAAGGGATCATTTTATCATGCAAGTTCAAAAGGATGGGAGAAAAAAGCATGGAAAGATCTGTCCTTCCACCACTGGGGAGAAATGGTTTGAAAAGCTGGGAGTCATGCCCCCAGCTCAGGAGACCGAACCCGGCCATGTCCTCCCATGAAAAACACCCCGCCTGACTTTTCCAAAATGTTAGTCAGGAGTTGAAAGTGGGTTTTGCTCATGTGTCTCAAAATGTCATCAGGAAGCAAAGGAAGTGGTCTCCCTGTTGGTTTTGTGGTGTCCTATTCAGGGAGATCCGTGTCCCTTCAGCCAGCTCCTGGAGCATGTTAGAAGGCAACGCTGGCCATGTAGATGCACGGATGGATGGGTCTTGAGATGTAGGCTGCCTCCCGACCAGGGGAGGATGACAGGGTGGGGTCTCCACCTCTGGTTGCAGTGTGTTTGCTGATGGGAGGAGGTGCAGCAGGTACAGCCCAGCCATGAAGATGCTCCACAGGAGACCCCCGGGTCTTCACACTTGGGGTACGGTGGGGAGGAGGAAGGGGCCCACAGCCTGTCCTAGGAGAGCATCTATCAAGATTACATCCATCAGGCTTCCCTGGTGGCGCAGTGGTGGAGAGTCCGCCTGCCGATGCAGGGGACACGGGTTCGTGCCCCAGTCCGGGAGGATTCCGTATACTAAAAAAAAAAAAAAAAAAAAAAATTATATCCATCATCTATAGATCATCTATATCCATACCTATATTTATAGCTGTCTATATCATCTATACCTGTATCTATATCTCTATAGTTATTTCTATACCTATAAGTATATAAGTATAGGTACACCTATCTCTCTATCATTTTGATGTGATTTGGAAAAATGTGGAGCAGTATAAGGTAAAAATATACCTTTTATTCTCACATCCAGAGATCAGCATTAATAGTTTAATAGTTTCCTTTTATATACATTTGTCCCATATTTTATCTAATTGGAATAGTATTGCATTTATGTTTTCAAACTGTTTTTGCATTTAGGTTTATGTCATACAAGCATTTTATAAAATCATTACACATCCTTATTGCTCAAAAAATGTTCACCATATAACTCTACCGAAGTGTATAAAAGCCTATCCCAGAGGTTAGACATTAAGAACTTGGTCGTGTATGTAGAGCTTCGGTGGTCATCTTAGTGAGCGAAGCTGCTCGGAACGTGGAGTTATGGTCAAGTATTTCAACCTCACATTCGAGGTGTGAAGTTGAGAGGTACATATGCCTTGGGTGTCCTGAATTGCTTCCGGAAAGTTTTATCTGTTTACGTCCCCAGGCCTCACTGGCTTTGCGCCCTGGGAAGAGAGTGGTGCCCAGCGTCGGGGCTGGTGCTCAGAGGCGCTCGGACCCCATTCTCAGGAACGCGGCTCCCACTCAGACCTCAGAACCACTAGAGAAGGCAGGATTCTGTCCACACTCTGGATGTGCTGGATTATCTCACTCAAATTTGATGCCCCTGGGGAATTCACACAAGTCATAAAAATTTTCACAGAAACTGTTGACTTCAGGTGTGTCCAACATCCCATGAACAACAGAAAATCCTGATCGTAATGTCACTCAATACGGGCTTCTCTTAGGCTCAACGGGGAGCTATCGCATTCCTCCGAAGTGGTTGATGCTTTAATAATTTTCTGTTGCATAAAATTAACCTTGGATTATCTGGAAATGCATAATCCCCTGTTATCAGCCACTTTTCTGTGTTAAACCCTTAAGAAAAGGCATTCAAATTTTGAGAGTTGCTGAGTGCATAAACTTGACAGAGCCCAGGTGTGAAGAGCCCCGGGTTAGAGACACAGCATCCAACTGGACGCCACTGATGGGCAGTGAGGGGCAGCTCTGAGGCCGCCTGACCCTACACAGACGTACAGATCAGTCCTTCCCCTCTGGAAGCCATGATGGAGCCCAGGCCACTCACACTTGCGTTGGGGGCGGTGACGACACAACATCCTTCTAGCAGAATCGGGTTGGGTGGAGGGTCTCTGAGGGAGTCTGCCCCCTGGGCGGGGTCGATCCCACCAGTTCCTGCTTCTGCCACCAGGGGAGGCTCTAGAAGGGATAGGCTGACTTGACACAGGGGAGAGGGGAGTCGGTGGCTCTGTGCAAGGTCACAGTGGGGATCTTCTCGGGCAGCTCTGCCCCCACTCTGCTCCCAGCTGACAGCATCTCCAACCAGGGTACAGGCCTCTCTGAATTCTCCATCACGGTCAACTCTTGATGGCTCCACTTGTAATTTGGCCCTACTAAGTTGTGTTTCATATAGTTATATCGTATTCTTTCTTTATCATGGACCAATACTCAAGTATCTTCATTAGGGGAATGCATTGAAATAAAGCTTCATGTTTCTGAAAGCTCAAAAGAGAAAGACACATTTAGTAGTTGATACAAGGAAAAAGTTTGTCAGGAGCCTGAGAGAGCTGAGTGCCGTGTCCATTAACAGGAAGCTGGTTTGGTTTTATTTGTAATGCTCGTGATAACAGACACCGTGATAACTGTGCTTGCATCTCAGCACACTCAGTTTGTTTTATAGGTGAAAGGATGGACTCTCCTGACACCTTTGTATCCCTGGAGCCTTTCCGTCCCGTCTCCTGGGACCAACATTGCTCTTCCACTGCTGAGGCCACCTTCCAGATGCCCCTTTGATGCTCTAGGTCCGTGGCCTTCATGATTTTACTTCTGCCCCTGCTTCTACCCTCTCCTTGGTCCTAGGCTGACCCCCTTTACTGGGGTTCTCATCTTCTGCCTGCATCTGCCCACTACCCGGATGGGTAGGCTGCAAAGTCATGGGCAGTGGTGCAACGGCAACCCTGGAACAGACACCCCGCCTCTCCCGGTCCAAGGCAAAATGTGATAAACTGTGAGAAAAATGTAATGTATGGAGACCCTTATCATTGACCATCTTCATTTGTTTTCTCTGGAATGACTCAGTTTATTACTTGTGATATTTACGTGTATATCCTTCAAATATATTCACCTATCCTGATGCAACTTGCCTGGAATCTCTTTCAAATTAATAGAAATATTTCTGAAGCACAAAAGCTAATATATTACACATTGTCAAGGTCTTTATTCCTGCTACATCTCACAGGTGATAGGCTCCAGGGCTGTTTTATTTTTTAGGTGAAACCAACTAAGGAGATTTTCCGGATGAGGCTCCTGTTCTGGTGACTTCACGTAAAACTCACATTCTGTTTTGACAAGTCAGCCATGATAGCGTGTTAAGAGGCATGCATTCACATATTCATTTCTACAAATTCATAATAAACATATTCCATAAACTAAAAAGCATTCGAAAATGCATACAAGCAAAAGCCGGTTAATTGCTCTGTGCAGAGTATGTAGGCAATTGTCCTTTAATCTTTAAATCATATTAACAATTAATCCAGAGGACTATAAGACACAGTCATCTGTCTCATAGTAAATCCAACACACAGAGTCAAAACGTACACTTTCCATCTTGATTGGTCCTGGTTAGAAGCGCACGTGCGGAATTCCACGGGTGTCAGGTCCGTGCTCCTCTGCGGTGCTCCTTCTGGGGGAGGACGGCAACGTCTACCCTTTGGATTTGGGTTTCAAAGGGGCAATGTCTTCCCCGATGAAGCTTGAGGGCGGCTCTATTTCTAGCAATCATCATTGTCATCGTGAAGGCCTAATTCCAAGTTCCCATTTTTTGGTGGCTGCTCAGCAAACACCTGCTTGTTGAGCGGGCCTAGAGGTGCACGTTTGGCCTGAGGAAGGCACCCGCCGGGTGGCACCTCCACTGAGGGGGCTCAGCGGCCTGCGGCGGGTGTCTGAAGGAGGGTGGTTGTGAGCATCTCTGTGGAATGTTGGGGGCAGGTGTAATGATGATTTCACCACTGACCATCCAAAAGTAGGAAGAAAAAATAGGTTTAAAGCAGAGCTTTGAAATGTGACACTGGTCATTTTCCAGTGCTGAGGATGAAGTTTGTATGGTAAAGGGGGTCTGGATGAAGCTGAGCGACAGGGGAGGAGTGGGCTGTCACCCCGGTGCCTCTCTCTTTCCCTCCTTCCTTCCCTCCTTTCGCTCTCTGCGTCCCTCTGGGTGGACAGACAGACGGGTGGCTGGCCGGCCGGTGCCCATGGAGGCCCGGGGTCCTTCTCTAGGGCTCTAAGGATGAGCACTGGCTCTGGACCTGCTTTTCTTGCATCAAATCATGGCTTTGGAATTCTGGAAAACTAAATGATAGCATGTTACAAAATGCATCAAACCCTGTAATAATATGAGGCTAATTCATAGAAGAGTGTTTGAATTCAAGTCGGTTTGTTTCCTTTTCGCTTTCTGTGATTTTTCTGCACACTCCTCTTGGTCACTGGTGCCCGAGGCCTCCTCCGGGTGAGGGACACGGGCCCCGCTTGGCATGAATGCTCTGATGTTGCTGCACTGGCCCACGTGGGCCACCATGGACTGTCCTCTTGGTGGGCGTGGCCCACGACGGGAGGTGTGGCTTGGCCTCTGCTCATGAGCCGGGAATGGGACGGGTGGATACCAGCTGCCAGAGGCTGCACCCTCGAGGAGCACTGAGACCCACGAGGTCACCAAAGGCTGCCTCCATGGTTGCTGAAAACGCCTTCAATTCAGCCGCCTCTCACTCACCATACACAACCCTAGAAGTTGCTCTGAGCTCTGGGATCATATTCAGAAGGGAAAAGTTATGAATTCACCCATAGATGGCCTGGCGGGCTTCACCCCGGGCAGGGAGGATGCAGCTGTGCACGCACGCGCGCACACACACACACACACACACACACACACACACACAGCACGTCCCAGCGCTCAGGGAGGGCACAGAGCCCCAGAAGGAGGAGACACCTTGAGACTCTTTCAGGGAAGAATCTTCCAGAATGCAGGCCCCTCGTAGTAAGCTTAGCAGGGCCGGCTTCCCCTTAGCAGGGCAGGTCCTCAGCATAGCTGCCGTGAAGACATAAGATTCTTCTAGAAGGGGCAGTTTCACTGTCTAAACTGTGGCCTAATGCAGCTGAATTTCCCCTGATTGACTTGAGAACAGATTCTGAAAAGCATGGCCCTTGGAGTAGGTAGTCTTGAGTGAGAACATTCAGAAGGAGATAGGAAGGTGGCAGAGGGTAGCCGTGAGGGGCATGAGTGACAGGCAGGGTGCAGCAGCTGTGCAGGGGCCCCGCCATCTCCATCCTTTCCACTCACCCCAGCGAGGACCCGGTGGTGTCATCTTGCACCTCCCTTTGGACTGTTTTTTGGGGGAGATATCACCAACTTTTATAAAAGTTTGACCTCGGGACAGAATACAAGACCATGAACCAGTGTGCACAGCTGGGGGCCAGAGCTTCTAGGAGCCAAGATTCTACACAGCAAGGGCACAGCCCTCCGGTCCCCCGGCTCTGCAGGCCTCCCTAGGTGACACTCGATAGACACATGTCAGATGGAGGATGAGTGGCCGTCACCAGCTCCTCCCTCACTCTGGACCTCTGCTTCTGCAAAGTCACCTGATGTCACTCAGGTATTTTTATTCCACATTAGGCTAAAGAGCCTCACCAACACGCCCCCATTTTTTTCACAGCTACAACTGAGACACCGCCAGCATTAACTTGTGAAAATGATTGTTTTGTCCCAATTATCCTTATTAAGATTCTATTAATTGTTGTGACTATTGATCTTGCTTTTAAATTCACCAAAAGAGGATTCTGAGCCTAGGCCACCTGGATGTGGAGATGCTGGCCTTCCCTTGTTTCTCTGAGTCCTTCCTCAGACCCTGAGCTGACAGCAGGTCCTTTGTTGATCTCTTTTCCTTCAGGAAGGACCCTGATCACCTCTGCATCACCTGAGCAGTCCACCCTGACCTTGCTTCAAGGTCAACAAACACTTTCCTATTCTCCTGAAGATTAAGGAGGTCAGCCCGGGGCTCACAGGGACTCCAGGGTCTCCCTTGAAACTCTGGCCCCAAAGTCTCAGGAATCCGGTTGGGATGAGGGGCTGAGGAACCCAGGGCCGCAGGCCCAGCTCTGTGTGGGGCCGTTCCTGATTGAAGTGGGTCTGGGTGTGAGGGGATGAGATGTGATGCTGTGAAGGGCACCTGTGCTTTATGACCCATGTCACTTGTGATCTGGGACCTTCATTGATGGACTCGGCCACACAGCACCACTTAGAAGGCTTCTCCATACATGAATGAGTTTTTGTCCTTAGCATATAATTTTGAAATGACATTTTCTGTTTGGGGAAAGACACATTTTGGACTCACTTGCTGGACAAGGTTCTGGCCACCAGCTCTGTGAGGAGGGCGGAGTCTGAGGCTGCGTCGGGGTGGGGGGATGCTGAGAGCTGCGTGGTGGGCACGTGGGCAGCACCCCGCGGGCCACAGGGTGAGTCCACGCTGTGCAGGACCTGCCCAGCGTCCCCTTCCTAGGACCGGCCCGAGCCTTTCCAGGTGAGGCCTTGGGGGCCTAAGTGTGAAACTGGGACCCAGGATTGGGAAATGGGCTTCCGGGATCCCCCATGGCACTGATTTACACTGACTGCTCCTTTTCCCAGAGAAAGCTTTTTATTTCCCTCATCCCTACTGTCTCCACCACCAGCTCCACCGTCCCCAGGGCCAATCCACAACACCTCCCAGAGCCCAAATGCCAGGCTCGGCAGGGAACAAGGACAAAGGGGACCTAGTGGTGCACATGAGGTCGTCCTCATTGTTTAATGGCGACCCGCAGCTAGAAAATGCTCAGAAGGAGAGGAAAACCCTTGCGCAGCGTCTAGGCGGCCAGCGTGGCTCTGGCCACGGACCAAAATCCACCAGGCTTAGCTGCACCCGTGAAATCCCTGAGGCCTGCCCGGCCGTGCCCTCCGGCGTCTGTACCACAGCTGAGCCCCTGCTCCAACACGAATGGCCTGCGGCCTCAACCCCAAGCCCAGTGCCAGAACCTCCCTGAAGCCCACTCCCAGGACCTCCACCCCAGCCTCGCTGGGGGAGGTTTTGTGCTGGATTCTGTGCTGCTTCCTGGAAACGCTGGCCTCCTCCGAGGCCTCCTGGGGGATGGATGCATTTCTCCCTTCCCCTCCTCCACCGGTTCCAGGAAAGAGTAGGGTCCGGAGGTTTAGGACAACAACCGGAGAGAAGTACTTGGTCCTGAGGCAACTAGAATAAGGATGGGGCGGGGGTGGGGGGGAGATGCATCTGGGGAAACCGCACCTCCTGATCAAATTCTGGCGGAAATAGGACTGAAATGGTGACATCACCGCACTTACATTATCTGTTGTACAATTATTTGCTTTAAAACTGGAGGATGTGGGAGGGAGACTGGAGGCTGAGTTCCAGCTGTGACCAGGGGGAGGCAGGACAAGCATGGGGCCCGGGCTTGGAGCAGGGACTGTCCTGCAGCGCTTCCCCAGCTTCCCCAGCTTAACTGCCCGCAATCCACGCCTCGAGGGCCCCGATGAGACCAGCCCTCGGGGGTCGGGCCTCTCTGAGCCCTTTGCTCACTGGTCCCTGTGTTAGAAGCTGAGGCTGCTCTCGCCCCATCCCAAGACTGGGCTCCACCCTAAACACGGCCCGTCGAGCTGCAGGGGCCAGGGGCAGGCTGGGACCCCCCCTTCACCAACTACCGACGTTACTGGGGGAGAAAGGAAGGTGAGTCCACGAGAAGACACCTAAACTCAGGAAGAAAGACACCAGGTGGAGGGCCAGGACTGCTGGCCTGGCTGTTCTCTGACTTTTCCTCGAATAAACTGGAAGCCAGCTCAGAACGCAGGTGGGGACTGTGAGGGGGGAAGGGGGCGTGGTCTCAGGCCAGGCCGAGGGGAGGCAGACAGGCCTAGCTGTGCCCTGCTCTTTCCACGTCTGCATTTGTATCCGGAGCAAATGCATTTGCCTTTGGTCTGGAGCCGGCTGAAAACGGGGAAAGGCAATTAATACAGAATTCGGGGGCCAACTCTGAAACGCGTCGCTTCCTCTATCTGCCCCCATCCTCGGGGGTCGTGACGAGTGACAGTCATTTGCCCTAAAACCTTAATGAGTGGGTCACGGCTGGCGAGGAGGGGGCGGGCTCTGGGTCCCACGGCGGCCGCGCCACGGTCGGCTGTGCAGTAACCAAACCAGACGGAGTCCCCACCATATCCCGGCCGCGCTCCCCAGATGCAGGCGGCCCCTTCCACTTCTGCAAAGGTAATGAGGAAGTAATGAGGCTTGACCTGGATGTCCGCGGCCGAGTTCCCCCTTCCCTCGGGTCCCCGAGGATGGAGTGAGATGTTGGGTTTCTGCAAAGCTGTGCTGATAGCTGGTCGGGGAGCTGAGCTGCGCTCTGCAGCTCTGAGGTTGCCGGTGGGAGAGGTTCAGATAAACCCAGGCCTCTTTCAACGCCATCAGTTCACTCCGATCCCTCCGCCGAATAAGACAATTTGACGCTGTGCAGGCCCGTCAGGCCGCTGACTGTTTTGTCCCCCCGCCCCTCCGCCCCCCCTCCCCCCCCAGGCTCTCAGCCCCCTCCTTTCTGGCTTTGCAGGTTGGCCACATTCAACCGTGCAAACAGGCAAAACCCAAGAAAGGTAGGCAGAGGGCCTTTGGAGATCATTAGCTTAATTTGAGCTGAAGTCTCTTTGTTGTAAGCTGGGGAGGGGAGGGACCTGGGGATCTTTCAGTGTTTTGCTGGCGAGCTTGTTGAGATATGATTGCCTTTGTTGTGATAATCTGAAATTAATTTGCACTTGAACCCATCTTTCTTCTGGGCTCCCTTTAAACGCCGTTATAATTATGCGCCTGGCGTGAAATTGAGCGCGGGCCATGGTATGACAAAGCTGAATGTTTGAATTCCCCAGGTACAGAAGGCTTTTTTCCCCACTTATCTCACAAGGTAATAAAACAAAATGTTCCAGAGCACACACTTAAGAGCCAGGTATTTGCCGGAGGGAAACAGCGCTAATCAGTGCCTCGCAACACATTTTACTATGTACTTTCTCGGTGGGTCAATCACTCCCTTTTAAAGTGATGTTAAACTTCTGCTAGCATTAGTTGATTTGTACCTGGAACGCTATACGAAAGTGAAAATGGTATGTTTTATTCTATTTCAGCCACTTCTCATCTGAGAAGCTTTGTCTCCAACACACATTTTCTCAGGTTTTTTTCAAGCACGATTAAAGGCCCCCTCCTAACAGGCGCAATCGATCTGAGCCAACACCCTTCTTGTTCGCTGTGTGAGCTGTACCACCCTTATCAGCATTCTTTTAGTTTTAACCCAGATTAGTGTTTTGGGTGAGAAATCTCATTAACTCCGGCCAGCCCATCTCCTTTTGTGATCGCCTTTGGAATTGTAATGGACTAAAAGGCCAGTGGGGCCCTTCCCCGAGGCTCAATTCTTCTTTAAGTCGGCGGACAGCTTAGACTAACGACACTCCTCCCAAAGAGACCTGCTGGACGTTGGGGAGGAAGCTGAGGTTTCCCCCTCGCTCAAAACGGTAACTGAGCCGGCCTGGGAACAGGGAAGGTGGAAGGGAGCCCTCCGGGCACCCTG
>NW_020175679.1:473273-490276 GCF_003031525.2 Neophocaena asiaeorientalis asiaeorientalis | reverse complement strand
CTCCCCTCCACCAGCGCCTCCTCCCCCTCCACCAGCGTCCCCACCCCAGCCCTTTCCCTCCTGCTCCCCGGACTCCTGCCACAGATGCGTCAGCGGACCCCTCTCCAAAAAAACAGCCTGTAAATTGTCATCTCATCCTCGTGCTTAGAAAAAACTGCAATTTCATTGTCACGTGAAGCGAAAAAGAACCCATTTGCCCAACAGGAGTGTCGGGCAAAGAAGGCCATGCTACAGGGAGACACATATTGGTTAAAAAGGAAATCCGTTCACTTCAAATCACCCTCCACGTGTTTTATAAGTGATTAAAACACACATACCTGACTTACTTGAGGAATGAAATCTTCAAGGGTCAAAAATCATGATTTACAAAATAAAATATCCTCCCCTAAATGACAGTTTATTCATCCAGCACGTGGGGTTAAATGCCAACAGCAAATTTATAGGACTGCTCTCATTTATTCAACATTTTAATTTTGAATAATACACGTGAGCCATTGGGTACAATGTTATCTTTCACCCAGAAAAGTATGTATTTTGTAAAGTGGCTTGATCCTCTCTGAGTGCTTGTTCTGTGTGATCTCTATGACTATTTCAGGGAAAATGAAATGCCAATTTTGCGACTGACTATGGTAGGAACAGGACTACTTTACTTTTGCTCCCCGAAGCCTATTAAAATATACACATGAGTAACATCTCTGTTCTTTAATCACTTTACTTACAGTATTATTTTAATTTTTTAAATTTAATTTTTAATTTAATTAAAACATTTTTATGGAAGTAGAGTTGATTTACAACATACAATGTTATTTTAGACAAAAGATTGAGGCGATGCTTCAGAATCTCCTTGACTGGCCTCCTTGCAAAGGACTTGAATAGAGGCGGCGGGGTGCTGCTATCACATAGAAGAGGGGTGGGCGCCCTGTCCTAATGGGGAGGCGTGGTGTGTCCACTATCACATAGAAAGGCTCGTGCGCCCGTTTTCCTACAGAGGCGTCATGGGTGAGTCCACCATCATACAGAAGAGGTGTGCTCCCCTAACAGCATGTGAAAGAGGGGCAGGTCACGAGCATCCCAGAGCTGAGGTGTGTGTGCTGATGTCACACAGAGGGGTAGCGGTGCCCCTTTATCACATAGACGGTGACGGTGTGTGTGTACCTGCTGCCCTGTGGGGCTGTGGGTGTTCCCATTACTAAACAGAGAAAAGACAGTGCCTAGTGTCACATACAAGAGTCGTGGGCAGGCATCGTACCACATCTTAGAGGGATGTGCACCTAAGGTCCCACAGAAGAGGCGTGGGTACACTTGTCATATGAAAGGAGGGTTTGTGCCTAGTGTCCCATAGAGGAGGTTGGGTGTCCCCGCTGCCCTGTAGAAGATGCGGGTGTGCAGCTTATAGAGGAGATGCGTGTGCCTACTACCTTGTGGAGGACCCGTGAGTGTGCTCATCCCAACAGAGATAACGTGTGGCTGCAGCCTTCATCACCTGGAGTGTGTGGGGGCCGCCTACCGTGCTTCCATCCCTCAGACACAGCGTGAGTCTGTTCCCCTGCAGATCCCCACAGCTCCTCCCCCGTGGGCACCCCAACTTGCCACTGCATCCAGAACTCCCCAGGAAGTGTCCCTAAGAAGTCCACCTCTTAGAGGGGTGCCCCATGCCCTGCGAGGGCCGGGAGGATGCGGACCCCTGGCTGAGCTGCCCCGGCGAGCGTGGGCACCTCTTCCCAGCGCCCTCCTCCCGCTGCTCTATCTCCGAGTGCTGGGGGCCCCCCCGCACCCATGTCACCAGCTCAGCTGACAAGCAGCCCCGGCAAAACAGCCTTCCACAAACCAGGCAGGCAGCCCTGTTTCTCTTATGATAACATCTCCTGATCTCATTATTGATTATCTGCTTTCTCGGGTCCTGTTTCCTGAAAGTTTGATATGGGGCAACAGAGGTGACAAAAGATTGGCACCGGGCTCTGGGAATGAAGTGGCTGGTCATTAGATCAGCATCCACTCCGGGGGCGGGGGTGTTTGGCAAAAGCATTAGGTTCTGTCTTGACTTAATCGCTCTCTCCTTTATCTCAAATCTGTTTTGAACCCTCCCAGGCAGTTTACCAGCCTTGTCATTGATTCCTGTCACCTGAACGTGCCCCCACGAAGACCTACGTTTTGATGATGAATCAGCTCTTCATTTAAACAACTGTGGGCTTCACCTTAATTCGAAAATAGCTCTTGAGACAGCAACAACGAAAATACCGTGAATACCGTACGTACTGTAGCTAATTAGAGCAATCTTTGGCCAGGACTCCTGTGGTCCTGAAAATTTCCCCGTTTCTTGTGCTGTGGCCTGTTAAAGCCGAGTACACTTGCCAAACTGATTCACGCGTGGTCTCTCCTGTCATGAGATTGCATGGATGTGCACATCTCACCACCGGGAGGCCTCTGGTATTTAAGACCAGCTCAGTTTTCAGGGTGGAGTTATTGGGACTGAGGTCTCCTGGCTGCAAGTGACCAATGCCAAGCATGGTGTTCAAGGTGAAGTTTGTTGTCGTTGTTTTAGTTTCCAGCTGCCTCCATCCCCTCCCCACTCCCCATCTCTGAACCAATATCAGGTCCCCTTTCGTCAAATTCAGCTGGGGCCAGGGGAGCTGACAATCCAGGCAGGTTGGAGATGGTGTTCGTGGGCCCTGCGGGCAGCAGAGAGCCTTCAGCGTTTGGCGTTGAGCCTTTTCCACCTTCACAGATTTGGTTTCTGTGTGATCAGCATTAGGAACACTCCTCAGAGGTGATTCACATAATGTTGGAGCAGCACGTGGACCCTGTCCGGGATTCCTGCCACCTGGACCATCTCGTCACTGCATCCACAGGGGAGGTGAATCTGGGAGTCTGGATGGGGCACTAATGTTGGGTGTCTCACCAGTGCTGTTGATGTGTGATGTTCTTCAAGGTTTATCTTGGCTGAACAAGGCCCTGGGCATTTGTGTCCCCTCTTTGTGCTGCAGGAAATTTAGGGACGTGGTATTTGGTGGCTTTGAAATCAGGTCCAACTGATGTACAAGATCCCCAGGGCCTTGATCTGCAGGTGCAAAGGGGTGACTCCAGTCTCTGCCCACCTTTCCATTGTTGATACAGATGCTCCGAAATGTAACTGCAGATGGAAGATGCCACACGTCCTCCCCGAGGCCAGGGGTACCCAGGGATGCCAAATGCTCCAGGAATGCAGAGGGAGAGCAGGGAGACTGCCTCTCTCCTTGTGGTCCTGTTTGGTGTGTATTTGCACTCTGCAGAAGCCACCTTTCTCACTCTGGCCCCTGAGCAGACATGCATTGTCTTGCCTTCAAATCAAAATTGCGACAGTCTCTCTCTCGCAGAGCCTCACCTCTACCCTGCCTGCTAATCACCATTATGACCGAGTTGTAGAATTCATACCCCGTGGAATCCCTGGCAGATGTACAATTACATCCCAGAGTCCTTTTAGGCCCCAGACTTAAAAGCCAGCCTCAACTCCTCACTTGCCGTCACTGTCTGCCACCCCGATCCAATCCACTTCAGGGAGTCCTGTTGGACCCACTTCTAAAAGGTCTCCAGAACCTGAGTCATCCCATGAGCTCTGCTGGCACCACTCCCTCCAGTTCCCTCCCAGTTCTCTGCTCCACCTCCATGATCCTTCCCAGGGGGCAGCCAGAGGGATGTCCTGAAAATATCCACCCTGCTCCTAGAGGTCTCAGCAGCACCCCCCACCATAGGGCTTAGGGTCTAGATCCCCACTGTGGCCTGTAGGGTCCATCCTCTCCCACATCACCCTCTGCCCCAGCCGCACTGGCCTCTCAACTGGTCTACAGAGTTCTACACTCAGCTCATTTCTGCTCCAGGACCTTTGCGCTGGTTGGTTGCAAAGCTCTTCTCCCAAACTCAGACATCACCTCCATCACTTCCTTACAGAGAGGTGCCTTCCCTGACCCTCTCCAGTCACACTTTATCTGATTAGGTTATTTAATTAAATAGAATGAAATAGAATAAAGTCCTCCCGAAGTGTAAAATGTCTGGGTGAGGGATTCCGAGGGATTCCCAGTGATGCCGTTGGAGGATGGTGCTGAGAGCCTGTGCTCTTTGCCTGTACTTCTCCTCCTCTGTAACTATTTCACCCAATTACTGCCTTTCTTTTCCACATTTATTTCACAGAGCTTACGTGTGTTGAGCTGTGAGACAGGTGCTCATGGGCGTCTTCTCCAGAAGAAGTTAATGTCCACGGTTGGGAAGGGCAGGGGGTTCACATTTAGCTGAGGCAGAGCTCCTAGGATGGTGCCTGCAGTCAGGGAAGAGATGAGAACAGCACACCCAAGACCTCCATGGCAAATCTGGGGTCACATTCAGCAAGAGGGTCCCAGTGCAGGGAGTTTGGGTCTGGGAAGAGCTGGGTGTCAGCCAGACGCAGACAAGACCCTTAAGACGTTCCTACTCAAGCATAGTTACCAAAAGGCCTGGATAAAATGGTTTGATAATAGAGTTTCATTTTTTATAGTTGGAAGAGTTTTCAAATCATGGAGTGTACAGATCCAAGGACCGTCAAGTTGCTTCTGGTCCGACCGTGTTGGAGAAGGAGATCATGGACCACAAAAGCCTAGGACCTTTTCTGAGATCAGTTGGCAGTGCTGAAATGGAGCCTACCTGGGACCTTGTTCTCCCCCAGTGGGGTCCAGGGAGACCTTTTCTTCCCTGTGGCTCCTGTGGGCGGCAGTCATGGGCTGTCCATCTCACCACTCTTCTGTGGAATTTTCCGAGTGTTTCTCCAAGTGCTCCAAAGAGCTCCACCGGACAGGGACCTCCAGCTTTGAAGATCAAAGCCTGACCTTTCAAGGATGGTCACTGACAGATTGTAGACCAAACTGTCCCTTGCTGCCCCTGGGCAGAGCCCTGCTTTAAACCTGCAAGGAATCCTGCTGGCCCTAGCCTTGGGGGCAGTTTCCACCCCTGCAGTGGCCAGCCCAAGTGGCACACAGCACCTGCACCCTCCCCCACGCCCAGACCATGCCCTCAACATCTGTTCCCCATCCCCCCTTCAATCCCCACTTTTGAGGTGAGTTTTAAAGGAGGAAATGCATATAGTGTAGACCATGCTTCTGAGGCAGAGCAGGTACGCGATAGAAGGTGGTAGGTGCTGTTATTTGTCTTGTTAACTTTATCATCACCATCATAACGCTAGGTCTTACTAACCCTTGGTCCCCTGAAGCTTGGGGGGCAGGTTTCCTCATCTGAAAGGAGAGGCTGGGCTAAGTGTTGGACTTGGCTGTGAGGAGGTGAGCTTCTGGAGCAGTCCTGGAGGCTGGGGTTCAGTTAAGGCCCAGGATCACAGACTATGGCCTGTGGGTCGGACGCAGCCCCCCGGCTGTTTCTGAGATAAAGTGTCACTGGACCTTAGGGTGCTCACTGCCCAGGGATGCTCCCACACCAGGCAGAGCTGAGTCCTGGCTTCAGGCACCATATGTGGCCCCCAAACTGGAAAGGTTTACTATCTGACCCTTTAAAGGCAAAGTTTGCCAACCTGCTTCAGACGCATACACAGACACCCTAGAACAATCGCAGACCCTTGGGCATTGTTAATGTCGAGGGGAGGACGTGTTCTGAGCGACCCCATGAGAACCACAGCCCTAGGGTCCTTGTAGCCACGACTATGATTCCCCTAAAACAACCATACAAGACACTTACCCTTTGGGTCAAAGTGTCATCACCCATGAAGTGTGGGGTGTGCCCGTGATCTCCTGGGTCTGCTGTCCACTCTCTCAGGTGGGGTTGCAGCCATTTTTTAACAAAACTTTGAGAAGCCCAACTTTGAGACTTACATTAAAACACTGATACTGCGGCCAGTTTTTATCCCAAACCCAGGAGTCTCCCCCCATCCCAAATGCACTGGTCCAAGATCAGAGTTTCACCTTTTTGAAGCAATTTTACTCATAGGGTTTGGGAAGAGTCTAGATCATTTAAGTGAGTATATACCCATTTTGAATGTTAAACCCGATTCTCACAACAGAGAGTGCTGGTGAAACCAAATTAGAAGCTTCCTCTTCCTGCGGGTCCTGGCTTGGATGTCTTTGAGCATTTTTGCTCTGAACTTTAGTCCTGAGAAAGGACCAACACTGTTCATTTCACTTAACGTGTTTAAGGGTCCACATCCTGTGTGGACAGGACACAGAGTGGGGCTCAGCAGGTGGTTTGTGTGTAAGGACCAGAGAAGGAGACACAGAAAGGGAAGATGCCCAGCAACACCCAGTCAGTCGTGCGAGCAGCGTGTTCACATCTTGAGCTGAAGGGTCGCGGTGTGTTACGGTGAAAACACACGTCTGCGTGGAGGACCGTCCCCATAGATGGTGATAGGACGCTGGGGTGGATTCTTAAGACTCTGTCGGGGGAAGGCACACGGTTCAGACCTGCTACCACCTGGCTGGGACCGCGGGCACTCACCTTGGCTGTCCTGCCCTCTTGCATCCTGTACATTGGGGAAATCTGTGCTCTGGACTGGCTCATTTATTTTAAAATTGATTTGATTTTATGTATTGAATATTCTAGCTTGTTGGCCAGTGTGATAATGTGTAGAACAGAAGCATGTTTTTTAATGAGAAAGAGCTCGTCTTGGGTATGGCCTAGGTTCACTTAAAACTAGATTCGGTTATCAAGTCAACCCAGGATGATATCTTAGCTCAGTTTTGTTTTCATTTTTAAGTAGAATAACGTAGACTCTTCTGTAAGAGACTGGTCGCACTCTAAAACGAACCATAGCTCTGTGGCAGCCGTTCTGTGTCTGCATCGTAACCCAATTGTCTAGGTCTCCCCTTTCATTCTGAGAATCCCGGCACTGCCCTTGCAGTGGATGCCTAAGTATTTTTAAGGCAGTTCTCTCACTTGCTCCTTCCATTTGTCGTAGTTGGACACATGCATCCCGTGGAGAACACCCCTCCCTCTGGAAAGGCGGTCCCAG
Source organism: Neophocaena asiaeorientalis asiaeorientalis (assembly GCF_003031525.2). Lineage (NCBI taxonomy): Eukaryota > Metazoa > Chordata > Mammalia > Artiodactyla > Phocoenidae > Neophocaena > Neophocaena asiaeorientalis. The sequence goes on along the minus strand of NW_020175679.1, from coordinate 483,321 downwards.
CCCTTGGAAGACGGGCAGGAGGCTCTCAGAGTGTCCGAGCCAAGTGTGGTTTTAGCTTGCAATGTTTCCTCACTTCCATGGTCAGAAGGAGAACTCCCAGTTCCTTTTTCCTAAATAAATGCCTCAGACAGTAACATGGGGTAGGGAGGGGGAGCAGAGGTCAAAGTTCTCACTAGGGGTCAAGAAAGAGCCTTGCTGGACTCACGACCGTCCTTGGCTCTTGTGAGTTGCGACAATGCAGGGCAGGGTTTGCCCACCACCGTCCCTCCTCCCTGGCTATTCTGTTCCAGGGAATGTTGGATCTTCAGAACACGTCTGTGGTCAGTGGACCTCTTATCTCCAACACTGTCACTAAGTTGTCCCTATGTTTCAACAAACATCAACAAAATCCAACCAGGAGGGACCTCCCTGGTGGTCCGGTGGGTAAGACTCCTCAATCCCAGTGCAGGGGGCCCAGGTTCGATCCCTGGTCTGGGAACTAGATCCCGCACGCGTGCCACAACTAAGAAGCCTGCACGCTGCAACTATGAAATCCGCATGCCACAACTAAAACAATCCCTCATGTTGCAACTAAGACCTGGCGTAGCCAAAAAAAAAAAAAAAAAAAATCCAACCAGGACAAAGTGGGGAAGCATCGGACTGACTTTACCATGTGTTGGCCGAGAACTCATTCTCACTCTTGTCTACCTGTCCCTCCCCACCCAAGGGGCCTGGCTTCTCCTCAAGGAGCACAGGTAGAGACCTGGCTCTGAAATTGCTTAGGGTCACAACACCCCACTTGCCTGTGGCTCAGCACCGCTTTGTAATGAATAAACTGAGCACTTCACATGCTCCCCTGAGCTCCATCCTGAATCTATGCTATTCCTTCTGGCTGAAATCTGCATGAGGTTAAGTGATGTTTGCAAGATGCCCTTGAGGGACAGGTAAACCATGCATTGCTCACGGTGTGTTTCTATGGGTAGAAATACTTTTATAGTTTATTTATAATTATTTTTATATATTTATAATTTATTCAGTCTTTTAACTATTGAAGAAAATATTTCATTCCCTTTTACTGTTTTTATAAATCCTTACACCTGTGCATACATGGTTTGATTGTAGGTATTGTGTAAATTTCAAGGTAATAAGTGAGCATATAACAGCAAATTGCAAACCATAGATAACAGTTTACGTTTAAAAAGTGGAAAATAATTACAACATTCTTTAATGTCAATTACTATTTCAAAAAGTATTTATTTTTTATGAAGTTTGGTCTAATTTTATTGTTTTCTTTCAATTTTGGACTTTTAAAGACTTTCTCTGGAATTATATTTCCAAAGATTGAGGAATTCATTACATTTCTAAACTTAAAAATAACAAAAGTAGATCATTGCTTTGGGTGGCATGAACCTGCCACAGGGAAAAGGAGCAGGTAAAGGGCACTTGGCGTTTCATAGCTGGGAGAGCTTCATGGAGGTGTCCTCCACGTTCTACGTTGAGAGATGGACACATGAGGCCCCATCAGTCAGGTTCCACGGCATGTCCAGTTCCCACTGCCATTTCCCCTCAGGGTCGAGACTCAGATGTCCAGACGTTAGACTGTGCGGGAACATAAACATATTTCCAATACCGTAGGAAAACAGAACATGAAAGTTTCCTTTGTCCAGTGTGACTTTAAACATGAACTTTCCACTCCGTGAGATATCCACACACAGACATCATCCACCCCGTCCCACATTGAACAGGTCTTCGCGCACAAAACAGTGGTGGGGAAGAGTTTCCCCAACCCCAGTGAGTGCCCAAGATACACAGGAAACCAACTCAAGCCCGGGGCTGCTTGTAATCATCATTTGGCCCTAGTTTCCCACTTGAGACGCCTTTTTCCTGATGACGACGTATCCTCCTGCCACTTCATGCTGTTTGGGACCATGCATTAGTATCTCCTGAAATAAAATCCTGCCTCAGACGCTCACATGCCTCTAGAATCAGACCTGTTTCCTAGGGACAGGTAACTGTGCAACTAGTTCTTGGTATTCTCAGCCAGGCTCTGGCCGTTCATTAGTATTTAAATATATGCTAATTTAATCAAGGTGTGAAAAGATCTTCTTCTTGCATATACATGAAAGAACTATATTACTATTCAACTAGATTTTGTTTTTTCTGTTTTTAACCCAATAAAATCTTGTTGTGATTTAACAAAAGGCAAGGAAGAAATGATTTTAAAAGAAACACAATCTAGAAAAAGTTAGAAGGGAAACTTGTTTATTTCTTGTTGTAAACATATACCTGGCACACAGACTAGTCACTGCACTTGTGTGTGTCCGTGGGGATCACAACCAGATACCTGCACTCTTAGGAGTCCAAAATAACATCCCAAATGTCACACATGTTATGACGGCTGCCTTTTTATGGTTTAGGTTTTTCTAGATGACACGATAAAATGCTATGTAATACCCAAAGGCATTTCCCAACCCTGGTGTCTTACTATTTCTCTACTATGGATAAAAAACAAAACAAAACAAAAAAAACACTGCAGAATTGGTCGACCTGTAGGTACGTCACAATAATAGCAAATGAATTTGCAACATGTGTGTGATGACTACCGGCGTCTGAAAGCCATGGCCCTGGAGAATCCCCGGCCAGGTGGACGCGGCGGAGGCTGCGCGGCCTTCCCGGACTGGCAAGCTGCCGCAGGCTCGCCCGAGAGCCCTTAAACGGCTCTACAAGATTCGTAATAAAGGCCTCTTCCCACGCGCTCATCATCATCCAGTTCAGTGGTGTCTAAGGCAGCCTGGTGTGCGCATGTCATGATAGTAGATTGCCGGCCCGTATGGATTTACTGTCATTCTGCAGGCGCCTCATACGTGACAGGGGTGGAGTGAACGCAGCGGGCGCTCGAGGCTCTCGGGGTTAAGTGTCCTGCAGCGCGGCTCGGCTCGCACCCCAGGCGGGCGGGGGGTGCCGCCGCCCCTCGCGGTGCTGATGACATGATGGATTACCCGTGTCACTCTCGGTACAGTCGGCGTCACTCTGCTACCGATAAGACGGCCGCTCTCCTCCACACAGAGAAGGCAGCTATTTTTCTCCCTGATTTTAGGGTGAGAGCTCTTACAGGTGTTTACAGCTGAGTTTGAGAAGGTGTCTTACTTGGGCAGACGCATCAGATCCCTCAAAACGAACTCACTTCCCTCCTTTGGGTTGGAAATATACTCTCTGCCCATTTTAATGACGCGCCAACATTTCTAAAAAGTAGCTTTCAAATTTTGCAGTCTGAAAGGAAAACTTTTAGAGGGTACCCTCCCCAGATTCTTGTGAAATCTTGAAACAGGCTCCCAAACATCCAACCTGGACAGCCTCCTGCCTTTGCTTCCTGTGTTTTGTCTCAGGATTAAAGCTGTCACACACTCTTTTTAAATGAGCTGAATAAATAAAGTTATCTCCGCAGAACCTACTCTAACTTTTATCTTGCAGAAGTTCATGTGCAAACTACTTGTCTCATCTACGAAACTTTCTGCTCGTGGAAGAAATAGTCATGTTTTTCCCCGGACATGGAGGGTAATCATGAGAAGATTGCAGAGCGTAACCGTGCTGCCTTTTTCCTTACAGGAGACAGGATTTCTCTTGCTGTCTCGCAGTAACAGGACCGTCATTGATCAACACGACGGCCCAGGTGAGGGCATGGACACGGGGCTCAAAGGGCCATGGAGAGTGAGTGTTCCCTGCAGCTAAAGTGGCCGATCTTAACACAGATATTAACACGAGAAATTTTATTCTCACGCTGTGCGGACGCTATTTAAGAGAAAGAGGCGAATTTAACTTCTAGGCCTTGCTGTGTCGGCTTAAGCAGACTCTACTCTGCAAAGGGTTATCAACACCTCCTTTAATATATTCAACAGTTCCGAAGATGGGCTGGGACTTAGGCCCCCACTGCTGGAGGTCTCCGACTAGCCCATTAAGCCCCCCAGAGCTTAATGGTCACCCCCATCACTTAGCGACAACAAAAATCATTCTACTGATGTTTCCAACCAGCTTTGTTTTGAAGTTTTAATCAGGCCTAAATGGAAAGTTTGACCTTGGATTGCAGTGTTTCTAATATACATAATGAGCTCAGTGTCAGACTGCTGGGGCTTTTGTCTTTAACAATAAGTGTTTAGCTCAACTAAATGAATAGAAATTGCTTTAGTGAATTACAAAAGCCAAGGTCTTTTCAATGCATGAACGCTGACATTAATTATTTTCAATATTGTCTTATTTTTGCAAACATAGTGATTTAAGATTGGACTTAAAATGTAGTAAATGAGTTTATTGTTTAAACTAAAAAAAAAAAATCAGAAAATCAAAGTGTCTGCTGATGGTTGTCAAAATCCTCTTCTGATTTAAAAAAAGTACACAGGGACTTCCCTGGGGGCGCAGTGGTTAAGAATCTGCCTGCCAATGCATGGGACACGGGTTTGAGCCCTGGTCCAGGTAGATCCCACATGCCCCTGAGCAACTAATCCGTGCGCCACAACTACTGAGCCTGCGCTCTAGAGCCCGCGTGTCACAACTACTGAAGCCTGTGTGCCTAGAGCCCGTGCTCTGCAACAAGAGAAGCCACCACAATGAGAAGCCCTCGCACCGCAACGAAGAGTAGCCCCCGCTCGCCGCAGCTAGAGAAAGTCTGCACGCAGCAACGAAGACCCAATGCAGCCACAAATAAATAAATAAATAAATAAATTTAAAGTATACAATCTTACTAAGTGCATTATTGCATTCCTTTGATTACGAGTCTAAAGTAGTGTCACAATGTCTACCGCTCTCCATCAGCTGGCCGAGGTGTAAGGAGCTCCTGACCTCCTTGACGTGGGACAGGTTCTCTAAGTCAGCAAACAAGAGCCAACTTCCTGCCCTTCACCCTCATTCTGCAGTTGCCGCGAGAGATCTGAACGCTTTTCCTAAATCTGTGCAATCCAATAAGCTTTTGTGTTTAACGGCTTGTTTTGAGACCTGCATCTCGTACACCCGCTTGCAGGCAGGTGAAAGCCCGAGGGCCCGATCATTATTCAAGGCAAGAGGCCTGCTCGGCCCCAACCAGAATGTAATTTGTAATTAACTGTCATTTACTTCTGTCTGCATTGACTCGTTCAAAAGACGATGTAACAGGGCTGGGCACTCCTCTCTCTCTGTTGTGGATATAATGTAGCCCTGATGAAGCCCAGGGCTCACTCTCCTGACACCAGAAGGAGAGGGACAATTCACTGAAATAAATCCAAATAATGCACCAATTCACCGAAATAAACCATCTTACAGAAGAACCACAGACAGTCTGAGGCAGATAATTTAAATGACCTGAGTGAGCGTTCATTCTCCCAAGCACATCTTCTAACGTGCGATCAGCTCTGGAGCTGTAGACTCTAATTTATGCCTGCTTTTCAGTTTAATTATTTGCTTGTCACACTTTTCATTAGGAGAAAAATAAACAGAATGTGTGCAGAGGCCTTGGATCGGGGGTCTGTGTTCCCAGGATTGGCAAGTAATTCCAAGTTTGACTACTTGGAAATTAACAAAGCTTAGAGTCCATTTGGACGGAAGAGACTGTGAACGTATTAAGAGGTTTTAAAAGAAACACATCAGTCCTTTTTTGCAATTAGATCCCTAACGAGTGTGCTCCTCATTCCTTCACATGTTGGGGAGCTCACAACGGTCTTGAGGGAGAGTAACTCAATCAGCTGAAATGTTTAAAATCTTCACTGAGAAATCTCCAATCGCACTGCAAACAGGGATGCCTCAGGTTTCACCTGTTCCATGATGCTTTTTTTTTCACGCTGAGGGTGCCGTACGGCATCTAGTATCGGGCTGGTCATGATGAAGGGTGTCATTGTGTGTCTGTGAATAGAACCCACGCCCTGAGTCCTCATCCCCTGAAAGCCAGGCTCTTGACCTACGCCAGTTCTCCTGTCATCACAAGGCCCAAAGGCTTAAAATTGCCTTGCTTATCTTGGAAACCCTGGAGCTGTCTCAATGAGGGGTTAGGGGTCCCTACTGCATGATTTTCAAATGCATTAAGCGAATGAGGTCCAGGCACAAAGACGAGGTCAGGCTGTGATGATGGGCAGGACGTCCCATGAGTTTCAGCCTCGAGCCCAGAAAGGTGCGCTGGTCACCCTTTGACTTATTGTTTCCTGGTCACTTAGAACCCTTGAGACCTCCAAGCCCAGCCCTTATATCTATAGATACAGAGTATCCCCACGTGGACAGAGATCTCTCCAGAGCATGTACTGTGTGTCTGGGTCTGGGTCTGGACCAGGAGATGCGGCAGAGGAAGGAGAGAAAGGTTTTGTCCAGACCATGAATAATGGAGCATCAGCCCCAGGGATCCGCCCGGGGAGTGTGCTTCGTGCCACTTCAGGGGCCACCGGAAGGGAAATGTCAGTGAGGTAGCCCAGCCTGGCCACTCCAGTGGATCAGAATGCATGTCACACTCGGCTTCTTCAAAACGGCAGAGCTCAGATTTACATGACATTTTAAAAATTATTATTGTTATTTATGATTCATTTTGGCCATGCCAAGCAGCATGTGGGATTTTATCGATATTTCCCCGACCGGAGAGCTAACCCATCACCCCCTTGCAGAGGAAGCTCAGAGTCTTAACTACTGGACCGCCAGGGAAGTCCCACATTTACACATTATCTGATGCTCTTTTCCCTGCTAATAATTGGTAAAGGGAGCCCTGACCCTTCCGATTGGGGCTACCAGCCTCTAAATGCCCAGGTCTGCTAACCTGTCCCGCGGGACAGCCCGGCAGTGGCTCTCCACAACCAACCTCTCTTGTTCTTTTGCCTTTTTTCCCCCCTTAGCTTTCTTGCCTTTGGTTTACATCCAAGTTGCCCAGAAATAAGAGATGACAGTTGTTACAGATATGCTGGTTTAATTACTTGTCAGCTTATGGCTGGTATCTCGGGCAGCCGACACAGAAGCTTAACTTTCTTCCAGTAGCTTAAAAGCTGACCAACGGCTACAGCCTTCGTATTTAGCCCTACAACTCTGGATACATTTAAGATAAAAAAGAAAATAGATGAGCAGTCTTTCTGATTTGCTGGCAAAAGCCATCAGCCTTCAGTGCCCCTGATTCCACGTAGATGTCAAGTGATGGGAGATTCCGTGGCCATGCTGACATTTAGGGGGGCACGGATGTGGTTTAATTCCGTTTTATAATTTCCCTGACACTGCACTAATATGCCCTTGTGCTCATACAGCGCGAATGAGAGAACGCACATCGTATTCACCATAAGGTGGAATTAGAGTCAGGAGGACATAAATAAAATAAAGGGATCTCTCTGGCCCTAATCCCAACCCCTCCCAGGTCTAAAGAAGAGTCTGATCATATGATATCACTCATATGTGGAATCTAATTTAAAAAAAAAATGATGCAAATGATCTTATTTACAAAACAGAAACAGACTCAGAGATTTCGAAAACAAACCTATGGTTGCCAAACGGGAAACATGGGTGAGGGATAAATTAGGAGCTTGGGATGAACATACACACACTACTGTGTATCAAAGAGCCAACAAGTTCCTGCTGTAGAGCGCAGGGAACTCTACTCAATACTCCGTAATAACCTAAATGGGAAGAGAATCCGAAAAATAATGAATGCATGCATATGTATAACTGAATCACCTTGCTGTACACCTGAAACTAATACAACATTGTAAATCAACTATGCTCTAATAAAATTAAAAAAAACAATAAAATGTAGCTTGAAGGGGAAAGAAAGAAGAATCTGGATGCAATTATAATTAAATGTCGTTGTCTGCCTGGACACTCCGCTGATTCCTTGTATGTAACTTCAGCTCTTCCGTTTCACGTTGGATTAATTACGCGGCATCTCTGCTTTAAACCTGCTCACCGGACCTGCATCCTTTGCTCCTGGCCTCTGTGTGTGCTGGGCCCTCGAGGTCCCCAGAGAAAGGTTACAACTTAGGTCTGGTGCTGGGTCAGCGTCCCTGTGGAGCTCGGCAGCACCCCGGCCCCTCCCCACCCCCTCTGTCCTCCAGCAGGTTTTAGGGTTGGTGTTGGGTTTTTCAGCCCAGTCTTTGTTATCCACCAAGACAAAGTTTCCACTGACCGGAAGTGGATTATTGGTTCCTGTAATTTCCCTACAGCTCAGTGCGGCAAAAGCCAAGCACAGTGGGCTTCCAGGTCCAGTAGGGACCTGGGGAACTAAGGGACGCCCTCCCTGGTCTTCACTCTGATCCATTCCCAGCTTGTTAGATACACAATGGAGGGCTAGGTTCCCATTTCCACTTAAACTCTGGGTCTCCAGTTTACTTTAGAAATTAAGTGAAGGCCTCTCAGACACGCCATCTTCTGTAGAGCTACTTTGGTGGAAGCCAGAGGCTGTGGGTTGAGGACCCGGAGGTCCAAGCCCGGGGCAGAACCACCCTTTTCCTGCCTGGGTCCTGGGCGCAAGGGAGCTCTTCACCATCTGGCACAAAAGAAAGTGTGCTGTCCCTTTCCAATGCTTTGCAAAGACATCCTCCAGGCTCTTATCCCCTGGTAAAACTGTCCCCCCACCCCCACCCCCAGGATTTTGAAGGGAAGATGGGAAACCCACATCAGGAGAGCTGGGAAGGACATCTTCCACGAGAGAACATCAAGAAGCTGACTTTTGAGCACTTTGGCACCGGGACTGTATTCTTGAGCGTGGAGAGGTCCAGGCGGTGCCAGGGCATTAGTGCAGAGGCTTTGTCAGGGGAGGCCAAGTTCACATTCAACCGAGGGTGGCTGAGAGAAAAGTTAATGTGATGTGAGAGCCGAAAATGTCACCTGTTCTGTTCGGGTCTTTGTACAGCTTCCTCTTAACCAGTGGTCCCCGCCCGTGGGGCTGGGTGTCTCCTCGGCCATATTCCCCGCTGCAGGAGGTGGAACTGGACCAGGGCTGCATCCTGCACCAACCACGGTGACACCCCAGAGCCAGCACAGCCGGATCGCGCTGTTCGAAGTGCACAAGGGTCCCCTTGCCAGCTCACCTCTGGCTTGGAATGCTCCCTCCTCCAGCATCTCGTGTTTACAGACAAAATAAAAACGACACAAAGAGAAAACCAACCAAAATAAATCGAGAGGGAAAACTCAGGAGAGGTGAACCGATACCATCCGTGGTCAAAAGTACCACCTTGCTCTCCACTGTTATTTGACATTGCTGAAGGTTCGTCTTGATTACCTTCAATAAAATTCAAAGTAAGGATGACTGTCTTGGCTCACTAAGCAACAAGGCTTTATCACTAATTACAATCCTTTATTACCAGTAGTTTAATAGGTTTACGATAGGTCATAAAACAATTCAGCACGGGAGTACATAAAGGGGATGGCTTATACAGCTGTGACATCCTAATAGCTATTCATTGTAATCATTTTATGATCTTTAATGGTAGTATTTTTTATTAAAATATGTACATATGCCTTTACATGGGCTGTGTTGCCACCAAAACTGGGAGGTGAAGTGAAAAATCACATAAATATATAGTAAAATACTTAATGAGGCATCTTGAAAACCTCTATTGTTGGAAGCACATCAACTACATCACGTGTGGGTTCTCATTATGGGTAATTATAATAAAGTTATAAGTGCTATAATAATTCTAACCTTGAAGGCACGATAAAGGGTGGTTATATTTGCCTTCCTAGCCCACACATCTGAGGCATTTTCTTCATTAATTATATTTCACATGAAAAGAATTAGGTTGCGTCAGACTGAAGTTCCAAAGCATCTGCTAGATTCTGTGAATTCTAGCCTTCCTCCAGTGAGGTTTCCTGGGCTTAATTACGTTACCACCTAAACTTATATTCGGAGAGAGGCAATATGTAGTTTACGTGACTTGAAGGAGGGTGTTTGTTGTTAGTCTGAATTTTATTTTGTAACCCAATTAGTAAACTAAATAAATCGGGAAAAGACGAGCTTCTCAGCTGAGCTCGCAGTAGGGCTGTGTCTCCACAGCCAAGCTAGCCCTCCCTACTGCTTCTCCCTTCTCACCTAGCGGCTCACCACCCCACACACCCCCGGCCCCGCCCTCCCCCCCCGCACTGCCCT
>NW_020175679.1:462512-473193 GCF_003031525.2 Neophocaena asiaeorientalis asiaeorientalis | reverse complement strand
GGCCCCGCCCTACCCCCCAGCACTGCCTTTCAGAACTCAGGGCCTTGTAACTGCCAGTCTTGGGGGGCGGGCAGCTGGAGAGGTAGGGCAGACCCAACTTCCTATTGTTCTGTCGCTATTCGAAAAATCCGTTTGCTTGTGCAGTTATAACCTACATATTTGATTTCACTTATTTCTGGCCCAGGGACCGTCATAACCCTGGATCCGAGGGAAAATCCTTGATCTGAATATGGATTGTCAGTTCAGATGGTAAATGACTGGGGGATTTAAAACTTGCACCAGGATGACAAGTTTTTTAATTGTACAAAATATGTATCAATATTTATCAAGCTTATTAGGCCTCTTTAGTTGAGAGATGGGGTGATACGGACTGATCTCTCTTTACTGAGTGCACACACACCACCCTTAACTGCAAAAAAATTCTCGTAAAATCTAGCTCCAGTTGCAGCATGGTGACTGGATGCTCGGAGTCTGAGTCCCCCGTTCCCTCCCTTTGCTCCGTCAAGCCAGTTCCTCCACCTCTACTGAGAATTTTCTTTTAGGGCGAAGCATTTTCTGAGCAGCTTAGAATCACATTAGAATGCAAGAGAAAAAAGTGACAGAAACTGCATTGAAATTTTACTAATTTAAGTTAATTAGACAAAAAGCCCCTTTAAATTACAAAGCATGTTGGGACACGTTTTGTAACTTTCAAGTATAATAGTAACCTAACCCAGGCCAAAAAAAAAAAAAAAATAGAGACAGAAAGGGAAAAAAAAAAAAAAAGCCCAGCTGCAGTTCTCAAGGGAATTACTTTAGTGAATAGACCGGAATGATTTGTAATTAGCATATAAATTGTATGCATGTAAATGATGCTTCTAAAAGATATTTGAAAAGTTTATTTTCTTAAGTATTTCGAATCAGATCCCCTGCAACCTTGTTTACAGTCCTGATTTGCACTTTCATGAAAAAGATTTGCAGTGAAAAAGAAAAAAAAAAACTTCAGTGTTCTCCCTTCTCCCCCACCCCCACCCCCGCTTTGTGCTTTATCACAAATTACAAATTAGTGGCATAGAAATTAATGAGGTTTTTACAGTATTCAGTCAAATCATGCAATAAAAAGCTTTAATTCAAACACTGGAGCTTGATTATTATAATTTATTTAAATGCTATGCACTGTTTGCTAAATTTCGTAGGGCTGGAATCAATGTGTAATTTAAAGTTCATTTTAATACAGAGGAACAGAAGCGCCTGGCTCTCCAGTTGGGTGTCTGTCTGCTCCACCTTTCCAGAGGAAATAGCAATTTGGTGCTTTATAGAAACACAGCCTTTAAAGTAATGGAGACCAGCCAGCTCTGAGTACAGGAAGCATAGATGTAGAGTCAGATTTGCAGGACCCCGAGGTGTGGACTAGATCATGTGGGAGCTTTGAGCCTTGCAAAACCACCTGTTCAGGTAAACATCACTCAGTACCAGCGTAGTCGCCAGGCCTGTCTTCTGTGCTTACAGGGGATGAGCAGTGACAATGCCTTCCTGTTAGTAACCTACTGCATCCTACCTATAGTGACACACATGAGGCACCCAGCTGTCTTTCTAGTCCTGGGGGCTTTGCTGTGTGTGGGAAAGTGACACATTTCCTTTATGCAAGAGATGCAGCCTTTGGTGCAAGATCCTTTACTGGGTGGGGAGAAGGCCACCCTTTTTCTTTGCTGCAGTGACCTGCCGTGACACGCCAGCCTGCCCATCCTGATTTGAGGGACAAGGACACAACCTTTGCTGGTGCCATTGGTATTCCGTGTGGAACCACTTTGGGAATACTGATGTGAGGCTGTCTTCATCCATCCATGAGCCATTGGTCCCCTTCACCATTCATTTGGTTTGATTTGCCTTTTTTAATTAATTCATTTTTAAAGTAAAAGAAAGAAATCCACATGATCAAAGGAAAATAATTCAGGATGTCTCCCGTCTCTCCAGGGATAATCGCTCTTGAACATTTTCTCTCCGGAGAAGCAGTGCATCCACGCCCGGAAACTCATTCTCCTACCTAAGTGGAGATACGGGTGCAACCACACTGTTTAATAACATTTAAGGTCTCATCAGGGGACTTGTCCTCCCCTGATGGCTCACACACTCCTGGGGGCCTTACCTTCCCAGCGGTTCCCTGGGGTCCTGCCCACACCTTAATTTATTCAGCCATTCCCATGGTAATAGACATTTTTAGTTTTTTCCAATTTTGTTTTGTTTGTTTTTGAAAACTGTTGTGGATCTCCTTATACGTACAGTTTTTTGCATGACTTCAGGGCAAACTTCTAATAGTGCAGCGGTCCCCAAACTTTTTGGCACCAGGGACCATTTTCATGGGGGACAGGGGGGTGGGGGGAGGTTCAGGCGGTAATGCGAGCTATGGGGGGCGGCAGATGAAGCTTCGCTCTATACACTGCTGCTCACCTCCTGCTGTGCGGCCTGGGGGTTGGGGACCCCTGTAATAGTGGAATTCTACCACCAGCAAGTTGGTAGAACTAAAATGTGTTGGCTATTACCAAATTCTCCCCAGCAAACACTGTTTTAAATGTATACGCCCAACCACATAGGAGAGAGAGGATCTCTTTTACACCCTGGTTGATGGTGGGGTTTTAAAACTTTTTGTTAGTATTTTTTTCCCAAATGGAAAATGGGTAGCCTAATGTTATTCTGATTTTCATTTTTAAAATATGAGTAAAATGGAGCCTTTTGTTTAGATATTTATTGGCTTTTTAATATTTTTTTCCTGTGAACTCTTAAGTTCATATCTTTTCATCTTCCCACCACCTCTCCCCACCCCCACCCTGTAAGTTGTGTATGTTTTTCTTAGTGATTTCTAAAAAGTCTTTATCATACCAGAAAATAGCCCTTTGTCCATGGTATTGGCAAATTGGTGAAATGAGGAACAATGACATGGAGTTTTAGGGGAGATTAAATGAGCAAAGTGGAAGAACATGGCCTGGGACAGAGCTGGGCTCAGCAGAGGAAGACATAGTGATTGTTCTGACTTGATGATTTTTTTTTTAATTGTCTTTCCACAGTGACATCTGGGCTGGGTGTCCTTTGAACATCTAACCCTCTGTGAGGCAATACATAAATAAATTCAGTTACGTCCACTTAGAATTCATGTGGAGATTCTCATGAAATAGATTATTGTCATGGAGTAGATTATTTTTCAGATCCATGGCTGCCTTGAAACGTCCCTCATATTTTGTGCCAATCGGTATAAAAATTGAGTGACTTTAATGTCTCCTGGTAAGAAGAGTGTGAGAAAGCCACAATTAGACAAATGCTCATCTGTCTTTCACCTCAACGCAATAAGCAAATGATTCAATTTTCCTTTCAACACAAAAATCAGAAACTGTACAGTGTTACCGCTGCTTTTTGCTAACGCTTATTAATGGGCCATACGGAGAAGTTTTTAAGGGCCTCCAGGAAGAGAGACACTCCAACCTCTTTCCTTACCAAGTGGTCAGGTGATGAAGACAAAGTGGTGGATCCCACGTCCTTCTGGATCCATGGTCCCAACTGGGGGCTACCTTGACACCCATGGGACAGTTGGCAATGTCTGTAGACATTTTTGGTTACTACAACGGGGAGGGGGCCGCTCCTGACATCTGGTGGTGGTGGTGGCCAGGGATGCTGCTCAACAACTTTGAAAGCACAGAACACAAAGAGATGTCCTGCCTGAAATGTCAAAAGTGCTGAGGTTGGGAAAGGCCATACTGGATAAAGACCTGCATGGGGACAAGAGGAGGTGCCATTCCAACCCCAGACTCCCCCTGATGTCGGATGACCTTGGCCTGCAGTGGCTTAAAGCAGGCTTTCGGTTCCAGGCCAGAGATTGAAGTCAGGCCGTGGCAGGGAGAAGGCTGAATCCTAGCCGCTTGACCAGTGGCCAGTGACAAGGTCCTGGCCCGTTGACTTTGTAGAAATGAATTCCCACAAGGTTGGAAAGTAGTGAAACGAGTAAAGTGTTTATTAGGAGGAAAAAGAGTACGTGTGGATAGACACACAGGTGGGCTGAGAGAGTTTAAGCCCTCGTGGTTGTTCAAATCACTTATATGGGGCATTTCTTCCTGGTTTCCTTTGGCCAATCATCTTGCTTTGCCTGGTTCTGAGTCCGTATTTGGTTTATCTCAGGGTCCTACCCTGTGTGCGTGTGCTCTCTTAGCCAAGACAGATTCTAACACAGAGGCCTATGGGTAGGTTGACATCACCTACTATGGGGTGGTGCCCCTTCCATTTTGACCTTCAAGGAGCCTTTCTGTACGTGTTTAGTTGAGAAGGTCTCCTTGACCTTGACAATGAGGAACGTGTGGTCTTTTCTCTCTTATCTGGGCAGGGCCCAGCTCCTCTCTCACTCCTGCTACCTTTGAGTATCTGTCCACAGGGGACAGACTCCAGCTGCTCAGCCTGGGGCCCATCTATCTCCTGCCTCACCCCTCACTCCTGCCAGCTGTCTGCAGGTTCAGGTCTCTGCCCTGGGGCCTCACGCCCCACAGCACAGGAGGTCCTGCGGCCACAGCACTCCTTCCCTCCACATGGACCCGGCATCCCCGCCTCCAGGACCAAGCGTGCACCAAGCCCTCTCCCTGCACTTTACAGCATCACCCTTTGGGTCCCCCAAAGAACCAAATGAGGCGTCTCAAGGTTTCTCTCAATATTAATGAATCATAACCCCAATCATTCTCTTAAGAGCTTGTATGACTCAGATGGGCATTCTTGTTTGTCTCCCTTTAGTATTAAAATGGGTTTAAATTTTTAAATTACATTTCAAATATTAATCTTTTAAATATATGTGTAAATACACATTGAAACTCTCAAACAGAAAACTTTCGGAAGAACACAGGCTGTGCCAGCCATCCTGATTCATCATGTGACATTGTTTTTTTTCCTGAAATTTCAAGGTATCACCATGGGCAAAAGGTCTCCTCTTAGGAGTGACTCAGGTTGTTACCTGGCCTCTGAGCCATGGGGAAAGAGCTGTCAGAGTCCCCAAAAGTTCTGGTGGTGAGACGGTTCGACATTTTGAGTGAAACCTCTATTTTGACGTTAAGACTAGTGATTCGGCAACTCCGTGGTCTGGATACTCTTGATCCTTTGCCTGTAGTGTGGGCAACGGACTAAAAATAGGAGAGGATGAGGTCACAAGAAGAGGATGTGTGATGCAGAGAAAGGGTGCAAAATGGTGAAAAACGGACAAGGGCGTCAGTTAAGAAAAACCCACGCGATCTCCGCACACTCAGGCATTCCCGTGGGGGGCAAAGTACAGGAACAGTGCTTGTGTCATTGACAACCTGAGTCCCTGGGAAGGGGACAAATAGCCTTCAGTTTTCTCCACCAACAGACACGGGAATTGTGTCAAAGCTCTTAGAAATAGTTTTACCCACATAGTTCAACGGAAAGAAAAAGTGTTTCTGAAAAGAATAAATGGCAGGGATCTAGATAATCCACTCATTCAGGGAACTTCATTTATCAGCCAGAGTGAACAAATGAGGAGATGCATCTGGAGTTGGTGGGAAACCATCTGAATTCAGGGCAGGTAGCACTGGCCGGAATCACCCATCACTGGACACCACTGGCAGCAAGAGAGCAGATCACTTCCAGAAGCCGGCGTGTGCCCGGGCTGAGGGCTGGTCTCCCCTGCGCCTTGTCAGGAGGAAAGCCACCAAGTGGAAGTCAGCTGCAGAAGAGGGAATTCCAGTCCAGAGGAAGGCCACCGGTGTCCAAAAGACGGAGAGAGTATCTTTGTGCATCTCCCTTTTCTAGAATATTCAAACACGCTTCTTATTTCATACGTGAGCATCTGTGCCACACAGAGTTAGTGATCCTGGAGGAATAAAGAAGTGAAAACACCACATGACAGAATATGCTTTTGGGGACAGAGGAGGCAGGAGTGAAGGGTTGAGGAAGGATTCTGGTTACATTCTAGTCGTGTGGCTAAACGTTTCCAGCAGGTGCATATCTAACTCTTCTTGTTTAGGCTTCTGTATTTCTCACAAATGCTTCTTCAACCATGGTCTTGTAAATTAGGGAATAACGCTAAATCGGCCATCAGTATAGCTTTATGAAACACTTTGTTCATGAGATTTGCTTTTTGAAGGAACAAAAACTTATTTGAAAAGTATATGTACTTCAAATAAGTTATAAAATCAGGGATTAGTTCTTAAATTAGAACGAAGATTAGTTCTTAAATTAGAACTCAGGACAGTTTTTCCGTCTTTTCTTTCTCTCTCGCTCTTTAGTGTACAAATGCGTAAATATGTAAATATAATGCAAATAGATATATAAATCAATGTTGATGTGTCCATTTCTATACATAAACAGACATATCAATAATACATGAATCATAAACATTGATGTATGAATTCAGATTCTATTTCTTTCTAGAAACACGTTTTAGAATAAGTAATGCTCTTGTCATATACTCATGAAGTATATGGAACATTGTTGACTGAGCTGGCTGTGGTGGATAATATAATAGGACAGAAAAGGCAACATATAAAATAATTTCAGGCATTTTTATTTGGGGAGACCCCAAGTGAAGCCTCCTTGTATGTGTGCCTATAGCCATGATAAATCGATGGACATAACCTCTTCTGTTTATATTCTTTATGTAAATAATGTATTTTATAGATTGGTTGACTGCTTATGTGTTTGTTTTCAGGTGCAATCTTCCAGGGTCGCCCACTACACAGCCTTGTCTAAGCTATTCCCAGAGGTTGATAAGAATGTTAAACCTTACATCTGTGGGGTGATTCAAACTTTCTGAAAGAGCATGAATATTTCCGTATGGATTGCATAATGGAATCCACGCTGCGGTATTTGTTTTCCAGAGACATTGGTGGAGAGAAGTCTAAGGAGCTGCCTTCACTGGTGGGCAAAGTGCAGCCCTGCTTGCTGACTGCTGCCAGAGGTCTGCGGCCCCTACCCCACTCACGCCACGACACACTATACCCTCGTCCCCATAGAACTTCATTGCTTTCAGCTTCTGTTTGTCTGTCTCTAAATATTGAGGACGTTGTGCAGAGTGTCTTTGCTTTAGAGACTTTGAAGGATGGGGCTGAGGGAGACATTTGCTGGGGACCAGGGGGAATAGAGGATCCCAGATGCCTGGAAGTTCCAAAGGGCCTTGGAAACTGATCAATAAGGTTTAGACATTAAACAAACAAAAAAGCCAAACAACACGGGGGAAATAATTTTTGCATTTTTAAACACCAGTGAATCCTTAGAGTTAATTCAGTGCCTAGGGTCATGTCTCTTTCAACAATTAATGTAAACAACACTTATTCTGTGCCACAAAATGTAAGTACCACAGATACGGAAACACTTAGGGCGCGGTCACCGCTGTCCTGGGCTCTCAGTCTTATTGGGAAAGGAGGGCGTGATGGTTAGTTCTATGTGTTGACTTGTCCGGATTTTGATGTCCACTTGTCTGGTCAAACACCCGACCTGATGTTGCTGGGAAAGTATTTTTTTGGATGCAATTAACATTTGACGTTTAAATCAGTGGACTTTGAGTAAAGCAGCTGACCCTCCATCATGTGCGCAGGCCTCACCCACTCAATTGAAGACCTTACGAGCAAAAACTGAAGCTTCCCGAAGAAGAAGCAATTCTGCCTCAAGACGGCACATAGAAAACCTGCCTGAGTTCCCAGGCTCCTGCCCTGGGGAAATCAGATACAAGACTGCAGGCTCGACTCTCCCCGCAAGTGTACAGACCGCTGTTTGCTTACAGGTTTTGGACGTTGAACATGCCAGCTCCCACAATCATTGTGAGTCAATTCCTAAATATAAATCTCCCTCTCATTTTCCAGCGTTCATCAGAGAGCGAGAGAGTCCTGCGTCTCCTGTCCCCCTGCAGGACCTGAGCTGCGTGGAGTGTCACCAGGAAGCAGCAGAGGTGCGATGCAACTGAGAGAACTGTCGATTGGAGATGAAATCTCTGTGCAAACTCCAATGCAACGGGAAGGAAGACCCTTACAGAGACGCTAAGCGTTCGTTGGACACACGTTGAGCTGTGAGCAGTACTAACCACACCGGCCACAGGGGGTGCCCTTTGGGCAAAGGAAACAGCCTGGGGGCAAAGGTCAAGAAAAGAGGCTTCACGATGTCTTCAGGCGCCGGGACTGTTTCCAGCGGGGAACGTGAGGCTGGAAGCTGGAGGGTCGGGACTCACAGTGTCTGAGGTGAAGGTCCGGGGCATTCCTTTCCCGTCCATGGGGAAGCAGTGGCATCGTCAGATGTACATGAGAAACACACAAAACAAACGCATGACAGCAAACTGGCCACGGCGCAGAGAAGGCCAGTGCCACGCGACACCCTTGCAGGCGGCAGACGACTGAGTCTGAGGACAGTGAGGGCGCGACCCCCTGACAAGTGCACCTGTGCACACACGTCACGTGCCTGCAATTCTGGGAAGTTCCCGTGAACCCCTGGTCTAGGCACCGCCTGCCTGCTGCGACGCCAGCGTGACCAGGACTCCACCCCTCAACCTTGTAACCAGCGCTCAGCCAGAGGCTGGGGTTCCAGAATCAGGACCTTAGGTGCTGCAGAGGCCACCTGAGTGCCTCGGAAGCGGAAGCCTGGGTCTGCCGTTGGCTCCCGTCAAGGTCAACCGAGCCAGGGAGCCCGTGGTGTGACCTCACGCCTGGCAGGGCCCTCGCTCTGCAGGGGCGTCTGGACTAGGGAACTCGACTTTGCATCCAGGCTCCCGGCCCACGTGCTGATGGCAGAGGCCTCACTTCCGCCCTGGGAGCCCCCAAGAGCCCTCAGAGCCCCGGGGAGGGGTGGGTCAGGGAAAGGCTGTGTCTCGGGCCTCGAGAAGGAGGCATCGGCAGTGGCCTGTGGACCACGGGACCCTCCAATGGGAGCTAGGCGTTTTCTCCCATGTGGGACTTTCTCTCCCAAGAGGCACTTACTCCCCCTGCTCGTGTTCCTGGAGCTTCTGCAAAGGGCAGCAGGAAGAGACTGTGGGGACCCCATGACCTCACAGAGATTAAAGTCTCTGCCCTGGAAGTGGTGCCCTGAGGGGTATGTGATGCTCTACGTCGGGATCGGGGTGGATTGTCCGTTTCTCTCGGCGAGTCCAGAACCTTGCAAATCCCTCACCCAGGCCCGGATTAAGCGGTCTGACTGGAACCAGAGTGGCTTTCAATCCCATAGCCCCTCAGTTTCCAGTTCCCCTCTCCTTGGCCCATCCAGGAGGCACCATCAGAATAATCTTCCACGTCGTCTACCCCTGTATCACCTGTATCCCTCAGGTCTGTATTGCGGGCAGTTTTCTCAGATCTGACATACAGTACAGGGTTTTCCATCGCTGGGGAGCTGGCAGCCCAAGTCAGGCCTGATGTAGGTGGTCCTTCCCCTGCTGGGGAGGAGTCTGCTGGTGTGTGAGGTGTAGACCCTCAGGGCTCCAGGGAGAAGCTGAGGTGTACAGAAGGCCAGGGAAGGGGCAGCCAAAGGTGACAGAGTCCCGGGTGCACCAGTGCGTGTCTCAGTACTGTGGATTCCTGGTCACTGTTTAGCCAGTGACCAGTGTTTAGCCACTGTTTAGACTTGGAGTACTCTGTGGACCACATTTTATTAAAATAAGGGGCCTCTGTGCTTTTACATTTCGTCTTGGAGACATGTGGGTCCCGTCCCATATCAGTCCTTGGAAAGAAAGGACGTTGGTTCTAAAGAGCCATTAAAATTTTGGTGAGTCGATCATTAGGTGCCTGGAGAGTCAGTGGTATTGGAGGTTCAGTGTCACCACTGATAAGCCACGGCGGGCACACTGAATCCCACTCTATTTTCGCGACCTACGTCCGTAATGACCTCATGTGTCCATCCCGCCACCGAGACACCAAATCCAGTCTTGCAAAAGTGACTCGAAACACAGTGATTGTTGCAGAATTATCACTTCCCTCATTCAGGTTTTCCGTCCTTGTGTCACGAGGTTCTGGAAAAGTCTGAAACCAAGAAAGTGGGTAATACCAGACAGAGCTGGATCTCATGTTTCTGAGTCTCAGAGTCTGGCTTGGAGTCTGTTCACTGGTCACCGAACAGTGATTCAAGGTCTACTGAAATCTCTTGCCTTGCTTTCCAAGAGCTGCTGGTGGAAGTCAGAGCCTGTCCTGGGGCCTGGGGCCTGGGGCCCCCTCGCTGGAGAAGCCGTGTGTGTGCAAGGCGGCCACACACAGAGCCAGGAGGGACGGATCTGAGCCGCTCCCTTGTCCCAACCCCCTGACCCGGTCCGCCCAGACCCTGGGGGCTGGGACGGCCAGCGTCAGGCACAATTGGGGCTCGCGTGGAGCTTGGTTACATCACAGGGGATGCGGTGCTCTTGGGGTTCAGGACGTCAGCTGCCCTCTGTGCCGGCTTCTGCCCACAAGCAGCCCTCACCACCCACTCCAACCCCTCCTCCGCCTGGCCCTGGACAGATCTTCCCAGGCTCTTTCCTGCTTCACTTTTGTTTTTGGGGGGCACAGGATGGCTAGCGCGACTGGGGTTAATATTTCCCTTCCCCCAGGTCGGCTGGGCTCTGATAAAAGCCCAGCGGGTCAGGCTCTGGTCAGAAGTTTAGTATGAGGACAGGCCTTGTTAAGAATGGGCATAATTCTGGGCATATTTCAAACTGGCCACCTTCCCCTCCCCACCCCCCCCACCCCCCCACACACACATCTGAGGACCAGGA
>NW_020175679.1:439563-462482 GCF_003031525.2 Neophocaena asiaeorientalis asiaeorientalis | reverse complement strand
TCACCAGGAATGATTCTCTGCTCTGCCCTGTGAGGACCAGATAGAGGCCCTGGAGGGAAAGCTCACAGAAGTGGGGTGCCCACCCTGCTCCCACCCCGTGACTGGGTCCCCCTGGAGTTTTTATCGCTCAGACAGACCTGCCCGCACTGAGCTTCCGGCAACTTGTCACGTACACTTTAATTTCTCTCACTCGACGCTGGTTCCAGTCGACACTTCTGCTTGTGGGTTTCTGCTCGTGCGTCTCTGTATCTGCCCGTCTCTCCAGTTTCGGGGGCAGCGAATTGCCCTGTGACCTCACTTTTCTGAGAATCTAAGAAAAGTTGTTGACTTTCGGTGTGTTTAGCCTTTGTCTTGTTGCGCGGATGGGAACGTGCGCGTCCTTTACTTTCCAGCTTAGAAACCGGAAGTTGCCTGCTTCTTCTTGTCTGTCCCCGAAACCTCGTTCTCAGGAAAGGATACACTGTTTGTTTCTCCTGCACGTGCTTCCTGGGTTCACCTGGTGTGGGGCTCCGGAGCGTACAGGATGCTGACCCCAAGAGAAGATGAGATCAGAGGCGGTGTCCCGCGCAGTCTTGTGTTCTGACCAACGGAACCCTGACAGGTAAGTGCGTTTGTACGGAGTACAACACCTCAAACTAAAAGAATTGGTTTCCAATAAAATGAAGCAATAGGGGAACTATTTTCAGGGATGGGGTAGGAGAGGAATCTTTCCCAGGTCTTCTAAGGGGCTTGGCTTTCAGGTGAATGCCCACTGACCTGTGGGTATGTTTCAGGACTCCTTTCGAATATGAGTGACCCCCATGGGCAAAAACAGGGGTGGAGAATGTTCTTTCGGCGGGAGACTCCAACTGTAGGGCGTCTGTGGACATCAAAATGTGCCCACTTTCCTTGCCTCCCACTGAGAACTGAGAAGATTTCTTTATTCTCAAAGAGAGAAGAGGGCAGTGTGTAATCACACCCTTGCTGGGTGTGATCGTTTTTGAATGAAAGTGTCAGAATCTCTAAGCGGATGTGGTTGGTCCCCATCACGATTAGCTTCATTTACACGTGTGTGGTTAAACTTCCAGATCTCCATTTAATTGATTTTTTTTCAGGTTGGCCTGGATTTTACTCCGTGTTCCTGTCAACTTTTTGTAAGTTTCTGGCAATTATGACCACGTAGCCAGCTTGCAGAGTCCATTTGGTTACTTTGTGTTGCTCATAGCAGATGTCATGGAAACTACAACACATGCAGTGAGGTCACTATTTAGTATTGATACTGCTTGTATGTTAGCACTTTATCCATGGCATTAAATGATTCTAGCCCGTAAGCAATCTAGTTTCACTGAAATGATAATGTTTCCCAACATGTAACTTCCCCCCAGGGAACAAGAAAGGAGTTGGAAGATTATCGGGCACCAATAGCACGGTCATGAACCTACACCATTCAGATTGCACGATAATCCCAATGCCTGCCGCTCAGCAGGCCTCGCGCAGTGGTTTTTGGTCCAGAATGACTGCGGATGTGTTGGAAATAGGTGGTGGATGGCGGCTATTTAGTGTTTCTCTACTCCTTTGGCTCCAGGAGCTGAACTTGCGGTAGATGGACAGAAAGTTCCTTTCTAACCAGCC
This sequence comes from Neophocaena asiaeorientalis asiaeorientalis, assembly GCF_003031525.2. Lineage (NCBI taxonomy): Eukaryota > Metazoa > Chordata > Mammalia > Artiodactyla > Phocoenidae > Neophocaena > Neophocaena asiaeorientalis. Next base: position 460,871 of record NW_020175679.1, on the reverse strand, counting down.
CCCCAGGAGGGAACAGAACTCAGGCCTTGAGTTTTCACCATCAGGTTGTAATGTTCCTTCACTTACGTAGGGAATTTATGTAAATATATTCTATATGTTCTGTTTTATGTATAATACATATTATGCCTTTTATGTATAATAGACATATAATTTTGCTTCTAAGAGCCATCTTATTTGCATATCTTGGGATAAGTTGATGATTTATGTAAATATATCCCCAATTTATCCAATGAGATGCAAATAAGAGGGCCCTTAGGAACAAAATCATATGTTTATTATACATGGGCTACTTCAGAAATAACGTGGGAAATCGCCAATAAGATCTATTAGGAGGGATCAATGTTTCCTCTCTTATTAAGTCCAGTTTCTTGTATTTTGAATTTTCTACTTGACCTTTCATTCAAAATATGCCGTTGTTCCATCATATTTTAACTCTCTATTCACTGTTCTTGAGGTATTTTAAGAGGGTGTGCCTGTAACTTTCAGAAAAGTTTTCGTTTTTAAGAGAGTGAAGTGTACCATGTCAAGATATTACTACAGCTACAAAGTAATCACTTTGGCCTGATTTAGGGCCCAGGAAAATCAATCCTTCCAGTAACCCAGGACAATAGGGACAGCAGCAAGATGGCGATCTGGGGACACAACACACCCTTTAAAGTTTTCTCAGTGGTGTTAGTTCAAAATCTCACGACTCCTTTACTCCTCACCAAGTTCACGTGGATTTCAGAAAATTGTATGATTTGTTGCCTTTTTACTTTATGACCAAACATTTGAAATGCAACTTTAAGTTGTGTAAAAAAGGTAGAAAATAGAACCTGCAGCTATAACCATAAAGCTTTTATGGTTATATATATATTTATACCATATAAATATACGATGCTTATATATTTGTATGTTTTTAAAATGACCTGAGGGTGGGAACATAGGTTGATTGAAATGCGACACAAGGACATTTTTGGAGGATGGGAATGTTCTAAATCTTGATTATAGCGATTACCTGGGTGTATATTGGGTTGACCATAAAGTTCATTTGGGTTTTTCCATAACATCTTACAGAAGAACCTGAACGAACTTTTTGGCCAACCCAATACATTTCGTCAAAACTCCTCTAATTGGGGACTTCCCTGGCGGCACAGTCGTTAAGAATCTGTCTGCCAGTGCAGGGACAGAGGTTCCATCCATGGTCCGGGAAGATCCCACATGCTGCGGAGCAACTAAGCACATGTGCTACGACTACTGAGCCCACGTGCCACAACTACGGAAGCCCGCACGCCTAGACCTCGTGCTCTGCAACAAGAGAAGCCACCGCAGTGAGAAACCCAAGCACCTCAACAAAGAATAGCCCCTGCTCGCCACAACTAGACAAAACTCGTGCACAGAAACAAAGACCCAATGCAGCCAAAACAAACAAACAAAAAAACCCAAAACTCCTCTAATTGGACACTTAAAATGGGTCAATTTTGTTATATGCAAATCATAGTTCAAGATGTTGATTTTTAAAAATCTCAACGGCTGTCTAGTTGATTTTTGAAACTTCCTGAAAGTAATTTTACAAAAGACTCCAAAATTTAGCAAAATTCAAACTCAGGGTTTTTTCTAAGGAAAGCTTTACTTAGAGTTTAAAGCCCGCCAATGAGATTGAGTCATTTATATCAACAGCATTTGGCATTTCCTGCACTGGCTCCATGCCCTGAACAGGGGAAGGAAGAAGGCTTGGGGAAAATCAACTCTGATGAGAATACCTCCTGTTTTGCCTGCAAATGCCTGCCTTTCAGGGGCCCTGTCAAGGTCAGAAAATCTGGTTTTCCCATCAGATGCAGAGAACAATGCTCTGGAGGGGATGAGTCACAGCAACTGGTCTCTGATCACCAGGGGTGAGAATGGGAGCCCTGGACACCGGGTAGCGAGGGTGGTAGCTCCAGCAGACCAGGATGCGGGCCCTGGGAGCTGACAGCTAGTGTTCTTGAACTCATGCCAACAAACAGGCCCCTTGGGGGGCCCTCTGGGCACTGCCTCCACCTCACGCGCCCTGCTCCCCGCCTTGCCTGGGCCGGCCCAGCGAAGCAGGGCCCTCCATCCCTGGGCCTGGCCTTCTTCTTCAGAGATGCTTTTCTGACCTTGACACCAAGCAGCAGCCCCATCCCTCTCTGGCTCAAGTCCTACTTGACCTTGACTGACCTCTAACCAACCACTTCTCCTAATCCACGCCTCCCTTAACCCAACTGCTGTCTCTGTCTGCTGTCTGTTCATCACATGCCGACTGACAGCTAAGGCCCTGAAATGTTTCTGGAAGTTTGTCCTGACCCACGTGCTGGAAGGTCCGACACATGGGGAAAGCGGAGGCATCGCCCACCGAGTTTATCCAGGGAGGCAAGAAGGCAGTGTTCCTCCCTGCTATTCTGTTGCCTGTCAAGCTAAGCTCTCCTGCCTAACCCCGGCCCAAGTCACCACCTCCCCGTGCTTGGATGAAACAGGCTTCTAAACTGTTTCTCTGCTTTCAACCAACATCCCCTTCCTTTCTTCTCCATGCCCAGACCAGAGGGGTATTTCCAGAATGAGATTCTGAGCTTTGCTTTCTCTTGGTTAAGAATTCTTCCACCGGTCTCCATGGCCCTTGGAAAAAGCTAAGGTGCTGGGTTGACTTTCAGTTGGCCTTGGGCGACCTGGCCCCTACTCAGCTCTCTCTCGCCTCATCTCAGATCACTCCCCTCTTTAAATGATGGCTTAGCCTCACGAGCCCCTCCCCACCTGCTCAGCACCTGGTCAAGGTCCCTCTGCCTCAGGGCGTTTGCACACAACCCTCAGAAAGTGAGAGTTGCTTTCTCACCCTCCAGACCTCAGTTTGGATATCAGGTCCTCAGGGAAGCCTTCTCGGTCCCCGGCCCAGGGGAAGTACGCCTTCCTCATGGCCTTCGCTGAGGCTCTGTGTACGATTCTACTTCATTCACTGTGTGCGCGACGGTTGGTTCCCGGCCTGTCCGTCCTGGCGTTCCCGCCGCCGCAGGAGCCCTTCCCCTGACGTCCAGCGACAGAGCGCGCTGCTTCTTAGAATCTGCTGAATGCGTAGAGAATGACAGCTCTTTTGCAGCAACACTTGGCTGTTACAGCAACAACAGGCTGTTACGACATTTTTGTCAGTTTTAACAAGCCTTTTGCTACTTTTTGAGAGTTTTATTACTTTCCTGACCAGGAAATACTTGAAGCTTTATTCTGATTGGTGGTTGAATGGAAACACCGTGAGACAAAAATCCCACGGCCGGGCTTGTGGCTGCTTGAAACGAAAATTTCTCGAAATTCACTGGGAACAGATGCTCCACTTCAGCACCATTGTCATTTGAGGCTGGAACGTGTGTCCTAGGGGCAGCTCTGGAAGTCACCTAGCAGCACCCCTGACTTCCACCCACTAGATGTCAGCTATCACCACCAAAAATGTCTCCGTCCAGGTAGGGCCAAGGATCGGTCCCCTGGTGGGCAAAGTTGCCCCAGGATGAGAACCACTGAGGTGGAATTCCATCCGAGCAGCTCGTTTCTGGTATATCAAGCCCCATACCTCTCCCACCTACACAGACATTGACCCACTCTGTCCACTGCACACACAGACACACGCTTTCTAAGTGTCACCTTGTTGGATTTTCTGCACTCCTACTAAATATTAGGGATTATACCTTATACGTTTTTCTCGCTGGTGTACTTGAATGCTTCTAAATGTACACGGCTTGGAAACTCATATCCTGAAGGAGCCATAAATCCTTCCCCGAGGCAGCTGGTATTGTTGTGTCTACACTGATGCATTATTTCCGTGTTACCGTGATGGCCCAAGGACTTTTGAAACTACTCTTCCATTGCTCTTTTCACTACTGATTATCCAAAATGACTTTTTGAACGTTGGGGAATACGGCACTTGTTGGGAAAGGAAGGGGTTTAAGGAGATAAACCTTTAAAAATAACGAAGGAGAAGGCATGGATGAGAGACTGGGGGCCCTGTCAGGGCTCTGATAAATGGGGGGATTGGAGAGCCTCGCTGTTTGTTCAGCACTCTTATTCTGCTTCAACCGTGCAAAAAACCGGCAGGGAAGTGTCTGCCGTGAAAACATAACACAGCCTGGCCACGGTCAGCCCACAGGGCCTGGCCTGGGGAAGGCCTTGTTCTTCCGTGCCTGGGCCCTGGCTGTGTCCTGAGAGGGGCTGCAGAGCGAGGCCTGGGGAGACTTTCCAGGATGTTAGGAAGGGATGTCTGGCTGCTTCCCATCAACACTGTCCAGCCCGCGAGAGTCAGGTGGGGAAGCTCGGCCCAGCTCCCTCAGCCGGCAACTTAGTCCTTCTTTTTCCTCCTAAAACCCAGAGAAAGTGGCCCAGCACTTACTTGACCTGAAGGTAAGTGGGTCTGAAAATGTTGGGCGAACCTCTGTGGCTGTTCACTTTGAGTGTCTGCGAGTGGCTGGAGTCAGAGCTCTTTTCTCCCCAGTCCAGGAGTCACCATGACCTTGAAAAAGACTGGCCTTTAGGTTTTCAGGCCACTCTGGCCCCCGAGCCCCAGACTGTCGGCTCACGGTCTTAAAGTGCTCTTTCTACTCCTAAGGAGAAGGAACATTTCAAATGTCACCAGAGGTACTTAATTAACGTTATATTTTAAACAGAGGCAACTAGGGAAATCAATATAAGGTTACTGCATGAGACGCCGATCAAAGGATTGAAGATTTCTGTGGATAAACAACACGTAGGGCCTTCATGGATTTTCGCAAATTTTACTCTGTGGATATCCTGTGTTTGGGTTGTAATTGGATTATGTGAATGTCCCAGGGGTCGATTTCCCACCACTTTCAACACTGTTTCCACCTCTTATGATTTTTTTAAGACCTTGACATCTTTATTACTATTATTTTTATTATTATTACCATTAAATTTTATGACATAACATTCACTCTTTGAACCATTTTTCCGTGTACGGGTCAGTGATATTAGGTGCATTCACGTTGTCCGGCAGCCATCACCCGCTCCATCTCCGGAACCCACTTTGCTTTGCACAGTTGAAACTCTGCCCCATCGCTGAGATTTCCTTTTTTTTTTCCCATTTGTTTCAAAGGTGCTTTTAATTGTTGAAGCAATGTTATGAGGACTGCTCTAAAATCCTTGTCAGATAATTCTAGCACCCTTATCATCTTGATATTGGGATCTATTGGCTCTATTTTTCATTCAGTTTTGGGGCTTCCTGGTTCTTGGTCTGATGGATGAGTTTTGATTGAGACCTGAGCATTTGGGTATTTTGTTATGAGACTCTGAATCTTAGTTAAACATTCTAGGTAGGGTGTTCTCACACAGCTTTGGCCAGACAAGCGTGGGTTCTGCCATCATTCTGCCAGGTAGGTGTTGTCCAGCTTCCCCACGTGGCTTCCCAGGACACCTGAGGCGGGGGTTCCTGGAGGGAGTCCTGGGTCCCCAGCAGGCCTCCCCTGATGCATCCCCACGGAGGGCAAGAAGCAGTGTCTCATTGCTGACCCCCACACGGGCTCCACTGACATGTGGGGAGGGGTCATTGCCCCCCAGGGTGAGGGTGGGGAGTCCTGGCTAGGCCACCACTGCCTCGTTACAGTCTCTCAGGCTCTGACCTTTACCTGCACAGGTGCGGATGGGCCACAGATTTATTTCTGTTGTGTTTGGCTGGATGGAGTGACTATTGTCTAGATGTTGTCTCTCCTGCTAGGATGTTCCTTTTCCGGCTCAGTGGCCAGAGAGAGAGGCTTTTGTTGAGTTTTCTTTGAATGCAGCCCCTGGCGTTTCCATCCCGAGCTCCTCTATCCCCAAGCCTGGAGTGTATGAGGCAGAAAGAAACCCAGCGAGCTCACCTCTGTGTCTGCCCTTGGTGCCCAGGACTCGAGCTGGGTAGCAGTCCTCTCTGTCTTCAGCATCTTCTGGTTAATCTTATGTGTAATATCCGGGGTTTTCAGTTGTGCTTAGAGGGAGGAACAGGAATAAGTATATCTATTCCATGACTCTAGAAGCAGAAAAGACATTTTATTTTTAAGTTTCATAAAGTCCATATTTTCTCAGACCTACAGATTCGCCAGGTGTCCACACTTTGCCTCATGTGCTTTATCATATCCTCTATCTGCATATATGCGGTACTTTTCCGGAACTATGTGCAAGTAAGTTCTAGATGTTGTGACCTCTTACTTACAAACACCTCAATGTCTATTTCTTATTCGCTTGCACAACTACAGGCTATTTTTCAAAATCAGGAAATTTAACATTGGTGCAATGCTAGAATTTCATCCTAATTCATATTAAAAATGTCACTAATTGTCTCAATTGTGTCTTTTATATCTTTTAAGCTTTCATTATATTTTTTAAAGAACAGGATATCCTTGAGAGGGAGAGGGAGAGCACACACAAGGCACACACAAGAATCATCAGGACAAACTCAGGTGTAGTGCCACTCCCATTTCAGGACCCAGGAGGGAGCTGGCCTCAGCTAGGAGGAGAGAGCCCATCACAGGTCCGGGAGGAAGGGCAGAGAAGGAGACACAGATGCCTAGAGCCTGGAAGGTTTGGTGGTGGGAGGGCACAGTTGCTCTCTTCTGCCTGCTCAGATTTTCTCAGAGACACAAGAAGCAAGGTGACCAGATGAGAGAGGAGCACATCGGGAGGTATCAGGAGGGCACAGGCTTGTGCAGGGGGATGGAGGGCTCCCTGCCACGCCTGCTTACTGTCTGGCTGGCATCTGAACTCTTTATCTTTTTTTTCTGAAACCATTAAGTATTTTTGAGCAGAAATAGCATAGTAAAATTTTCCACTAATTAATTTGTCTTGCCGGACTGTAAATCCAACTATCAATTTGAATTTGTCTTAGGTTTTAAAAATCCTTGTTCCACTGTTATTGAATGCCTGGTCTGTGTCTGGCACTGGGGGTGCATCAGCCAGCAGAACTGACCAAGCCCCTGCCCTCAGGGAGTTAATAGTCTACAAGGGGAGACAGAACACACGTAGGAAACAAACTAGATCAGTAAATTATGTACAAGTAAGAACACGGCAAATGCTGTGGAGAAAAAATGGAGCAGGACTGAGGTGGGTAAGGAGCATTGGGGGCCTTCGATTGCAATATTAAATGGTCCGGACAGGGCAGAGCTTCTGGAAAGGATGGCTTGTGAAGGCAAAGTTGAAGCAGGAGAGAAAGTGAGTCATGCTCGCAGGGCATCTCCGTGAGGAGCGTTCCCGACGGAGGGAATGTCCGCGGCGAAGACCCTGAGGTGGGAACGTGCCCGGCGTATCGGAGAAACTATGGAACCAGAGTGGCTGGTGTGGAGCTAGGGGTGGATGGGAGGTGGGAGATGGGGTCAGGGGGCAAATCGGGCTGACAGGCCACCCTGGGACCTGACACTCACCCTGGGTGCTCTGGGAGCCTTGAGCAGAGCAGGGCTGGCCAGCTTGTGTGGTGGAAGGCCTCAGAGGTTGGGTTTCTGGGTAACAGGAGACCACAAGGGACCCTCGCCTAGACGGGGAGGCTGGGATAGTGGTTAGGGCCACAGGTAGTGGCTCCTTCCAAGTGGCAGCAGTGGAGGGTAGAGAAGTAGTTGGATTCAGGAACATCTTGGACATAAAGCTGAATTTGCTGAGGAACTGTGTGGGGTTTTGGGATTTGGTCTGAGACGTGGAGAGGGTGCAGTCTTCATCCGTGAGACGGGGGAATCTGAGATGGTCCAGGGCAGGCCCTGTAGACGTGGTTGTCTCAGGGGTCGATTAGCCATCCACGTGGGCACATAAATGGTCTGCTGGGGTTGAGGAGGGAGGTCTGGGCTAAAGAGACACGTTCGAGAGTCATCAGCTCATGGAAGGCACTTACAGCCACGAGACTGGAGCAGGGCTCTTGTCCTGGCTCCAAAGTGTGGGCAGTGGGGCCGCCTCACCTGGAAGCCTGTTAGAGGTTTGGGATGAACATACGCACACGACTCTATATAAAATTGATAACCAACAAGGACCTACTGTACAGCACAGGAAACTCTACTCAATATTTTATAATAACCCGTAAGGGAGAAGAATCTGAAACAAAACTATGTGTGACTGAATTACTTTTCTGTCCACCTGAAACTAACACAATATTGTACATCAACTATACCCCAATATAATAATTTTTTTGAAAAAAAGTGTACGTAAACAGAAAAAAAAGAAACACCAGATCTCAGGCCCCCCTTCCCCGGCACCAGGTCCTGCTGAATCAGAACTCACATTTTAACAAGCTCCCTGCTGCCCATTAGGGATTGAGGAGCCCTGGCCTAAGGCTTCTGTGTAGACAGAGAAGAGAAGAGGGCCCTTGGGTCATGGATCTAGCTCAGGAGCAGACCAGGCACGAATGTGGGAGATTGTGGAGGAGTGTTTCACAAGATTGGGAATAACGAAACAGAAAACAAAACCGTAAGAGCAGAGTCCTTGCCGCCAACAGGACAGAGTAGACGAGGGCCAGGGTGGGACCAGCATGAGGGATGCTGTTTCCAGGACAGAGAGCGGGAAGATTTCAGACCAAGGGGTAAACTGTAGGAGACAGGAGGGCAGAGAAATCAGAGGGGGCCGGGATAGCCCATGCTTGGAGAAGTCTGGCTGCAGGATGGAGCAGAGAAATGGGAGTGGATGCTGGCGGGCCAGGTGAGCTCTAAGGAAATTCGGGGTTTTTCTTGGGCCGTGCCTCACAGCTTTCCGGATCTCAGTTCCCTGACCAGGGATTGAACCCAGGCCATGGCAGTGAAAGCCTGGAATCCTAACCACCAGGCCACCAGGGAACTCCCTAGGGAAACTTCTTTTTACACTGTCTGTGTTTTATTTTAGTTTAGAATGAGGAAAGCAAATGTGCTTCTAGGCTGATGGAATGACCCTGTAGAGAGGAGAAAAGGGAAGCTGCAAATCTGTCACGTGACCCATGTTAGGATGGCTGGTGCTTGTGTAACATGCCCATCGTTGACGGCGGCCCGCTGGCTGTCCTGAGCTCCGAATCCCTGGGAGAACTTCACGTGAAACAGTCAGTAAATATTTGTGGGGCTCCTATTTAAGGCACGGCGCCCTTCAAGTGTCAGCGTCAGAACCAATGTGCATGTTGCAGAAAGAACTTAGGTAAGAGAGGATAACAGCGTGGGGATCCTGACCAACGTAAGTCCAAGGAAGAGCTCAGCGCTGAGGACATCAGATGTGCGAGAGGCAGCCAGGCGGTGACTTTAGGTGGCCGCAAGTCCCAGCACATGTACGGAATATACTAACCCCAGGAGCTGTCTGAGAGGTAGGTTTATTCTCGTTGGCCTGACGTATGATCTCAGCACACACTCACCCCAACACCAAAAGGCAGGGGTGGCGAGAATTGTTAACACTCTAGTAGTTTCCCTGTGTGAAGTTGCTTTGAGATTTGCGTACCATCAGCCAGTCCTCTGCGAGAATTCGTGGTGCCTCGCCATTGCTTTGGACAGAGGGACATGGTCTTACCTTTGGAAAATTCATTTTCTCCTCTATTGGCGAGCACCTTTAGCAACAGGCCCATAGGACTGGGCTGAGCAGAGGTGTCCAGTGGTCCTGTGCGTTGTCACAAGTTCATGAAAGGGTCATTAGCCGGCTGCCCCTCCTCGGTCTCTGTCTCAGAATAGTGTCATAAATATTTTCACTGATCCAGCAGGAGAGTGATCCATCGGGTGGCTCCCACTTCCTGTCTCGGACCGTATGTTCCTGTTATTTATGTCAAGAAAGTGGCATTTACATGCTGGCTTCCAGTTGTTTATAGAAGTTGGGCTCCTCTGATAGAGCTTGATGTGTGCCTGGGCTCAGTCCGCAGATAATACATGAGCTGGTGCATCTGAAGGTGTGTTTCCACTCACCCGAAGGAGGGGACGGGCCAGAGCTGGCAGCACCAACCGTGCAGCGTCTGGGTGGGATGGGGGCCCACAGCACCCCTATACCTACTGTGTTTTGTTGACATGCTACTATGGCTGTGGTCTCCTTCCAGAGGTTCGCAGGTGAAGACCTCCTACAGGGGGGCTTCCAGGAGCCTTGGTATGTGACCAGGGGGTCTCTCTATTCAAAGATGCCTAACGTGGCCCCTTCTCATGGGGGTTTGCGTTCTGTCTGTTTGCCAGTGGAGTTGGCAATGATTCTTCTGGTCAGTGGTTCCTCTTTGAATTCAAAGCAGTGGGCTTGCCTGGCCCATGATTGAGGTCTCCTGGATTAAGCTCACACTTTGGCTCCATTTTCTATAGATACAAACACACAAAGTGGGAAAGACACACATGACATCAAACTTGGAAACAAGATGTAGCGAAATTGTTGATCTCAGATTTTTTAACAAGATTAGGATATCAGGAGTTATTTTTCAATTACTAGAGCATCACACAAGGTCGAGATTTCATGTGCTTCTGTATTGTTAAGTATGTACATTACACACACCACACACACACAGGCACACACATTCACATTCGTCCAGCGTTATTCATCTTTTCCTGGTAACCACCCGCCATTTCGTGCTGACTTACCTCAAATGCCTTTATTTCATTTGGTAGCTCCGAAATTACTTTGATCTCTTTGAAAATAAAATAACTTAATCCTCAAGCAGCAGTCCTGTTCATGATTTCTGTTCATAACAACGATGGCACGCTTAGACAATTTCACTATAACATTATAAAATGGGATAAAGTAACCGTCTAATTTCTTTTAAAACCGAGCCTCAAAAGCCTGTATAATTTTTGTTAGTGTTATTTATCTTAGTTCGACAATGTGGAGCAACTCCAATTTAGTGTCTGAGGCAAGTTGGACCAAAATTGAATGTAGATCAGATCTCGAGCTTGGCAGTGGAACAAATCGGTCTGATTATGTGGGATTACGTGGTGCATTAATTTTTAAATTAAATAGTTTCTTGCCCTATTAAATAATGTCAACAGTGTTATTGTGGGGCCTTATTTTCATTTCTTGTCTACTTTCATGTACATATTTTTTTTTCTTTTATTAACCAATATTCCTTTATTTAGATTCGATAACACCCAGGACGTCACCACTCTCTCTGGGGACTCTTTTCATGTCAAGTACAATCTCAGAGCAGATTCATTTTTTTCCTTTTGGTATGTTTTATCACATCATTCTCTGGGATTCTCTTTGGTTTTGTTAGAAAGTCAGATTTTGTCTTTTTACTGGAGCAAATCAATGCAGAGACTTTCTTCTTTGGGGCTCCTGCTAATATTTACTGACTGCTTTTTGTCTGTGATCCAGTTTCAGATGATGTCCTATTTGCCACTGGTGTTCCCAGTGCCCGTGTCCCTCCAGGAATCTGAGATTCTGAGAGCCAGGGGCAGCAGGCTTCTGTCCAGGAAGAGCCGCGGGTGAGAGGTGTCCATCCTGAGAACCCAGCTCGCGCCCTCTCCCTGTGGCCACACGCAGCTTCAAATGCCAAAACAAGCTGTCTTGAGCCCTGGGCTGTAAGCTGCGGTCTTATCCTTCTGCAGGGGAAATACAGTTTGGCAAAACTACATGCTTTGGCTTTAGTGTATTCAGAGTGAGTGTAGCCAGAGGAGACGGCTTAACTCAACAGGGCCATGGTGGCCTCCTCCATCACTGCTGAATGTCTTTACTGCTGCTTTTCCTTGCTTTCCCTTTCCTATGTGTGAGCACACTTAAGGAATAATTACTCCAGTTTGTGTATTCCCTTCTCAAAATCGGCCTATGCCATCTCAAGGACCATGGTCATATTTTAGTCCACGTGCTTCCACAGCACACCACGTGAAGATGACTACTTGGGGTGTCATGGGGTGCCACTCAAAGTCCTCTCAGGGGCCAGCAGCTGCTCCCCCTGGAGGAACACCATCACGCTGAAGCAAGCTGAGAGGTCCTGCAGACCAGGAGGTGGCCATTGGTGACCAGACGCCGGTTCTGTCTCCCATGGGGTTTTGGACTCGCCTCAGGCACCTGGCCCATGAGCCACATGGGATCCAAGGTGCTCATAGGGCTTGGAGGCCATCACAGTGTTGCCGGCTCAGAGTGAACACCAGCCCTGGTCCAGCGTCCTTCCCCTTCATCTCCACCTTTCCAATTGGACCTTCAGGACCAAACGTCACCTCCTTGGTGGGACCTCTCCTCTGTCCCCCTGCCCCCTCTGTACCCATGTCTCGATTTTGCTGGGGTAATAACAACACAGTACTGGTGGTGATGTGAGCAGAGCAGTGCCGGGCATGTCCCACGTCACCTCCACATCCACAGCATGTAATTCTTGGTGGTGTCCCACGCACCCACAGCCCAAAGCACGCTCTGTGAGCTCTCAGTGATGCCACTGTGGGCTAGGGGATGCCACGTCCTCAGGGCCGGATTCTTCATTCCAGCTTTAACCATTCTTGTATCAGGCATGTGATAGCGACTTCAGAATTGTCCCATTACTTTGATATGGTGATCACATAAATGTTGTGTGTGGGACGGTAGGGCTTTAGGGGAGAGCAGATTCCAGAATTTCTATGCAGACACGACTTAGTGATCACAATTTGCTTGGAAGAGTTTTGGGGAAATTAGTCATAAAGCTGTTTTAATATTAGTTAGCAAGTAGATTGCTTCCTTATTTGGGTTGGCTTGGAGAGAAAACTGCAAAGATAGGCAAATGCAATTTAGAAATTGTGTGTGTGTGTTTAGTCGAAGTTAATATAAATATAATTAACTATACTTATATATAAATACTTTTCAAAATGGGTACACGAAATATGGACTTAAATATCTATTTCATCTAAAGTCATTTTTCTTTTTAGGATCAAAGGATTTGTCTTCAGTAAGGAGATGGATGAGAAGGTCTCTTGGAACAACAGGAAGGAGAGACCCTTTTCCTTGTTGCATCCACCAAGGACATTTAGACCTTGTGATGCAGCCTCTGCCATCCCCTCCTAGCCTGGGTTTCTGTCTCTGTTCCTCTCTGTATTGTCCATTCTTCCCACAATATTTGGGTGTAAATAGTGAATGCACAGATAGTTTGGTCCCATGAGTGTCGACAACTGTGTGCCCATGTGAGCCACACCCAAATCAAGAAAAGGAGTGTTTCATCACCTAAGAATGAAATTGCTGGTCCATGAAAGAAGTGTATGTTTGATTTTATTTTTTTTTAATGTCAAATATTTTTCCAAAGTAGAATTTATGAGAATTTCAAAAGTATTGGGGAGTTCAATTGCTCCACTGTCCTCACATTTGTAAGACTGTTGCAAGACTTCTTCAATTTACCTGCTCCACTGGGTGTGAAGTGGCTTCTCATTGTGACTGTAATTTGCATTTTCTTGTTGACTAATGAAATTGAACACCTTTGCATGTCCTTTGGCCACACCACGAGGCATGTGGGATCTTAGTTCCCCGGCTAGGGATTGAACCCAGGCTCCCTACGGCAGACGTGCAGAGTCTTAACCACTGGGCTGCCAGTGAAGTCCCATGTATCTTTCTTTTTGAAGTGTATCTTCAAGTAATTTGCCTGCTTGTGTTAGGTTGTGTGTCTGTTTACTATTAAGCTGAAAAGTTTGCGTATACATTCTGGGTGCTAGTCACTAGTCAGATATAGGTGTTTGCTCTGCTCTGTGGCTTGCCTTTTGATTTTCTTAATGGTGTCTTCAATGTCACCCATTTTTAATTTTGATAAAGGCAATTTGTCAATTTTTTCTTTTATCGCTAATATACTTTGTGTCTTATCCAAGAAACCTTTACCAACTTCACAGTTGTGAAGATTTCCTTCTGTATGTCCTTCTAAAAGCTTTATAGATTTAGCTATTATATTGATTATATTTAGCTATTATATCCACTTCAGATTAATTATTGAGTATGGTAGGAGGTAAGGGATGAGTTTTATTTGTGTTTTTGTTTTGTCTTTTCCATATGAATATGCACTTGTTTCAACACTATTTGTTGAAAAGACTTTTCTTCATCTATTGAATTCCCTTAACGCCATTGCAGATGTCGGACCATTTCAGGACTCTCTCCTTTTCCCTTTATCTGTTAGACTCCCATTACTTCTCTATCACACTGCCTTGGTTATTGCAGATTTATAGTCATTTCTAAAATTAAAAAAGTGTAAATCCTACAGCTGTATTTTTCTAGTTCAAGTTTGTCTTGGCTAGTTGAGGTTCTTTTTTTTTTTTTTTTTTCTGCACTGTGCAGCTTGTGGGATCTTAATTACCTCACCAGGGATGGAACCCGGGCCCTCAGCAATGAGAGCCTGGAGTCCTAACCACTGGACTGCCAGGGAATTGGCTAGGTTCTTTTCCTTTCAGTACATATTGCAGAACCAGCTTGTCAATTCCTTCATAAAAAACCTGCTGGGTTTTGCATTCTGTACATAAATTAACCTTCTTATTAAAATTTTCTGTTATGTTATTCTGGTGTCTCACCAAACATATATGGCATGCCCTTATCTCTGAGCTGGTCTAGCCTAGAATTCAATTTGGTCCACGATTTGCAACACAAAATTGTTGTTCCAGAGAGATCGTTCTATTCCTTATTCAAGCACATTATTCAATATGTTTGTACTTTCCCATCTCTGTTTCTCCCTTCCCGACTATCCTTCCTTATCATAGCTCCAGCCTAAAGTGTTCCCTCTCTCTCAAGGGTGACATCTAGTCTCAGCTCCTCTGCACAGGTCCTCACTCACTGGGCACCACCTTCAGACCCACTTTTCCCTCTGTAACTGGAACACCCCCATCCACGCATCACGAGGATGTCCCACAGTTTGCTTACCCGTGGCCATGGCTCACCTATGTAGTGATATTTTAAACTACTAAGGTCTAGAGACCGTATTTTAACAGAATAGTGCTTCCAAAACTTGTAAAAGATACATCACAGGTAGGAAATGTTGAATATGTAGACAGTAAACTTGTACACTGTGGACATTAGTAAAATATTTATTACTTTAAAAATTCAGATAAAAGAAAAAAATAACTAGATAGTATGTCACATTTTGGATTTGTGCATAATTTCAAATAGAATTTTTAAATGTCATTGGTATTGAGAAATTTGCTGTTATTTTCTTTCTTTTATTTTAATTTTTTCTTGGAGTAGAGCTATTTACAACGTTGTGTTAGTTTCAGGTGTACAGTAAAGTGACTCAGTTATACATATACATACATCTATTCTTTTTCAGATTCTTCTCCCATATAGGTTATTATTCTTCTCCCATATTATAATATTTCAGATTCTTTTCCTAAGATTACAGAATATTGAGTAGAGTTCCCTGCTCTACAGTAGGTCCTTGTTACTTATCTATTTCATATACAGTAGTGTGTATATGTTAATCCCAACTGATCATTCATTCCAGAAGGATGCTGAGAGAGTTGCCAGTGAGACTGAAGTCACCTTTGTGCCTTTCCCTTTCTTCCTGACTCACTTAACACAAGCTTCTTAGGACAACATCTCAAACAAACGACCTCACCCAGGTCCCTGGCTCGGGCTCTGTTTTTGATGGAACCCAAACCTAAGACATCCATCTGAAAAGAGAATGCCTCCTTTTCCATCATGGAGAACAAAAACCCTCAGCATTTCTCTGAGAGGAAGAAAAGGCTCACCTCAACACAGAAGGCTGGGAAAGTCTTTTCTTGAGGCATAGAACTAGGAGCTGGACACCTGTCAATCTTTCCCCCCTCCCCCAACGTCCCTAGCCCCTGACAACCACTTTTCTACTCTCTGTTTCTATGGGTTTGACTTTTTGTTTCTTAACATCTTTATTGGAGTATAATTGTTTTACAATGGGGTGTTAGCTTCTGCCTTATAACAAAGTGAATCAGCTACACATATACATATATCCCCATATCTCCTCCCTCTTGTGTCTCCCTCCCACCCTCCCTATCCCACCCCTCTAGGTGGTCACAAAGCACCGAGCTGATCTCCCTGTGCTATGAGGCTGCTTCCCACTAGCTATCTATTTTACATTTGGTACTATATATATGTCCATGCCACGCTCTCATTTCGTCCTAGCGTACCCTGCCCCCTCCCCGTGTCCTCAAGTCCATTCTGTACATCTGTGTCTTTATTCCTGTCCTGCCCCTAGGTTCCTCAGAACCATTTTTAAAAAAAATTCCATATACATGTGTTAGCATATGGTATTTGTTTTTCTCTTTCTGGCTTACTCTACTCTGTATGATGGTCTCTAGGTCCATCCACCTCACCATAAATAACTCAATTTTGTTTATTTTATGGCTGAGTAATATTCCATTGTATATATGTGCCACATCTTCTTTATCCATTCATCTGTCAATGGACACGTAAGTGGCTTCCATGTCCTGGCTATTGTAAATAGAGCTGCAATGAATATTGTGGTACATGACTCTTTCTGAATTATGGTTTTCTCAGGGTATATGCCCAGTAGTGGGATTGCTGGGTCGTACGGTAGTTCTATTGTTAGATTTTAAGGAACCTCCATACTGTTCTCCATAGTGATTGTATCAATTTACATTCCTACCAACAGTGAAAGAGGTTCCCCTTTTCTCCTCACCCTCTCCAGCATTTATTATTTGTAGATTTTTTGACGATGGCCATTCTGACTGGTGTGAGGTGATACCTCATTGTACTTTTGATTTGGATTTCTCTAATGATTAGTGATGTTGAGCATCCTTTCATGTGTTTGTTGGCAATCTCTACATCTTCTTTGGAGAAATGTCTATTTAGGTGCCCATTTTCAGATGGGGTTCTTTGTTTTTTGATATTGAGCTGCATGAGCTGCTTGTGTATTTTGGAGATTAATCCTTTGTCAGTTGCTTCATTTGCAAATATTTTCTCCCATTCTGAGGGTTGTCTTTTCGTCTTGTTTATGGTTTCCTTTGCTGTGCAAAAGCTTTGAAGTTTCATTAGGTCCCATTTGTTTATTTTTGTTTTTATTTCCATTTCTCTAGGAGGTGGGTCAAAAAGGACCTTGCTGTGATTTATGTCATAGAGTGTTCTGCCTATGTTTTCCTCTAAGAGTTTAATAGTGTCTGACCTTACGTTTAGGTCTTTAATCCATTTTGAGTTTATTTTTGTGTATGGTATTAGGTCGTGTTCTACTTTCATTCTTTTACATGTAGCTATCCAGTTTTCCCAGCACCATTTATTGAAGAGACTGTGTTTTCTTCATTGTATATTCTTGCTTCCTTTATCATAGATTAGTTGACCATAAGTGTGTGGGTTTATCGCTGGGCTTTCTATCCTGTTCCAGTGATCTATATTTCTGTGTTTGTGCCAGTACCATACCATCTTGATTACTATACCTTTGTAGTATAGCCTGAAGTCAGGGAGCCTGATTGCTCCAGCTCCATTTTTCTGTCTCAAGATTGCTTTGGCTATTTGGGATCTTTTGGGTTTCCATACGAATTGTGAAATTTTTTGTTCTAGTTCTGTGAAAAATGCCATTGGTAGTTTGGTAGGTATTACATTGAATCTGTAGATTACTTTGGGTAGCATAGTTATTTTCCCAATGTTGATTCTTACAATCCAACAACACAGTATATCTCTCCATCTGTTTGTATCATCTTTAATTTCTTTCATCAGTGTCTTATAGTTTTCTGGTAGCATCTTTAGGATTCTCTGTGTATAGTGTTGTGTCATCTGCAAACAGTGACAGCTTTATTTCTTCTTTTCTGATTTGGATTCCTTTTATTTCTTTTTCTTCTCTGATTGCAGTGTGTGGCTAAAACTTCTGAAACTATGTTGAACAATAGTGGTGAGAGTGGACAACCTTCTCTTGTTCCTGAACTTAGAGGAAGTGGTTTCAGTTTTTCACCATTGAGAATGATGTAGGCAGTGGGTTTGTCATATATGGCTTTTATTATGTTGAGGTAAGTTCCCTCTATGCCTGCTTTCTGGAAGGATTTTATCATAAATTGGTGTTGAATTTTGTCAAAAGCTTTTTCTGCATCTATTGAGATGATCATATGGTTTTTCTCCTTCAACTTGTTATTATGCTTTATCACATTGATTGATTTGCATATATTGAAGAATCCTTGCATCCCTGGAATAAACCCCACTTGATCACGGTGTATGATCCTTTTAATGTGCTGTTGGATTCTGTTTGCTAGTATTTGGTTGAGGGTTTTTGCATCTATGTCCATCAGTGATATTGGCCTGTAGTTTTCTTTCTTTGTGACATCCTTGTCTGGTTTTGGTATCAAGGTGGTGGTGGCCTCGTAGAATGAGTTTGGGAGTGTTCCTCCCTCTGCTATATTTTGGAAGAGTTTGAGGATAGCTCTTCTCTAAATGTTTGATAGAATTCGCCTGTGAAGTCATCCGCTCCTGGGCCTTTATTTGCTGGAAGATTTTAAATCACAGTTTCAATTTCAGTGCTTGTGATTGGTCTGTTCATATTTTCTATTTCTTCCTAATTCAGTCTTTGCAGGTTGTGCATTCCTAAGAATTGGTCCATTTCTTCCAGGTTGTCCGTTTTATTGGCATAGA
The DNA here is from genome assembly GCF_003031525.2 of Neophocaena asiaeorientalis asiaeorientalis. Classification (NCBI taxonomy): domain Eukaryota; kingdom Metazoa; phylum Chordata; class Mammalia; order Artiodactyla; family Phocoenidae; genus Neophocaena; species Neophocaena asiaeorientalis. The sequence continues at coordinate 442,484 of NW_020175679.1, read as the reverse complement.
GTTTCTTGTAGTAATCTCTCATGATCCTTTGTATTTCTGCAGTGTCAGCTGTTACTTCTCCTTTTTCATTTCTAATTCTATTGATTTGAGTCTTCTCCCTTTTTTTCTTGATGAGTCTGGCTAATGCCTTATCAATTTTATTTATCTTCTCAAAGAACCAGCTTTTAGTTTTAGTCATCTTTGCTATTGTTTCCTTCATTTCTTTTTCATTTATTTCTGCTCTGATCTTTATGATTTCTTCTGCTAACTTTGTTATTTTTGTTTTTTTTGTTTTTTTTTTTTGTTCTTCTGTCTCTAATTGCTTGCTTTAGATGTAAGGTTAGTTTGTTTATTTGAGATAGGATTGCATTGCTATAAACTTCCCTCTTAGAACTGCTTTTGATGCATCCCATAGATTTTGGGTCATCGTGTTTTCACTGTCATTTGTTTGTAGGCATATTTTTTTTATTTCCTTTTTGATTTCTTCAGTGATCTCTTAGTTATTTAATAGTGTAGTGTTTAGCCTTCATGTGTTTGTATTTTTTACACATTTTTTCTTGTAATTGATATCTCGTCTCATGGTGTTTTTGTCCTAAGAGATACTTGATAACATTTCAATTTTCTTAAATTTACCAAGGCTTGATTTGTGACCCAAGGTATGATCTGTCCTGGAGAATGTTCCATGAGCATTTGAGAAGAAAGTGTATTCAGTAGTTTTTGGATGGATCGTCTGATAAATATCAATTAAGTCCATCTTTTTTAATGTATCATTTAAAGCTTGTGTTTCCTTATTTATTTGCGTTTTGGAATATCTGTCTATTGGTAAAAGTGGGGTGTTAAAGTCCCCTACTATGATTGTGTTACTGTTGATTTCCCTTTTTATGGCTGTTACTATTTGCCTTATGTATTGAGGTGCTCCTATGTCGGGTGCATAAATATTTACAATTGTTATATCTTCTTCTTGTTTTGATCCCTTGATCATTATGTTGTGTCCTTCTCTGTCTCTTGTAATAGTCTTTATTTTAATGTCTATTTTGTCTGACATGAGAATTGCTACTCCAGCTTTCTTTTATTTTCCCTTTGCATGGAATATCCTTTTCCATCCCCTCACTTTCAGTCTGTATGTTTCCCTAGGTCTGAAGTGGGTCTCCTGTAGACAGCATATGTATGGGTCTTGTTTTTGTATCAGTTCAGCCAGTCTGTGTCTTTTGGTTGGAGCATTTAATCCATTTACATTTAAGGTAGTTATCGATATGTATGTTCCTATTACCATTTTCTTAATTGTTTTGGGTTTTGTTATTGTAGGGGTTTTCCTTCTCCTGTGTTTCCCTGCCTAGAGAAGTTCCTTTAGCATTTGTGGTAAAGCTGGTTTGGTGGTGCTGAACTCTCTCAGCTTTTGCTTGTCTGTAAAGGTTTTAATTTCTCCATCAAATCTGAATGAGATCCTTGCTGGGTAGAATAATCTTGGTTGTAGGTTTTTCCCTTTCATTGCTTTAAATATGTCCTGCCAGTCCCTTCTGGCTTGTAGAGTTTCTGCTGAAAGATCAGCTGTTAACCTTATGGGGATTCCCTTGTATGTTATTTGTAGCTTTTCCCTTGCTGCTTTTAATATTTTTTCTTTGTATTTAATTTTTGATAATTTGATTAATATGTGTCTTGGCGTGTTTCTCCTTGGATTTATCCTGTATAGGACTCTCTGCACTTCCTGGATTTGATTGACTATTTCCTTTCCCATATTAGGGAAGTTTTCAACTATAATCTCTTCAAATATGTTCTCAGTCCCTTTCTTTTTCTCTGCTTCTGGGACCCCTATAATTTGAATATTGACATGTTTAATGTTGTCCCAGAGGTCTCTGAGACTTTCCTCAATTATTTTCATTCTTTTTCTTTATTCTGCTCTGTGATAATTATTTCCACTATTGTATCTTCCAGGTCACTTATCTGTTCTTCTGCCTCAGTTATTCTGCTATTGATTCCTTTTAGAGAATTTTTAATTTAATTTATAGTTTTGTTCATCATTGTTTGCTTGCTCTTTAGTTCTTCTAGGTCCTTGTTAAACATTTCTTGTACTTTCTCCATTCTATTTCCAAGATTTTGGATCATCTTTACTATAATTTCTCTGAATTCTTTTTCAGGTAGACTGACTATTTCCTCTTCATTTGTTTGGTCTGGTGGTTTTTTACCTTGCTCCTTCATCTGCTGTGTGTTTCTGTCTTCTCATTTTGCTTAACTTACTGTGTTTCGTGTCTCCTTTTCCCAGGCTGCAGGTTCATATTTCCCATTGTTTTTGGTGTCTGCTCCCAGTGGCTAAGGTTGTTTCTGTGGGTTGTGTAGGCTTCCTGGTGGAGGGGACTGGTGCCTGTGTTCTGGTGGATAAGGCTGGATCTTGTCTCTCTGGTAGGCAAGACCACGTCCAGTGGTGTGTTTTGGGGTGTCTGTGACCTTATTATGATTTTAGGCAGCCTCTGTGCTAATGGATGGTGTTGTGTTCCTGTCTTGCTAATTGTTTGGCATGGGGTGACCAGCACTGGAACTTTCTGGTCATTGAATGGAGCTGGGTCTTAGCAGTGAGATGGAGATCTCTGGGAGAGCTTTTGTTGTTTGATATTATGTGGACCCAGGAGGTCTCTGATGGACCAATGTCCTGAACTCAGCTCTCCCACTTCACGGACACAGGACTGACACCCAGCCGGAGCACCAAGACCCTGTCAGCCATATGGCTCAGAAGAAATGGGAGAAAAAAAGAGAGAAAGAAAGAACAAAATTAAATTAAGTCAAAAAGTTATTAACATAAAGAAATATTAAAAATAAATTTAAAAGTAATGAAAAAAGAAAGAAAGAAAGAACAGAGCAACCAAACCAAAAAAAACAAATCCACCAATGATAACACGTGCTAAAAAACTATACCAAAAAAAAAAAAAAAAAAAAATAAACACCACAAG
>NW_020175679.1:426298-439459 GCF_003031525.2 Neophocaena asiaeorientalis asiaeorientalis | reverse complement strand
AAAAAAAAAAAAAAAAAAAATACAGACCGACAGAACCCTAGGACAAATGGTAAAAGCAAAGCTATACAGAGAAATTCACACAAAGTCCACTGCCTCAATTTTGGGATGATTCATTGTCTATTCAGGTATTCCACAAATGCAGGTACATCAAGTTGATTGTTGAGATTTAATCCGCTGCTACTGAGGCTACTGGGAGAGATTTCTCTTTGTCTTATTCGTTGGCACATCTCCTGGGGTTCAGCTTTGGATTTGGCTCTGCCTCTGCATGTAGGTCAACTGAGGGCATCTGTTATTTGTTCAGAGAGTATGGGGTTAAAGTAGCAGCTGATTAGGGGGCTCTGCCTCACTCAGGCCGGGGAGAGGGAGGGGTATGGAATGTGGGGCGAGCCTGCAGCAGCAGAGGCCAGCATGACATTGCAACAGCGTGAGGTGTGCCGTGTATTCTCCCGGGGAAGTTGTCCCTGGATCACGGGACCCTGGCAATGGCGGGCTGCACAGGCCCCCTGGAGAGGAGGTGTGGATAGTGACCTCTGCTTGTCCACAGGCTTCTTGGTGGCTGCAGTAGCAGCCTTAGCGTCCCATGCCCGTCTCTGGTGTCTGCAGTGATAGCCGCGGCTCGCGCCCTTCTCTGGAGCTCATTTAGGCAGTGCTCTGAACCCCCTCTCCCCACGCATCCTGAAACAATGGTCTCTTGCCTCTTCAGCAGGTCCAGACTTTTTTTCCGGACTCCCTCCCGGCTAGCTGTGGCACATTAGCCCCCTTCAGGCTGTGTTCACGCAGCCAACCCCAGTCCTCTCCCTGGGGTCTGACGTCTGAAGGCTGAGCCTCAGCTTGCAGCCCCCACCTGTCTTGGTGGGTGAGCAGACAAGCCTCTCGGGCTGGTGAGTGCTGGTCGGCAGTGATCCAGTGTGTGAGAATCTCTCCACTTTACCCTCTGAAACCCTGCTGCTGAGCTCTCTTCCATGGCTCTGAAGCTTCACCCCCTGCCACCCCCAGTCTCTGCCAGTGAAGGGGCTTCCTAGTGTGTGGAAACATTTCCTCCTTCACAGCTCCCTCCCTGAGGTGTGAGTCCCATCGCTATTCTTTTTTCTCTGTTTTTCCTTTTTTCTTTTACCCTACCCAGGTACGTGGGAAGTTTCTTGCCTTTTGTGAAGTCTGAGGTCTTCTGGCATCATTCAGTAGGTGCTCTGTAGGAGTTGTTCTACGTGTAGTTGTATTTCTGATGCATTTGTGGGGAGGAATGTGATCTCCGTGTCTTACTCCTTCATCATCTTGAAGCTCTCCTGTTGTTATTTTCAACAAACATATTTTTTAAATCAAGTTTCTTGCTTGAAATAGCTACCCACACTTTATTTTCATGGACTGGTGATGAGTTTTTCAGATTATTGATTGTTATTAAGGAGAAATTTTCTTTGCACAAATAGGTACACAACTTTGAAAATTACGTTTTTGAAACCTACCACCCAAAAATTTACAACAGTTGGAATTATATCCGAAGTACATAAGAACTCTTCTTTACCCTTGATGGATAAATGTAACAAGATTTTATTTTGAGATGATGCAAGTCTGATCTCATGGCCATCTTTAATTGCAGAGTCTGACAGCCACTCTTTGCCCACAGGATGTTGTGTGCACGTAGGTGGAGAGGTACCCAGTGTGGACAGCTCGCCTGGCCCCTGGTCTGTAGTGGATAGCGTGGCACTTGTAGTGGCTGCAAAAGGACAAAGACAGCCAGGAGGATGACTGGGGGCAGAGTGAGGGGATCAGACTTTCCTCACCTGGAGAGACATGCAGGAGTTTCCCTCTGTCCTGAGGGCCCAGCACACCTGGCCGCCAAGTTGACCCAGCACACCTGGCCGCCAAGTTGACCCAGCCTGGACCTGCTGACATGCAGTCTCCATGTTAACTCAGGGAACTCAGCCCCTGCAGGTCAGTGGGAACCTCTGCCCAGGTGGCCTGGAATCAAGTCGTCCTGTAATAAATAGCTTTGATTAATCGAAGCACATTTTCTGCATTAGTAAGAGGAAGAGGAGAGGAGGGGGGGAGGTTACTATCTATGTTCAGGTTCAGAATTAGGCTTTGCTTTTCTTTCCATTGGTGATGCTCGTTTAGGTGCTGTACTATCTGCAGGATGCAAATGGGCTGGAGGTGTGGAATGGAATTGATGGGCTGGCTGTTCTCCCTACAGCATGCCCTGTCACTAGGAGAGCAATGGATTCCAGTCAATCACTCTTGATGGAGCCATGGCATTAAGGGGTGACTGTGGATTGTCCTCTGGGCCCAGGCTTGGGACCTGCTGGGACCCCAAAGTTGTGTAAATTCTGGCTGGTGCCAAGGCTTTCCTCTCTCCCTGGCTGAGGAGTGGGGTATCTATCATTTGAATAAGGAGGTTGTGGGTATGGATCTCTCCTCTCCTCTGGGATGATGTTTTAGATGTTCTGGGTTTGAGAAACTTATGGTGTTCCTAAGATGAAATGCTGGCTGTTCCATCATTCTTGAGATAATTGATGTGACTCTGGGTACGTTTCTTAACTCCTCCTCATCTGTGAAGTGTAAACACCACATCAAAACTTTTTGACTGTTGGGGCTTCCGTGGTGGCGCCGTGGTTGGGGGTCTGCCTGCCGATGCAGGGGACGCGGGTTCGAGCCCCGGTCCGGGAAGATCCCACGTGCCGCGGAGCGGCTGGGCCCGTGAGCCATGGCCGCTGAGCCTGCGCGTCCGGAGCCTGTGCTCCGCAGTGGGAGGGGCCACAGCAGTGAGAGGCCCGCGTACCGCAAAAAAAATAAAAAATTGACTGTTAAATGCGTCTAAGTACAGAAGGCATTTCTCAAGTCTGGCACGGAATCAGGACTTGAAAAATATTAGCTATGTTAAAGATAGAAACGTTAAAATTAAAAAGCCACTGTATTTGGAATAAATAAGCTGCTGGATATTGTGTGTGTGTGTGTGTGTGTGTGTGTGTGTATGTGTGTGTGTGTACCCTCTATACATAGAATGATTACATTAATGCAGAGTTGATGGAACCATATTTTCAAGAGCGAGGCTTTCAGAAGCTAAGCTTTTGATGATAATTTTTTTTTTTTTTTCGTTTTTGAGATTTATCTTACGGAACACAACCTTGCCTTCACTCAGTATAGACTGAGGATTATAGACACGGTGATGGATAGATTTCTTATCTTTCATAGATGTCATCGGATGTGTGGCTCCCGTCTCCCGAGCATCAGCAGCAGAGATGGAGACAGAAGTGGTTCAATAAATAGTTGCGGCATTGGCTCGAGTCAATCGCCATTTGCAGAGAGAGAATGAATCCAGATCACTTTAGGCACGAGAACCTTCTTCAGGCGATCTTCCATCAGTCCTGCAAACACTGTGAGAATATGCTTGCTCTTCTCTTAACCTATGTTTCTCCCCTGCAATATAGAAACATCACAATACAATTTCACTTTACTGGAAACCCACAGCACTAACAAATGCACCTGTAGAGAGCATGACCAAGAGTCAGAAAGCACACGTGAACATTTTATGCACAGATGTACAGGGATCACGGCACCTAGAGGTGACTGTCCTGCACGTTACATGGGAAGCCCTCAGGCTGCTCTTGAAGGACACCTACTCTGTGCACGAGTTTCACAAGCTCACAGACCATTTCCCAAACCCACTGCGGGCACAGGAAGGAAGAGGGGGGTCCCCTGCAGGGGAGGCAAGAGCTGCCCAGTGATTGGTGTGGGGCTTGTGGGTCAGACGGTCTGCCCAGCTCTCATCACCCCTGGATTCTCCCATAGTTTTGCCCCCGCTTCGTGAAGCCTGACTCTATCCACAGCCCAAGGACCCAGGTTCCCCACTACCACTTCAGGCTCCTTCTTGAGCTCCAAACCCACAGATCCAGCTGCCTCCTGCCACCCCTTCTTAGATGCCCCACAAGAGCATCACAGAAGTCAAAGAGTCCAAAGCCCTACTCACAATCCCCACCCCACCCCACCCTCAATGTGCTGTTTCTCCTTCTTTTCCTAACTGGCCGTTCAAACCATAACCCTCTCTTTCTATAGCACCCCGTTCAGCCTATCACCACAAATCCGTAGTAGTGTGTCCCCATGCTGTCCATTTTCCTCCATCCCCACAGCCCTATCCCAGTCAAAGCCTCCATCCCAGTTTGCTTGGGTCCCCACACCAGACTTCCACTTGCCTTTCTCTCTCATGCTTCACTGGCCTCCAATGCCTGCTCCACTGTGACTGAGCCGTCATGCTCAGCATCCTGTCTAGTCACGTCACCCTTCCTCATGTTTCTCTTTTTTCTAAGCACAGAATCCTGACCGTAACAGGTCCCCAAGACTCTTTGTGACATGTCCTCTGGCTAACTCTGCCCCCTAATGTCCCCATCGCCCCCTCTGCCCTGACCTGTGCCTCTCCAACCCGCCAGGAAGCAGCCAAATTTCATTCTGTTCTTCCAGGTTCAATCTCCCCCCACTTTTGAATATGTCTGGCAGAAGCAGATTTTGTTCCTCCCCACACTTTGCCCTCACTAATGGCCACACTATCCTTTGGTTTCCGGGATGGATGCCACTCCGCCCCCGACATCTTCCTAGATCTCCAAAACATGGGATAGACGTCTTGTGCCCCATGTTTTCTTGGTCCCAGCGGTAAGCCCACTGCCCTCATCCTTATGATAAAATATTATAGCTGCTTGTTGAGTTGCTTTCTTCTCCCTTAGTCTGCAGGAAGAGAAGGAGAAGTTGTGATAACTGGGCACCATGCTGAGTGGTTTGAATATATTTTCTCATTGAGTCCTCAGGCAATTTTCTAACATCAGTACTGTTATCAACCCCACTTTACCGATGAGAACACAGATTAAGAAGGAAGAAGTAATTTTTTCCAGAGTTATTTAGTGCAGTGGGGCTAATGTTCAAGCCCAGGCACTGGGTGAGATTCCTACCTGCTTCTGACTTTCTTCTGCGGGGACCTGGCCCCTTCTCACTCCCGCTCATCCTGTGTCCCCAGGTCTTAGCACCACACATGACACAGAAGCCACACTCAGATTTCTTGGGGTGTTAGCAAATGAACAGACAATGGCCACGAAAGCCTACAGAGGACCTGCTAGAAGAGAAGCAGTTGTTTCATGGAAGAGCCCATCTTGAAGGGTAGGATCGGGGGCAGAGACTGACTCTCAGGGAGCAGCCGCTCACAAACAGCATCACGGGGGCTGCTTCCTGTGAGAGGCAGCCCCGCTGCATTTACTGCCCTTGCAGACTCCACCCAGGACTCAAGTCCTTGAGAGGAGAGCATCTGGGGACCTGACATGTGTGCCATCGTAGAATGACGGACAGTCTCCCCAGGACTCTGCAGCTGGGGAAGGGGGTGTACCAGTCATCTCTACACGATGGTGCTTCACAGCCCATAGACTCTCGAGGCAGACAGTCAAACACCGACTTGGTCCTGAGTCAGACTAGCCTAGGGAATGCTGACCTCACTGGCATGGGCATAGGTGGTCAGGGGCACTTGCTTAGGTGGTTTTGCAATTTTGGGGCTGTGCTTGCCCACCAGCAGGCTGATCTAGGATGGTCTGGCTGGGACATGGGTGATTCAGCTCTGCTGAACGTGTGTCATGCTCCAGCTGGCCAGACTGGTAGCACCCTTACTGCAGGGAGCAAAGAGGAAGCCAAAATCCCCACCCCTGCACCCCCGGTGCTTTGCAAGCCTCTGCATCTGTCACACCTACATCCCATCAGCTGAAGCAACCCACACGCAGTGAAATGAACTCCACTTCTTCATGGAGGACTTGCAGGGCATGCATACAGGGAAGGGCAAAGATGGGGTCATCCACGCAGATAATCTAACTCAAAGAGATTCCTCCCCAAATCAGGATGTTGCTTTTGGAAAGAAGGCACCAAGTGCTAGGTTTTTCTTGGGGCTTGACAAAACATGGTGACCATGGGGGACACAGAGGCCCAGCCACACTGGGAACGTGGAGCTATGTGGTCACCGCTACATTAACAGCAAAATCATCTGGTCACTTTGGGGAAACAAGTCTGGAATTATAATAAATTACCAAAAAGTAGTTTCAAAAGTTGTTATGATGTTTGACTTGGCTAAATAATAAATACATACGTACATACATACATTGCTGATAAATGAAGTCTTACCTTTTATTATCTCAATAAGTAGATAAATATTTATAATTACTATATATTTTAGGGGGATACATTTTCACTTGTTGATTTCTACAGAATACGCTTCACCGTACATATATATCTTGAGAATCATAGTTTTAAAATAAATCCTTTGGTTTACAATGATTAGTTTATAAGAAGGATTCAATACTATTCCCTTACATATGTACGTATAGAATTATGACTTATGCACATAGATATTACACAAATTAAAGTAGTGTAAACAATTTTGTGAAAATCTTGTTCATATACGTACCTATATAATTTTTTACAGTTGGATAGAAATTTCCACACTAATTGCTCCACACTAATAGCCAAACATTCCACAACTGAGGCTTCCAGGAGATGTATTTTAACATAGGATGGTTCTGGATTTCCAAGAGAAAATTAAACAAAGGAGATTAAAACAATGAGTCAATAATTTTAAAGGGAAAATTAAAATTTCAGAAGTTCCTGCTATAAGAGTGGCTGTCAGGGCACATACTCTACTTTATCATTGGAGCACCAGGTTCCCAGAAGCCTCTGCAGCCAAACTGTGGGCTTCAAGTGGGAGGTGTTCTTATTTGTACCAACACAAAGTCCTGGATTGTCAGAAATCCAACATGTTTGCATACTTGGAAGTAATACATGGACTTATACAACAAAACAAATGAAACAACAAAACAGTATGTGTGATCTGGAATTCTGAGTTTATTTTTGATTCTTAGGACACTCTTATAAGAAGACAGAAATCCTGTTGGTGGACTGTGTCTTGGAGAGACCAAGGGTCTTAGTGGTGGGTGGCCTTGGCTGGTGCACCATCAAGAAAGGGGACAGTTGGTCAGCAGGTGTGCTGGGAGTGGGGTAACTGATGGGAGGGAAGGGGAAGGTGGTGCTGCATCCATGGGTTAAACAGTAAAAAAAACAATTCTCCAAAGTTGCAGCACATTTGATTAGAAAATGCACTTCCATTTTTGTGCATTGGCAATAATGATTTCACTTTTTTTCTGGTTGTTTTATTCACAAGAAATAAAGTCAGGGTAGTAACCTGGGAAATGATGGGTTGATCTATTTAATCAAATACAGGCTCCTCCAAAAGTTTTTGCTGCTATTGGGAAAAAATAATAAGAAGAACGAAGTTGAGTAAATTTGGCATTTATCTATCAGAGCCTGATGTTCTCTTTTCTAAAATACCACTGCAGTCATCAAGATGATACACAAGGAGACAGTTAAAACAAAGGGAGACTGTAAACCCATTCTGCCTGGATTTCCATTCTTATATCATTAGCTGCATGGATTTGTGACATCCTGTCCCAAACAAAGATCTCACCTTCTTGCCCAGAGCAGCCTGGAGGGATGTGCTTATCCAAACACCTCCTCTGAAACCTGATTTCTGGACATGGCCCTGCCCAGAAGACAGGTGGCTGCCCACCCCTCTTTTCTCCCAGGACTGTGTCCTGGAGCAGTCTGGGTCCTGCTCTCCACCCCTCACCACGCAAGACCAGCACAGCAGGTATGTATACAGGATGCGATCAGCCTTGCCTTGCACACCGTTGGGTGGGGGTGGGGCAGAGGAAGGCTTCGTTCTTTGTGTACTATGTGTACACGTACCCGATTCTCCAGGGTTGTAAGAAAAACACGTTGGAATAGGAATAGATTTCACTTCAAGCCATCAGGATTCCCAGTGGAGAGAACACCTTTAAGGCACTGAAACTGGTTTAGGTTCTTAGTTAGACGTGAAGTGTGGAGCCCGCTCAGTGGACAGACGGGACAGAGTGTGCACCACGCCCCCTGCAGGTGAGCAGAAGACAGTCTTCAATCCACCTCCTAATGTTCAAAGAGGAACAAACCCAATAAGAGGTCAACATGTGCTCCCTACAGTGGGCAGGCAGTATTCTCACAAAAATGGGGAGAAACAGCCACCTCTAAAATTGGTTTGTTGCAGGTAGCAGAAGGACATGTTAGAGTCCTTTCCCCTGATTTTCCCATTTCCTTTGGGAGTGGGCAAAAGCTATAGTCGCTATGGTAGAGGGCAGGATGCAACAGGAGGAGAGAGGCCTGGTGAACAATGCATATTAGAGAATCTAAATTAAAGGAGAAAAAAATGAAGGAAACCCCAAATTAATAATATAATTAAATTCTTATTCAAAGCATAAAGACGAGAGCTTCTAGGACAGAATGTTGAATCAGCAATGTCAAGGATAAACTTCAAATTCTTCCAGGATATCGAGGGAAAAACTCCAAAGACTTGAGAAACAATAGATGACAAGGACAGAGCAAGGATTTCTACAATGGGGGTAATTGTGACTATTAGAAATCACACTTAACAAAGCAGAGTAAGTTACCAACATATCAGTATTGATAACATTAATATCAATAATCAATAAATTATCTAGAAAACTTTCCTGGACTGATAAAGAGTTTTCTATCTTCAGAATAGTTGAGTCAAAAGGAAAAGTAATATGTTCAGGCCTAATCATTTTCTGCTGTTTTATATTTTCAAGTATAGAGAAAAAAATCCTATGAACTTCCAGAGAAAATTAAAAATAAAGCCCAAACCAAGCTGGTCTCAGACATCTCCCCAGATGATAACAGAAGACAGGGGTGTTAGGAATCCAGAGCCTTGGGAAAAAGGGTAAAGACAGTCTAAAAACTCAACAAAAGTGAACAATAAAGGACTTTTCTTCCTTAAGAAATCTGTACTTGCTGGAGTCATGACTCAAATATAAAAGTAATATATATTCTCAAGTATGTAAAGAATTAGAAAATTCTATGTAATTATTGGAGAAAAAATTATTTGAAAGCACACTCCAGTTAACTGTAAAAAGAATCAAAAGTGAAAACTTAAGAACAGAATAATAAAAATAAATTTATATAATAACATAATAATATATAATAATATTATTGTAAAGAATAAATGGCTAAACACAAGTGACTATGACCACTATGAATTCACAATTAAAGCAAGTGCCAACAATAATTCTTGAAAAAAAATCATATGTCAACAGGTAGATTATAAAATATGATTAAATTAACAAAGACTAGGAAGTAGAGGAGATCATAGAATAAAATGAGATTAGAAAAGTCAAACTTGTTACACAGTTTGAACAATAAAAGTCCTACATAGAAATGTATTTAAATCTTGACAATTGATTTAAAAGATATTTTTCTTTATGACAAAATTCACCCAAATAATTTAGAAGGTGTATCATTTCTTTCTTTAGATGCAAGTTGTTATATGTTCCAGGCTCCTGAAAGTTAAATCACTGAAATCCTTGTGGAATGTATGTATTTTACAGCATATCAGCAGCACCAGCCCCAGAGCTATGCCTGGTTCCAGGCTGCGGGCTCAGGAGATAGGGATTAGGGCAGTGAGTGTGGGATCACACGGTCCACTGCCATAGAAAGTTCACTGGGAAGACACCCCGGACACTTTGGACCCATCACCAAGGTGTGTGTACATTTCACACTAAGTCTCCACGACTGTGGGATAAACTGCTGTGCCAACATCTTCACCCTTGTGAAAATGATTTGCTTAACCTGGTGAGTGGAAAGTGTTCTTGCTGTTGGACGTGAATGTCTCATTCTGGTGGATGAATTTTCCATAGCATTTCACCTCTCCAGCAAACCTGGAAAGGTGTCTTTCCCTACCCTCACCCTCACCCTGATCAGGGATGGCAACAACAAGAACTTAGTGAGCACCCACTTTGGACCAAGACCTTGGCAAGTCTATGCACTTGTATCCATGGAGCATATTTTCTACTGTGGACAGAAACAGAGGTCAGATGGAGAGTATAACTGGATAGTACATCAGAGGGTGCAGGGGTCCAGAAAACAAAGCAGGGAGTGTCAGGGGAGGGCAGGATTCCATTGCAAAGTAGGGGTCAGAAAAAGGCTCATGGAGAAGGTGACACTTGAGCAAAGACAGAGGGAGATGGGGTGTCCTGTGGGTGCTGGTATACTGAGACTAAGGGGCTAGACCAAGGCTCAGAGATGAGTGTGTCCCTCCTGATAAAGAAGAGAGAGAGATGGGGGAGGTGAATAACAGACAAGAGCAGAGAACAGGGCTGGATCTTTCTGTTATCACTTTTTAAATTAATATTTTTGGGATCAAATAACATAATCTATATGGTTTTAATTCCTTTAACTTTGCTGAGTTAAATTTTGGCAGTCTAGTATATCATTTATATGTAAAGAACGTGTATGCAACTGTTAATGAGTGGAATATCCCATGATTATCAATTATGCCAAGTTGGTTAATGGGGTCATTGCTGCTTTTTTATTTTTATTTTTTTTTGCGGTATGCAGGCCTCTCACTGTTGTGGCTTCTCCCCTTGCGGAGCACAGGCTCCGGATGTGCGGGCTCAGCAGCCATGGCCCATGGGCCCAGCTGCTCCGCAGCATGTGGAACCCTCTTGGACTGGGGCATGAACCCGTGTCCCCTGCATCGGCAGGCAGACTCCCGACCACTGCACCACCAGGGAAGCCCTAAAAATGTATTTTTTATTCCTGTTAATATTTAGTTTTCCAAGTGTATTTTGTTTGCTATTAAGTTAGCCAGGCTACTCTCTTATGCTTAAGATTGACATGATATCTATTTACCATACTTTTACTTTTAAATTATATGTCATATTTACAGTAGATTTCTTGTGTAGAATAAATATTTGAGTACAATTGATCCTTGAACAAAAGTGGGGATGAAGGGTGCCATGCACCCCCACTTCCACCCCACCATGCAGTTGAAAATCCAAGCACTGCTATCTCTGCCACAAAAACAAAGAAACTGATTAATGACTCACCTAAGGGCAGGATGCTGAAACAGTCTGGTTAGAATCAGGACTCAAATCCTAGTTCTTTTGATTCCACATATTATGATCTCTAAACAAACACAAACTTTCCCCATACTTAAAGATCTGTAAAATGAAAATACAAGTACTATATTTATTGAAAAAACTCCATGTAAAAGTGGACCTGGGCAGTTCAAACTGGTGTTGTTCAATGGTCAACTGTATTGCTCTTTTATGCGATATGACAATCCCTGTCTTTTACTTAGAGATTAGATCATTTACATTTAATGCAATTTTTATATCACTATATTTAAATCTGCTGCTTATCTTCTATATATCCTTACTATTCTTTGTACCTATTTTATTCTTCTCCTGATTTCTTAGCTCACCTTCCAACTCTCTTTCCCCCATTTTACAAATAAGGGTGTAACTCTTTCCAATCCTCAGTTGTACCTGTGGTACAACTGCAATTTAAATCCTCTAGAGAAACAAACAAAGGAACACTTTGAAATACTAGTGTCTTTCATTGTCTCATGCCAAAGGCAAAATTAGAAAGAGGGTGTTGGACGTCCCTGAAGTAAGGGAGAGAATAGTCATGATGATCAATATTTAATAATCTTACCCATTCTATCCATCATATTATTGTTAGGAACACAATGCAGCTGGGGTCTTCCCATGCAAACACAGCTGATTGTGTCAATAAAAACTAGTAAAGGTTGTATAGAACCTTAATCCATCACAGCAAAAAACATATGGCAAGGTTTTGAACCCTGTTTACCTATGTCTATGTCTGTTTGTTTATCATCTATCTGTCTATCATCTATTTACCTACATTTATCCTATATTTAATTTAGAAGTATAATTTATAAAAAGAATGCTCTGAAGAATCACTTTTTCTGTGAGTTGTCTCCCATTATTTTCTCCATATGTGGCGATGAGAATCATATACCCCACACCTGTGCTGTGCCATGCAGCATGTGGGATCTTACTTTCCCAACCAGGGATTGAATCCATGCCCCCTGCAATAGAAACACAGAATCTTAACCACTGGACCGCCAGGGAAGTGCTGAGAATCACATCTTGATATTTGTCTCATCTGTACATTCTCTGTAATATAAAGAAACAGGAGGGACTTCCCTGGCAGTCCAATGGTTGGGACTTCACCTTCCAGTGCAAGGGGTGTGGGTTCCATCTCTGGTTGGGGAGATAAGATCCCACAAGCCTCATGGCCCAAAAAACTAAAACATAAAACAGAAGCAATATTGTAACAAATTCAATAAAGACTTTAAAAACGGTCCACACCAAAATAAATAAATAAAAGAATGTACTTAAAGAAATAGGAAATAAAAGTTTCCATATTATTTTTTGACAGAACGATGCCAGGATCATATATTAGAGGTAAATTAGCATTTTCTGTTTTATTGAATATTGGCATCATTTTGTCTAAAGATTACTGGTTACTGTAAATTTATCACCTAGACCCTTACAAGTACAGAATATTTAAAATTTTTACCATCTATTTATTTTGTGGTATTATATGATGGGGTGATTAATTTCCAACAAATAAATAATTAGCATAAATTTCTTAGGGGGAAGTGGAATAGAAATATAAATTCAAGGATGAAAAGAAACAGTAAAACATTTCTGAAAACTAGAGAGGTTTTCCATGTATTTTATTGTGGATGATGGTGGGTATCATATGATATTTGAATTTCATTAAACTTATTTAAAAATGAGTGTAACAATTTAATTTTAGAAATTTAATATTTATAATGCAACAGAAATGACTTTTTTTACAATAGTGTAAACATATCATAAAAAATTATAAATATGTACATAGGATTTTACAATTGTTTTAATGAGAACACAACAACAAAGTTTCAAAAACTATCAATCCAGAATGAATCCCTAGAAGTAGAATTGCTAGCTCATAGGTTTTGGTCATTTTTTACTTTATTCCAAAGTGGGTTTGCTCACATACATGCCTATCAACATTGATCTTGCCAATTTGTGAATAAAATTTTTTTTTTTGTTGTTTTACTTTGCATTACTCTGGCTAGTGAGGTTGAGCATGTGTTTATGTTTGTAAGATTTTTTTCATCTATAAATTGCTAATATTTTTCTTAAAATTGTAAAGCTTTTAATATTTTCTAGATGCAATTATTTTTGGTCAGAAAATAAATTTTATTAAATATAGCCTATATTTTAATTTTAATTATGTTCTTTTTTG